>NC_092590.1:10110606-10413636 GCF_047663525.1 Anas platyrhynchos
AGTGCAAACCATGACCCAGTGCTCATTGAAGTAAGCAAGTTTTACAGTGGCTTCCATGGATCTGATTGCACTGATGACATTTTTTACCTTCTGTCAACCACAGTCGCTGTTTAAACACCCTTCTTGAAACCCACCAAATGGCTCTGGATAACTTGTGTAGTGGTAAAGAAAAGATCCACTGCTATCCTCTACTCAGACTCTCAGCAGACAGGACATCTGGCTGTGTTTTCATCATAGCAGACCTGTAGAAAAAGGTTCTGGGAAACCAGGAAATACGGACATAAAGTGTTTTTTTGTACACCTCTTGTAGTTTAAGACTAAAAAGAAAAGAAAGAAAGAAGCTGAAATGTATGCTTTTAAGAATAGAAATCATATTAAACTTCTTTTCTGGAAGCTAGGACTCAGGTGTCTGTACAAGGTGCTATATGGCCTTGATTACATCCTGCCTACTGACTGCCTGGATCGCTGCTTCGGTTACAGCACTTTCACTGTTTGCTTTCATTTTTTCCTCAGATCTCTGCAAAAGCTCCTGTTCCTTTCTCTAGTGCTTTGGCTGGTCCCTGTGACTTCCCGGGAGCTGCAGGAGCAGCGCTGCCTCCTACCAGCCTGCAGTTCCTTCGGCATTCCTTTGTCCAGAGCTCCAACCCTGTGCGTAGTCCCAGAGGAGAGTTAAAGCACAGTCAGCCTCGACATTTTTCAAGGGGCCCAGACTCTTAACACCTTCACAGCAGCACAAGGAATCTCTGTAACACAGCAGACACTCCCATGCCCCACCACACTTCAAACCCCTTGCCATATGCCAGCACTCCTTGGGTTTAGGTCGGAGGTTCAATGCATGGTGTTTCTTGGGAAGAGGGAACCAGCTTCCCCTCTGTAAAGCAGCCTGCTGGCTTTATTTCCCCTCTGCAGAGCTTGCTGTTGCAAGCACCTTTGTTTAAACCCCCCCTCGTCTTCACCTGGGGACTCCTCCATCAGCCTCCTCAGGTGATCCAAGCCCCGCCAGCCGCTCCGTTGCTTAGTTACTGTTCCGCTGTGTTTCAACTCAAAAAATGATCTGTCTGGGGCAATAGCCAACTTTCTGTAAAATAACTATTTAAATACACGTTAATTGTGGTTAAAATGACCTGTTACTTTTGCTTTCTGGCATTGCAAAAACTCTCCTTCTTCTCCCCGGTTCATTTTATAACAATACAGGGGTAGAGGCTGCCAAGAAAGAAACCAGGCTCTGTTTTCTAAGCGGGGCTTGCCGCTTGATGCGGACTCAGTTTCCAGCACTGGCGTCCCATAGCGAAGAGAAAAAAATGAGAAGCATCTGACAAAGCTGGAGAACACCCTCAAAATATTAGGTTTTGTTTTACGTCGAGCTAATTGTGCCAGCTCGGGGCTGCTGCAGTTACCGTGCACTTACAGGATGCTGCTGGGTGATGTATGATGTATGTGATGTTCTGCTGTTTCCATCAGAACCTAAAGCCACTTTAATTCTCCTTTCTTACACAGCAACTCATAAAACTCCTCAGATCTCTTTCTTCTCCCCCCCTCATTATCTGCAGCTACAGGCCTGATTCGTGCGTGTCAGTAGTTAGCTGTAAGCCACGCCAAGTCCCCCAGCCTCGGCTGAATTATTCCAGATTCCCTAAGCAGCCACGAGGGGAGAATCGAGAAACAGAAAAACGAGAGAAAAAGTTTTTTCCCTCCTCAATTCCTGCAGGCAAACAGCTGTCTGCCTGCAGCATGAGGTCTGATCAGCACCAGGCTCAGTCTCAGCCCGTGTTCTCGGGGAGGTTGTTAGTGGTTATAAAATGGGATATAACGCCTCTCCAAATCCTCCATGTGTCCCCAGACGGCTCCTTCCAGCCATGAATTTTGCAAGTGCCATACAAAATATCAGCTTGCTTTGGTTTTGCTTTCCCTAGGTGTTTTTTTTTTCCCAAGGAGAACAGCACTGGGTGGGGTTTACCTCGCAGGTAGACCTCCCTCATGTTGCACGTGCCTCGAAAGTCTCTGCCTCCTGTTCTCCAGCTCCACACCCAGGAATCTTACAAAAGACAAGACAGAGGCTGCCTGTGGGAGGCATGCTGATGGAGATTTATGGCAAAATCTTGCTTCTGGCCCCAGCTACCAAATAACTTACGGGGGAGACTTCCTCTGCCTTCAGCAGAAATTTGATGCCACTCTTACAGCCCTGGGAGCTGAGTTTTGGAGACGATTGAGGGAAGAAATAACAACATCAGGGCCTTACATAAAAATGTCAATTTAAACACCAGGAAAAGAAAATGAATTTAGCAGGCAGCTGGGCTGCAGTGCTAGTGCTAGTGTTGATGCCTTCAGAGTGGGAGAAGAGGATCAGGCCCGCAGGCTGGTCCATGGCCCTGAAGAGAAGGGTGTGCTGCATGCACCCGGGCCTGCTGGATGTGAGCTGGAGCTGCGTGCCAGGCTGGGACTCCAGGCTACCGTGTGCGTCCCCTGCAGTGCTGCTGGCATGCTCAGAGATCAAAGTGATCACATTAGAAAGGGCAGGAGGATGCAACAAATCCTGACACTCAGCTTATGCTTAGTCCAAAGGTCGCTCTCCTTCCAAAACCATCCAAATTCCTTTTTGTATTTGTGTTGCATTTACGGCCTTTGACACATCTGTATTATGTCTCTGCTGTAGCTGGGCTTCCACCCCAGTAACATTGTGAAACAGTAACAAAGTTGAAATAAAACACTAAAAAGACTTACCAAGATTTTCACTGAGAAAAAAAAAAAAGGGGTTTCAGAAGGGACCTTACTATTAATTCTTTTTTAATTCTTATTGAAAGCAGGAAGGCGATACGGTAAGGAGTGATGCTACATAAACCTAAAACAGAAAGCTCCCTCTGAGCAACAATTACAGCTTAAAGATTTGGAATATCTGTGACTGACCCCACAACCCTTGACTGTATTATATTCTTGGGACAGATCCTCAGATAGCGATTTGGAGTCATGAAATCGATTCCTGCCAGCTGAGGAGCTCCCCTGTGAGAATCTGAAGCTTAGATTAAACTGAGAATATTTTATTTACTTACTTATTTCTGTAAATCAGAGGTCCGATGGAGGGCTGTTTATTATTCATGCGATTTTTTGGACTATATTCATGTTCAGTGTGGTGTTTTAGCTGTTCTTACACCGCATGCATGCCACTTCCACCAGCTGCTGCATAACC
Source organism: Anas platyrhynchos (assembly GCF_047663525.1). Lineage (NCBI taxonomy): Eukaryota > Metazoa > Chordata > Aves > Anseriformes > Anatidae > Anas > Anas platyrhynchos. The sequence continues at coordinate 10,113,791 of NC_092590.1, forward strand.
CCCTGTTCCAGCGCATTATTTTCTCAGCTGGTTACATGAATCCCCTAATACCCGCACGGACTGCTAATTCTGACACAGCAGAATCACGTTCCCATTGCCATTAGGATTTTCTGTTCCCCAAGAAAAACACAGTTTTATCCTGAGTTCCTTTCTCTATAAGAGAAAACAAGGAGAACAAGTACAGCTCCCCCATGAGATGCCCACGTGCACCTTCTCAGGCAGGTCTCAGAGCTGCACTCAAGTGCATGCCTCTTGTTTAGTTTCTACAAGCCACTTTGATAAGTTTTGACAACAGAAGTCACTTCAGTGCCCAGAAAAGAATGTATACAGACCTCAGATTTTCTTTGCATTCAGCAAAATAAGACCACTTAGAACTCCAAAATAATGCAAAGTAACCACCTGCATGCACAGAAGTACCACTCCTGCACACAAACACCCAGATCAGCTCAGCAGAGGCTGATACGCAGCACGCTCCCAAACACACCCCCAGTGCACTGTTCCAGACTAGCACAGCACTCCTGAAGCTGTGCAAATGTAGGATGAGGTTTGCCTCATCCCTCTAAAATGGGGCCGCCTCTATTCCCTGAAAAGATTACAGTCTGAAGAAGGCTAAAATCCAGATAAGGGTAGATAAACTTCAGAGACCGAAGCCCTACAGGGAAAACTTTTGGGACTGTTAAAAGAAGAAATGGGAAAAGGCTCTTCTCTTGTTTTGAGCTTAGCAGAGAGGAAATTGCAGTTCTCCAGACTGCCCCACCTGCCTGGGTGCCCACTTTGATGTGAAAGGGGAGCTGCGTTTCCCACCTCCTGCACGGCCTGAGGTACTTTGTATTCAACACATGATAGTCCGATAGAGGTTTGCTAAAGCTGCTGAAAAAAAACAAAGCAGTAAATTGTAAGAGGTACACACGTATGTGTCAAGCACACACACGTATTTTGCGGTGACAGGAAGCTCAGCCCTGCACCCAAGCTACGTTGCCACCAGCTCTTTGAAATAAAGCTCTCCACGCTCTGCACAACGTCCCTTTGTTAACAGCGAGTCAGCACTTACTGGACCCGGGTTTCACGATTTCCCCATTAAAATGCAAATCTCTACCTTGCCATAATGAGACCCACACAGAAATTCTCTCCAAGTAATGGAAAAGCACAGAGCTTCTATCATCTCCTGATAACAACTACTTCTGCAATTATTCTAATTGCTTTCATGTTTATAATTTATACACATTCATTTCCTTAAGGAGAGAATAATTTTCAATATAAAGTTACCAAGAAAGACTAAAAGATGTGAGCTTAAATTAAGTTTTCTGATCTCACGCAATAAATTCCCTGAGAAATTAACAGACCCGATAAAACAAGTAGCAAAAGGAGATTAAGGATAGCAGGACTCGAGCTGAAGTAGGCTTTTTAATCTGTGTGTCTGACAGTTTCAAAAAACTGCAGACGAAATGAAATAATGGCAGCCATAACCACGAGAATTGTAACCTCATCAACAATGTTTTTCAAAGAAAGGCAATGCTGCGCGTGGAATTTTGCACCAACATTTCTTGAGCGAGAAACGGGCTGCCTATCAAGTTAACTTTCACTTCTTGTTCTGGGATACATGCAGATGAGAAAAGCCACAGGCCTGAAAACTGAGAGCAACCAGGGCCAGCCAGAGACCTGATGGAGCCCCCAAATAGCAGCGAGAAACTTTGGCTTTCTCATTATCAACTATTCGCAGCTCCAGAGATGCCCTGAGCCATGTCTGTCTTCCCTCTACTTACTAACCCTCCGTGATTTTCTCTTCCAAGTGCTCACCCCACATCTCTTTGCCCTTAGGGATTCACTTTTGAACTCTGAGCATTCACAACACCCTGTGGCAAGGATTTCCAGGGATATATTGCCTGCTCTGCAGTAAATTATCTGTCTTGGACTCAGCTCTTGCCAGTTTAACCCAGCGTTGCCTGGCTCTCGCACCAGAAGAGACGCTGGCAGAGGGACACCTACCTCCCCATCACCAACTTGTGGATCTGTAAGAATCTTCTACCAATCTGTAAAAATACTTCTACTGCTACAACAACTTCTTGACAGAGCTGTCAAGTTCCTGACAGAAGTTGTATTTTATCCTTCTGAACTTCAAAACTATGCCGTAAGATTCCTGCTGGCGGTTCTGAATTATAAAATACAAAAATGCAAACAGCGTTTTCCAGTTCTATCCGTGTTAAAAATCCTTGCTCAAAAGACAGTTAACACAATACTTTGTAATTATTGTCATTTTCCTGGGACTAGGATTATAAAGTATTATTATTATTATTATTAACAGTTATAAGATCACGGAGTAACTTTTGTCAACATGGCAGCGTGTAAATCAGCTCACTAACATTCAGGTCACTAACATTCACCCCTCCTGAGAATTTTCTCATAACATGCAGCACCAAGTCTGTCGCTTTCTGCCACACACTGCTGAGAAAGTGCTACGTCTGATTTTAACACGGTGATATGGGGAAATACAACCAAACCACCATTACTTTGGTTGGCCTCGCAGCCCCTACCTTGAATCTGTCTCTTGGTGTTTTCCCAGCAGTAGTGAAATCGAGGTTTCAAACAAGAAAAGCCTTTTAAATGCTCCTGCCACTATTCATAGGTCTCAAATCATCATTGCAATGCTCCCCTGCAACTAATGCAGATTTCACTTTCTTATATCATTATAGACAAAACGTGTGGCTTTATCTTGTCTTTTTTTTTTTTTTTTTTTTTTTCCCCAGCCTGATTCGCAGCTGATTTACACGCAGGATAAAGCAGAAGCAATTCCACTGCAGACCAAGGAGTTGTAATGAAATCAATACCGGGCCCTAACCGTTCACATCACTGGGTTGTCATATCGCATTGGCTTCTGCTTCGTCACCTTCAAAAGTCCAGAAAGTGTTGAAAACTCTCTAGGCCTGTTTTTTCCCATGAATTAAAACTGAGTAATTCAGGAATACCACTACCACAGTCACCAGCATTATGTGTAAGGATCAGTGGACTAATCCTCTAACTCAGCTCTTAAAATTCTTCAGTTACTTTTGAAGGCAAACTGATTCAGGTTTCATTCATCAGCAGTCCACCTGCTAAAAAGAGTAAGGTTACAGATCGTGATGTAGTTAGGGAAAGGCTTTCAAACACACTATCGTCCCAAGAATTTAGGTATCCAAATCCCATCAAAATAGCTTAGCATGGTGAGAGTCACAGAGACACAAATCCACGGTGTTCAACTAGGCACGAGTTTCTGCATTTTGCATGACTTGTGTTAAAATCTAGCAGACGGTGCCGCAGGGAACTTGGGAGAGAGACCCTCTGCTGAGTCAGGGTTCAGCGTTTTGCAGGAAGAAATCCTTTTAGAGCTACCAGTAAGCAATGTGCTATAAATTCATTTAAATGGACGCTATTTATCTCGTTCCAAATATCATAAAAACTGAAACATTAAGTCGACCAGCTGCCTCCTTCGTAAAATCAAGGTTTTGAGAGCAAGAAATTCAACCATACCTGACAATCAAAAGGTTGCAAATGAGCTCAGTGAAAGCCCACAATCGTGTTTTCATTTTCTCATATAGCACCGTCTACACTTCTGTTATCTGCCTCATCAAAAACCTGCCACACCAAGGCCTGCTGTGACCCTTAGACAATGCAAGTGAGCTCCACTATTAATAAATACTGGGGGCAATGCAGCTGTTTTGGTGCTAGCACACTCCCAATTCATTTTTCTCCCAAAGTACACAAAACAGCATTAAGTATCGTTCTACAAGAATAGAGAGCTGCATTAATTTCGCATTTTATTGCGAAATCACACCCAGCGAGAATAAATGTCTTACATTTTGGCCCAGGGCAGCAGAACAATCAGCAAATGGATTTCATGGCTGAGACTTCCCTGAATCCAGAAAAGCAGCGCCCTGAGTTGTGCCACCTTTCAGTGAAGTCGAGCACTGTGACAGATACACAATGAGGTCAGAAATCAACACAAGAAAGGAAGCTACAGCAAGTATTGTCAGGAGTGGGAAGACAAGGAGCTTTCAGAGCCAGTTCCCATCTAGAATTTATATATATATAAATATACACACACACACATTATATATAGATAAAATCTTTGAGAATGACCTTCATTTTTGAAACTAAAAGAATGATCCTGTGGCTTTTCACTAATCAGACTGGAGTATATTGTCAGGAAAAGAGTATAATGAAAAAAATCTTAACTGCATTAAAGTGGTGGTGATTCTGAATGTTAATTCCCGATTATCATGCATTATGGTCTATTACCATTCCCATTGCATCATTTCGCAGGACATCAAATCGATAAAGTAGCTCTATAAGAACTGGGAGTGAACTGTTCAAAGCTTTTCCATCTGTTTCATAATTTTCTGATAGACTTCACAGACTAAGGGTAAAAATACCGTTTCAGACTGAAAACAGTCAACGTGATCACAACACCTGACAGATTTTGCCATCTGAATTAATCTCTTGCCTTTAGATGTCAATGTTTGACTCTTCAATTTTTTGTTTTATTTGCCTGGGTCCTATCGGAAATCAGTTCAGAAGCATGACAATTGCAACCTGGTTCTGACACGAGCTTAGCTTTTCAGCGTGGTAATTTCATTACCTAGTTTTGAAGATGCACCTAGTTTGAGCCACTCTGCAGAAGGGTTGAGGTCCAGTGAAAGAAACTTTTTAAAAATAACTAGGCTAAATTCACTATTGCTATAAATTATGATAGCAACTAAGTAGAAAAATAGGTGTGAGATGAGGAATCTTGAGCTGACAACGTTCAGAGGGCAGGAAGGAAAAGAGATGAGCTGCACGTGTGCATTTCTGGGCTTTCAGTATTTGTGAGCAAACTCCATGTTTGTATCACCCATTCACTTCCAACTTTAGAGCTGGAGTCTGATTCCCCACCGATGGTACTCCCTTTGCACATGAGAGCTAAATGCAAACTCAGTTCTAGTCCTGCTGCCCTCCTGTTGCATTGGTTTTGGCCAACTCAGACCCAATTAACAACTCAAACCATTCACCGACCTGCCCCAACGTTTGTTTTCTCTTACTCTCACGTCTAAGTTTTGTTCATTTTCCTTGAGCAACGTTTTCTCAGCATCAGTGTGTAACAACTTGTGAGAGTGCTGAGTAACAGGGCATGAGCTCACACAGGATGCTTTCCTCCCTGAGCTCAACCCCAAGGCAATCTGCTTCGTATTTGTCATCTCTTCTTACAAAATCTGCAGAAAGCAAACACGTTTAAAAGGCAACGATAGTTAAATTCCTTTATATCAACACTAAGCCTTTTGCCCTTAGTGAATTGCAAATGGGTTTATAAAACCTAAGCCTAGGTTTATTTTTACAGTTACGGCACAACTCATGTGGAAAAGATTATGCTTATGCATTTATGGGGGATTAACAAAACTATGGAAACTATTGCGAACAATCAGAAAAAAAAGACTTTGTACTGAACATCCTGAAGACCCTTAAGAAATGTACAGAATACAGCAATGAAAAAGGTTTTAATACGTTATTGTTTGCAGCTGATTACAGTAAGATTCCTAAAATCCACATTCCCTGATACTGCCTGACGATATTGTGACTAAAATCACCAACTTACACCAAGTACTTGCTGTGCAAGCTTCACAACTTCCTGAGCTATCGCACAGCTCGGTTGTTTGAAGTATTTTCTCTAAACAAATACCTTGAATACGGTGGTGTTGTGCAATAACAGCATGACATGCAAGTTTCTGCACGTAGAAGTGGTTTTTCTCCGCACCTCTTCAGCTTTGCCTTTTATAAAAGGAGAAAACCCTTCTCATGCTATCACGGCACGGAACGCATGGGATGTTGGCTTTCTGCCGTCACAACTGGTCCTGCGCACCGCAGCGCTCCTCGAAGCAGCTAGGCACAAGGAAACACATCACAGCACTGACTTTGTCTGCAGGTGTTGTTTTTTTTTTTTTTTTTACCATTTATTCTGACATGGAAAACTACCACTCTGTGCGCCGTGTCAGAAATTAATTCACAACGTTGACACTTCGGGTATATTAAAAAGGCAGCTGCAGTTCTAACATTACAACCTTTGCACTGGTCATCGTTGTTTCTCAATTTATAGCTTCATTACACAAGTCCTAAAGATGGTCTGTCATTTTTTACTTGCTCTCAAGATATTAAGCCAAGATAGAATTGCTCTTTTTTCCTAAAAATTGTACAACGGAACTGCTTGTGAAGGAAATGTAAAACCTGTAAGTAGTAATTTTGTTACAAAGTCTAGCTTTTTTTTAGATTATATAACACCAGAGAAGCAGAGAACTTCTTTTTAAACAAGTTTAACAACCTTAAGGATGTGACTTTCTACATAACAATCACAAAAAAACAGTTCTAAGAAAATCCATCTATAGATCCTATTTTCCTTGTGATCTGAAAGCTTGCTATTCCTGTACAATACATATTCTTTGGAACATGTCATTAAAAACACTTGTTTGAACCTCCCAAGACTTTATTCTTCTGTCTTTCAGATTCCAAGTAAGCCACGTAGCTACTTCTGTAAGCACGAAGCACCTGACACAGGAAACTAGCTCCACTGGAAACCAAACAGGTATTTGTTTGGGGAAAAAAAGATGTTGAATGCTTAAATCGTTTTTACATCTTTCAAGTATGGCTCACCTAAAATATGTTGGTAGGTCATGGACTTACAGCAGGGCAGTTAAAGTAGCAGCAGCAGAGATGCTGCTATCACCCACTAAGTAGAGCAAAAGGAGGATAGGTCAATGATACACACGTGGGTTTCATGTTGGGTTGCTTTCCACACAGCCTCCAACTAAATTCTGGACTTCACATCTTAGAAGATCCATCACTCATCGATAACACGCAAAAGTTAAAACCCAAAGAATGCAGTTTTAAATGGACAATATCTCAAAGTTACCTTGAGATGCAGGACAGCCAGATTATGCTCATCAAATGTGGTCACCTGCCTCAACAACACTCAGCAAGCTCACCTTTCAGAGGGCTACAAACAAAAATACAAATCACAACATGGTGTTCAAAACACAAATCCAGGAGGAAGCATCCTCCTTACATTAGCAGCTCCCTTACTGCTAGCTACTGCATACAAGTCAAAGGAACCATCTATAAACTGTAGAAGTCCAAGCCAAATGGATTTGTGGTCTCCAGGATGTTCTTGAATGAGCCCTTAACACGGATTCTGAGAAAAGACAGCTTGTGTTCTGTGAATGGTTAAATTTTAAATTTATGGTTAATTCATTTTATGATAATTAAAAGTGCTTCATGTTATGTTAGAACATAACTCACAGAAGGAATCTAAAAAAAAAAGAACAAGTAGATGACAAATGGTGAACTCATATTATACATATTCATGCATTTTTCTTTCTTTTTACAAAACATACCTTGTTCTGACCTATCACACAGGTAATTATCATCCTAGACAAAGGAACAGGATGCAAGGGAGCAAAAGTCCAAGCCCAAAAGCCAAATCTATGTTGTTCTGCATACTAAACACTGTTGTTATGAATATATATATTTTTATTAATCAACCACCTGAACTTTGTTTCCTGTTTTCAGTATTTCTCTTTTTACCAGCCCTTTTTTTACTCTTTTTCCATGTTACCTTTGAGACAACAGTAAAAAGCCAGTACTGGCCCCCACTGGGATTACCAAAGCACATTGTTTACACACAGTCAACTTCACATTTTTACCATTAGCAGTTTACCAGTTCAGCTGACATAAACAATACAGACTAAAGACAGAACAGAAAACCAAAAATATTAAATCAATGTAATCAAACCCAACGCTGCGTGTAGAACTATGACATGCTAAAAGTTTGTTGGTCAGTGAACAAGAACAATAGGAATAGCCAGTTTCTAGCAGCCAACTTATTGTTCAGTGCTTGTGCATGAAATCAATGCCCCAAAGCCTTCCAAATATGTGGAAGAGAAAATTAAAGACAAGCCTGACATTTAAATCCCAGTGGTATCTAAGTGAAATGTATCATCCTGAAATCTGACTCATGCCCTTCTCATTTGAAGAGCATTAGTTTCGGTATGTTAAAACACACTAGTATAACTAATATAAAGTTTGCTAGACACAATAAAATGCTGGGATCATTGTAACATCGTCATTTTGTCAAGCAGCAGTAGTTTGGGGGGATTCTGGAGTAGAAAAGTCAACTCTGGCACGCTGCATTCATTCCCAATGCCAAAAGCAACAGTTTTTAAACAAACTTTGGTCTCAAATTTTGTTCCCTTATCCCATTTGTCAGTTGATGCTTTAAATTGTTCCAAGCCTGCTGGTTTTTGACAGACTGCAGTTCAATATTCTTTTCTTAAGTGGTGGATGGTGTCAATATTAGTCTTCTTTTGATTGCTTTACAACACCAAGCAAGCTCTGAACATGTCTTACTACACCCAGCGTCAGCCAGAACCAGTTCATCCAACCACCTCCATCTGGAGATGATGGGAACAGAAAAACACACGGGTGCCTTTCAGGTGCAGTTGTATCAGTCAGCACCCATTGGGTTCTTCAGTGAGGGGCCCTTCCAATGAAGTTTTGTACCGAATCCTTACTGGAATAATTTGTGAAGACCATCTGCCCATATAGAATTATACTCTGTATTGAAGTCATCTAATTATGGTCTTCACGATAGCACACTCTGAGCATGGCAGTCAGTCCAAATTTTGATGCCATTGCTATCCTTTTCTTCATGATTGCCAAATTAACAATGATCATCTCTTGGGATGCATCAGTCTCCCTCCTCTGGCACGTGTTTAAGAAAACATAGGTATAAAAACTCCTTACCTGCTGCTCCATTAGGGACTGAACAGTAAGAATCTCAATAAAACTAGCAAAAACTCGAACTGTTAACGTGCATTACTGCAAAGCCCTTATCTTGGGCAAGAATTCAACATTTCACATACCGTCACACACACTAAGGCATTTCTCTGCTCTTGAATCCGTGGGTCCACACAGGGTTATTTCTACAGTTTAGTGCTGCCCCTCAGATTTCCCAACAATTCTGTAATACGACTGCATTTTTTCTTTCCGTCAAGTTACAAGGCAGTTAACGTTCTACCAAATCTGCTCTATGTTTTCTGGGGGGAAAGAATAATTACAGCATCCTAGTGTAGCTTTGCTTGTAATCTATTCAAACATTCTGATGCGTATCAAAATTAAGCATGAGATTAAAGAGTTGTAGGCTTTACTCTTTAAAAAAAAAATAAAAATCCAGTGTATTTCTCATTAAGATGGTAAATTACTAGCTGAAAACTGTTTTATTTGTTTGTTTAGCTAGGAGAGAGAACCAGTACAGATTTCTCACTCTGCTCTGCCTATAAACTCTGCCTCGGAAGTCCATCATCCAAGGGACTGTGCTTTGGCCTTTCCACTGAGATGTACAACAAAGATGTCAAGTAACTGTGATGGAGGTAGTATTCTACAGAAGTAAAGGAAAGGGTAAGAGTTAAAATAGATTTGTTGCTGCCAAACTTCAGTCTGTGCTAATACGGGCAAGATTTGAATGGCTAATCTAGAGAGACAGCAGAGCAGAGAGGAACCACTTAGGTTCCATACAACAAAGACGGATTTCCACACAAGTTTACTTAACATGAAGTAGATTGCTGAAGAACTTGCTGTCTGTACAATAGCACTCGTTTTCCTTCTAGTTTAATTAGGCAAGAAAATGAAACGCCTCACAATGCAGATATTCTCCTGTAACAGGGTAGAAGGATGGATTGTTCACAGAGCAGCTTAACCTTTTGGGTAACGCATGGCCAATTTCTGTTAAAAATAAGGAGTTTGGTAGCTTTTCAGAAAGTAGGAATGGCTCCCACATTTGGTGGACTACATCCTCCTGGTGAGATGTGTGCTATTCTAGTGATCATTTGTCCACCCCCATCTCTGCTGCTGTCAACACTGGTGATGAATGCCCAGCACTGAGCTGTAGAGCTTAGCTAGCACAGAGATCTGAGCTGCTGCTGTCCATCATCTGTTCCTCCTCCTCCTACAAACTCCACACTGAAGGAGAAAAAGAAACTTCCTGCCAGCATCCATTTTCAGATTTCAGAGGAAAGAAATCAGAAAATTTCCAAAGTGGCTACAATGCCTCTTTGTGCCCCACCCTTATTCTTCTGCATCTTCTGAGTTTAGATGATTTCCTTTCTGACACCGCTGGAAATTAATCAGTTCTCTATGGGACTCAGGAGAGGAGAAGGGGAATAAATACATAGTTTCATAAAACCTCGATCTTCCTTTTACCCACAGGCTCCATGGGAAGCACCGGCTTAGCGCAAATGTTTTTTTTTTTTAGACACAATTGAATTTGGAGAAAGTATATTGCCTTAAACCCTGGGGGCCATAGCACTTCCAGAACTAAAAGGTCAGCACAGCAGCACTAATGTAGGATGTATAAACAACGCTGGCTACTTATATAATGAACTCTATCGCTTCTGACCTTCAAACGTGAACTCAGGCTGCACGGTCATATCGATAAAACCCTCTACCACTTAAACCATGAAGTTACTGCATTAACTGGATGTTGTATTGCACTTCTACCCACTGAAAGCAGTAATTTTAAACTGTCCCCTCCTTTTCTACAGCAAATTGCATACATTTCCCTGACGGTTAAAACTGGTTCAAGGCCAGGTTGTGTGGGTTTCTGGACAACATACTCTACCGGGAGGTGTCTCTGCCCATGGCCCTCTGCCAATGCCTACATGGATGGTGTTTAAGGTCCCTTTCAACCCAAACCATTCTATGATCCTAAATCAATGTTTTCTGGAACGTATTGGCATCTAAACCAGAAGATGAGCCACACGGTCCTGAAGGCAGCACATCATGAACCAGGCTGAACAGCCCCCAAGCCCATGGCCAGAGGTTAGGCACCCACTTCTGCCTTAGTGTTTGCACAGAGGCTCAAAAGAATTGTGCTACAGCCCGATGGATGTGTGAGTCTGAACCTAACTAGCATCTGAGTCCAAATAGTGAAGGATATCTCTCCTCTCTTCCCTGTATTATCTAAACAGCTCCTACTCCTGGGCCTAATGCCATCAAACAAACTATTTTTTTCTGCAGACAGACCATCTCTAGCCTTTGCTTTCTGGCATTCTTGTAGCAGAAAGAGAACATGAAGTGGTGTACAACTTGGCTCTCTCCAACTGTATGCATTGCTATAAACAGAAGGCCCATGCTAAATACTGAGCAAACGCGATGCATGCCTACTTCCTCAGCCATGTTTACAGCATATTTATAGTAAAACCATAGATACAGCTATATAAAGAGGACCTGGTTTCATCAGATGAGACGTAAAGAGGATAAGATGCTATCTGTATTCCAATATTGTATTATGTATGTATTAGAATTCGGAAAGTTTTATTTTATTTTTTTTTTTATTTTTTCCATCCTGCAACTTGTGCAGAGGTTAGAGGAAACTGTCTTATTACTCAGATAAATTCTGACACAGGTCAGGAACTTCCTCATCTCCAAATGAAAAATATCTTCAGCTAATGTCGAAAGTTCCTATGCTATTCTTTCATTGCTAAAAATAGGAGAAATGCAATAAGGGCACTGCTTTACCAGAACAGTAATAAAAAACGAGCGCAGAAAAATGGTAGTCTCTTAGCTTGTCTGATGGAATGACAACAACTGCATTATCAGCACTAATCCCACAAAGTAGGATCCAACTAATCAACAATTGAGCTGCAAAAAGAAACGCTTATTTTCGGTAAATTATAATAATGAAATTAAAAAAATAATGAAAAAGGGCTTAAAGTTTTGTGAAATCAGCATTAAGTGTACAAGGTAAGATGACAACATTTTCTCAGACAAATTTTAACATACATTTTCCCCAATTTTTCTATTATTTTAAAAATACACAAGTAGGGGGAAGTGATAAAAACAACAGATGACAGATGTCTTCTGCCACGTGTCAAGTCAAATTAAATCTCTGCTCTAAAATACACTCCAGCCATGAATACTGACGGCTAAATACTGACCTGCTGTCATACCCAGCTCTAGAACAATCATGCTGGAGACGTTCTGACAAAACTGCTTCCCACATACATATGTCATCCACATATTTGCACCGGTTCAGGCTGCACCCCTAGAACCAAGATCAATAGTATCATAAAAACTGGAAACATCTGCTTAGAAAACATCATCAAGTCCTGCAAAATCAGGCTCTGTCCTTCAGCAGTATTTTGACAGTCAGCATCAAATATTTTTAGCTGAAGTCTTCTTCAAAATCGTGGCTAATGCAGCATTTTAGGCATGTACACGAAGGCACAGAACTGTAAATAAGAAACTATGCTCAAATCATTAAGAGCGTTTCAAAACTGTCAAATAGCTTTAAAATTTGAATATCCCCGAGTTCTCTGCTAGCTTGTCTGTTCCTCACAAGCTCACCTGCATCTCTGCTTTTGTTTTATTTTAGCCCTACAATGTTTTTCACAAAGCTTGAGGCAGATAAATATGCAAAAGTTAAACAACCATACAAGGCTGGGGAGTGATGTTCCTCAACTACGAATGGCAATTATTAGTCTCCAGGGAAAGGCTGTTCTGTTAAAGAACATACAGAGTGAGAAAAGGGCTTTATAGAGAACACACTTCTGCTACTCATGTTTGCCTTGGCTGTAATCTCTCATATGGGTCTAAGTGAGGATCTCTCATGAAGGTCCCATAGCAAATCATGCTGATGATCCCATCACTTTGTGGTTTTCCCGTAACTGTGGCAGTATTATTGTGTTTGAATCCCAACCCTGCTATTTCTGGTGTTTATGCATTTTCCAGAATACTCACAGAAAATAAAAAAGGAGAAAACAAAACACTTCATGAAGAACCACAGTAAAAACCTTTTGTCAGTACTGATTCCAGTTTTGTAGGTTTTTAAAAGATGTATATCTATCAGGTAGTCACGTCTAGCAGTTCAGCTCTCTCAAAAACTATCTTCTAAGTAGGAAGCTCTCTGCTAATAAATAGACCTCAGTGGAAAAGCAAAAAACACAAAATCTTTACTGAGAATCTCTGTGCTTGCCTCCTGCATACAGTGGGCTAAAGACAGACTAACTCCTGGAGTATGGCCAGTGAAATTAAAAGAAACACCCAAGGGATTAATTTATCGAATAACGAATCAGAAGGATAATACATTATCACTGTCACTAATGTCAGTGCTTATTACCAATGCCTGGCCATAATACGGTGCTATAGTAGTTAAAATTATTGTGGGTTAAGAACTAAAACTCGGTAACTCTTACCATTAGGCTAAAAAAAAATATAATAATTTGCATTTAAAAATCACATTTGTCAAGGCTTCTTTTTCCTTCAGCCTCTTCAACTCCAAACCATTCAGTGGTGCAGATTTTTCCCCAAGCAATTGAATCAGAGAGGAGCAGCAGCACGCTCTGTGCCATCTAACTGCAGAACCGCTGGTGCCATTCAGTTCCCCCTCCGGCTCTGAAAGTGTCTCAGCAGACTCACAAACAGAGCGTGACTCCTCTGGGTAACCCAGATCAGAGTGGGGAATCCTAAATCCCAAATAGAGATGAACAAATTCAGACTGGCATTGGTCTCAAAACTGGATTTAAAACACACATATTCGCATGCAAAAATGGAGCCAGAAAATGCCTCCTGCACTTCTGATACTAACGTCATCATTCCCAAACCCTCAGCAAACACCTGTGTAACGATCTGCGAGTTTTTCCAAACTGTTGTAGTATAAAAATCACAATTTGAATTGTGCAATTTACTGTGTCAGAAGAGGGTGGTAGAAATCCCATGGGTTTGGCTGCGGGCACCCTTCAGTTTCTCTTGATGGTTGTGTGCTGGACTTTTGCTGGGACCTCACAACAAGAAGCAGGGCGTGAGTGTGCACCACAGCATAAGGAGCAAGAAAATTACAGGGAGACTTTTCTCTCCATTCCTCCATTCACTGGAGACATGGCAGATCCAAAATACCAGAAATTTGAAGTGAAGACACTCCTTGAAGTCCAAAAGGCCTTATCTGGTAGTTTCACCAAAAAGACAACTCCTGCAGCCCTTACAAATCTTCAACTCCTACTGCATGAGTCCCTGCCAAACTTAATTTGCCTGTTTTGTATGAAGTGTATAAATGATACAGTAACACTTACTGAAACAGCTGGGGATGAATCATCAGCTACAGTAAACACCATTTAGAAAGTCCCAATCAAAACATGTTGGTAATACTGCGAGTTTTGGGAACTGCAAGCACAGGACTAGACTGTCCCTAGACTTACACAGTCTGCTGCTTTCTGGATCCTCCAAAATCTCCCTGAAGAGGAAGAAAGGAGAGGGAAGATGGATAAAATTGCGTCAGGGAAAGCAGCTCCTTTTCTTCACCTTCAGTTTTCCCTCTGTACAACTCTTCTGTAGCAGGGAGATTGGGGAGCAATAGCAGATGTACAATTTCTCCTCCAGCTCCTCGGAATCTGCCTACCTTCACGAAAGCCCTTGCCATCTCAGCACGTACATGGCACAGCTCGCTGTCCACTTCCCCCAGCTTTTTGAAGAACAGCCTCCAGTTCCTTATGAAAACGAGAGGTGAGGTAACATGCACGAGCCAATTTTGGACATGACTCAAAGGCCAAAAAAAGCACAAGCCTTTCACTACCTTCTTCGCTGAGTACATTTGATTGGCGATGGCAGTGCAGAACCCAAGCAGGAGCCTCGTCACGTTGATGCCATGGTATGTCAAGTCTAGCTTCCAGGACTCGTTTTCTTCTGAAGAGTTTCCTTCTGATATGCTGTCCAACTGATTTTTCTGCCCCCCCATATTTTTTTGTAATAGATTGTTGCTGTTTTTCATCACCTAAATCTAGCTATTCACGGTTACTAGAGAACGACTTGGCAATTACAGAATATATGATGAATCATCTAAAGACAAACAGAGGGATAACATACCCCAGTTGTCATTGGATTTTATTAAATCCGTTGCCAATTTCAGTACTGTACACTTAGCAGCAGAATCCATCTACAAAGTGCTTTCCAACTACCACTGCAATGCACAGCAGCAGCAGCTCCTTCTACAGGTCCTTCACCCACTGAAACATCCGCAGAGATTAGGGCAAAGCACAAAGGGAAACTGCATCACGCCAAACACACTAAGCAAACCCAAAAGTCTGGCTAAACTTCTACGATCCCAAATTAATTTTACTTCCATCAAAACAGATTTTACTTCTTCAGTCCTTCTCACATAAAAGTTTGCAACTTTCCTTCTCTCCGGGCCTATCTGTACATGCATTTGCATAACACAGTTGATCTGCAGACAGAGGTTTACCTGAATGTTTTACCTGAATTCATCTCCAGCTGTTCACCTCCAGCCTACTGGCAGGCTTACAGCAGGACAAAGATCTCAAAGCATTTAAAAATGCTTAAACTCTTCTTGTCTGCCAGCTTTTAATATTGCAGATTTACCTAAAGTGCTTACAATTCATTTTCTGCTTTGTCACTAAGTGCTTAAACTTTTTAAGGGAAGAGTACACACACAGAAATACCTTGCACTTTCAGCTGCAGTGGAAGTGATCACACGATTGAGGATATTATGTTTATTCAGCTAATTCAGGATGTGAAGATACAGACCTTCACTGGCAAATCTGTATGGGGAACACTTAATGACCATCCAGAACACTATCGGTTTCACTCACAAGACCAGTATGAGCAAAGAAATGCAAGTCTGTATACCACAAGGAACAAAAATCTTCCAAAAAATGATTTTTTTTTTTTTTTTGGTGTGAATACGCAGGAAAATAACTACAGTCGACTTTAAATACTAAATTAAAATACTGAATTAAATACTGAATTTAGCAGTCATCTCTCTCTCTCTTTAAAATGAGGTTGGTTAATCTTGCCAGTCATTTTCTTGTAGGACTCAT
Source organism: Anas platyrhynchos (assembly GCF_047663525.1). Classification (NCBI taxonomy): domain Eukaryota; kingdom Metazoa; phylum Chordata; class Aves; order Anseriformes; family Anatidae; genus Anas; species Anas platyrhynchos. The sequence continues at coordinate 10,129,672 of NC_092590.1, forward strand.
TCATTTGCTTGGAGAATGCATAAGGTTGCTTTTTTTAAAACAAACAAACAAACAAAAAAATAAACTACCAACCAACCAAAAAAAAAAGAAAAAACAATTCCCACACTGGTATATAAAGCTGCCACAAAACGCTCTTAACCTCTATGTCCTATTAATCTAACCTGTTGTCCACCTATTGACCTCAGGATCCCTGATCTTCCTTCTTTTCCAGGTGAGCTGCATTATTTTCCCGCAGCATTATCTGCTTTTCTCTCCCCAGGAAGGCAGACATGGCAGGCATCAAGCAGACAAATTCCTTCTCTCTTCAGAGCTAATGCTCTAACCTGTACCACTCTCCAATTAGATTATGGCCTAGGTCGAACCTCCTAGGTTCCCAGAACTATCAGGTCTCTGTTTCTGATCCAAAGATCAAAAACTTGACTGGTTTATATGCCTCCAAACATAAAAAGGAGAAAAACGTAGCTGTTCTTGTGTAGGAGATCACTGTGGCATGTTGTCACTGAAAATGCCAGACAAAGCTATGCTCAAACCTTTGCTCCTAGAAGCTACTTAAGGGTACTGTACATGGATTTCACCATTTACACGTACTCTGTACATCATTTACATGCCCCACTTAGGGCAAAAATTTGAATTACGAAGGGAAAGAGAAGTCAGAGACCCATATCTTAAAATAAAAAAGACTTTTCTGATGTAAAGGTGAAAAAAATTGGTCCGTGTGGAATAAGAACATCAGGCTGAACAACTCCTCCGTCATGTTCCAGGTCCACTGGTCAGCATCCTACCAGCTAAGAGAAAATTAACACGAGACTAGAAGAGCACTACACCCTCTAACAGATCACCTCATACATAATTAATCCACAAGCCTATTATACAAGCACCATAATTTTATTAGCATACATAATTTAGGCAGCACTAAACGAAAGGCCTATATGCATTAAAACAAACAACAAAACCCACTCATATACATACAGCAGAATTTCCTGAGTTCTCTTCCCTTTATCTTTCTCTAACCATAGGAAGCATCCTCCTCCTACTGCTGTGTGAAAAATAAAACCTGACAACCCCAATGGCATTCATCTTTTTCCTAACGAGTCTTGTGTTTCTCTGATCAATAGAAGCAGGAACATAATTTCGACCAAGGTAAGAGGTGAAATGACAGTGAAAGCACCTGAACGTGTCTACAGAGGACACAGAACTATGGAACAGAGTCATAAGCAAAGTGCAACAGCTGTGAATAAATCCATAAACTGAATAGATATTAAGAAAAATAACGAAATAAATGGTTTACAATGAAAATACCAAGCCGTTCTAGCAAGAAATGATTCACTTACACTAATATAACACTTCTGCATTGGTGTTTCACCGAACAGCTTCTAGTAACACTTGCAATTTAGATTTTAATAATTGTGAAGATACTGTATAAATCACACCTGTTAGTTGGCCTGAAAACACATCATTTTAGATGAGTCATTGTAAACTTATTCTACAAATAAAGGAGATAAATGGATCACCAGCCTTGGTGCCACCGAAAGCTTTATACCTGATGGAAGGCACAGGTTCAGAAAGTCACATATCTTCTGTCTTGCTGGAAGGTTTGTACATCTCTCAAGGATAATACCCAGACTCTTCAAAACAGACTCATAAATTAAAATAACGACCACAGGTTGATTTTTTTTTTTCTGATACTTGCAAATTTTCTGGCTTGCAGAATTCCAGACTAATCGTGATGCCTTTTTTAACATCAGCTCAGAAATTCTGGCTTCATGCTGTCGTACGAAGGCCTTATCTGTAAAGATGAAAAACTGCAACAGGCTGTGAAAGTCAAATCCAACAGCTGTTAAAGCCACATGCGCCAAAAGGTGTTACATGCATTTTGCAACAACAATATTCTAAGGTTTAAGGTAGCTATAATAAAAAGCATTTCAGAAAATCATCCAAGCCAAAGACAGCAAGTTCTCAAAACACTGCCGCCTACAGAAAATTTAGTGAGCATCAGATCTGATCAATAAAGCTGCAACATCCGACTAAACTATTAGCCAGATACCTTCACTTACATTAAAATAAAAGACAAAGAATACAAAATCCCATTTTAAGGAAAAATTATGTGAGATTAAATCTAATAAAGCATGCCATAATTAATAATGCAATTTAAGAGTCTCTGCTTTTGCTAATTACTTGATTTTTCTACCCTTAGCATGCTTGTCATGACTATAGCTCCTTTGGAGCAAGGATACACTCAAAGCCTCCATTAATTACATATGAAGGCTGGAATCAAATCCCCTAAGATGCAAACAGGAAAAACAAATCAAAGTTATCTTTCATAAATTTATATTCAACTGGGGGGCTGATTCTTTACCTCCTGAATTCCCCGGGAGAGAGTCACCTACTCAGTCCAATGTCAGCTCATGTCAAGAGCTACGTGTCGCCCTGTCACTTATCATAGCTGCAAAGAATTGGGAAGCCGCCCACAAATTCATCTCAGCTCCATTAGCCACTTCAGGATGAAGTATTAGAAATTTTGGTACGAGGAAAACAAAACAAACAAAGGGATACCTAAAGGGGGCCTCAGTACCTAAAGGGAGCCTACAGGAAAACAGGAAAAGGTCTCCATCACTGAGCGTAGCAATAGGTCAAGGATTAATGGCTTTAAACTAAAAGAGGGTTTAGATGAAATATGAAATTCTCTGTTTTGAAGATCTCTGAGGGTGGTGAGGCAGTGGCACAGGCTGCCCAGAGAAGCTGTGGATGCCCCATCTCTGAAGGTGTTCAAGGCCAGGTTGGATGGGGCTTTCACCTCTGTGATTCTGTGAGGTTAACAATCCCAGTTTTACAAATACAGCATGTAATTTCTGCTCCCAGCTAAGATGTGAAATACTACGTGCAACATCCGTGACTCAAATAATTTGTCTCTATCCCTCATTCCTATTCAGATACAGGATACAAGCTTGACGGGTCAGAGGCAGTGATTCCGTAGGGATTGCTGAACTTAACCTCCAGGCATTTTTGCACTTCGTTCCAGATGATGGAAGCAGAAGGGGTCTAATCTGTATAATACATGCATCCACCAAGGAAACTTCAAGCTTAGCTTCTTGAAAAAAAGTGAGCACACTCTGCGCATGCAATGCTTACATCATCTTGGAGCTGGACCAAAAATTAAGAATATGGTTTGGTAGTTAGTTGCTGCTCTATAGGCCAACAAATACTGGCAGTATTTTGTAATTGTAGATAATTCTAGTTTTTCTTCATAATAATGCATGTTGATACATGATGTTTTGTGTGTCTGGGCTCTAGGAAAGATCGCCCTGTACTTTTATATACAAGCTGTACTGATACACATTACATCTACTGCTTAAAGGGTATACTTAAAGGATATAATCAAAAACAGCTTTTAAATTGCAAAAATGTTTCACTAAAAACATCTAACTGTAAATTTTATGAGCCAAGGACTAGAATCAGTTTGTTAAATCGCACTATTGACGCTAATTTAGAGATAGGGACGTTCATATACATTTCCTCTCAATGCTGGGACGAAAAATTGAAGAATTCAGTAACCATGGAAGCATTTACTCCCCAAACCACTCAGGGACAATTCTTAACCACGTTCCTACTAGCATGCCATGAGCCCGATGCAGCACTGATAAGATCAATAAGAGCTATAATAGCTATAACACCATTATCATCATTTGTGTACCAATCTAACACAAACCTTCCTCCAATCAGAAAATATCTGCAAATTCATCTCAAGCTATTATCTAAACAAACTAGCAGTGTTCAATTAACATTTCACTGCTAACTGAATTATAATGAACACAAAAAAAATTCCCAACTATTAAGTATTTGAAATGGAAATATCTGTTAACTAGACAAATCCAAAAGAAAGGTCAAATTACAATTCTGAATATCATAAGTGACTCACGAACTTATTGAGGCTATGATGAATTCAAGTCTCACAAAATATCAGGGAAAATGTTTGAAATGAGCATCGTGAAGCTGGGGTTCTTTGCAATTAAAATTCTTACGATCGGTTTATTAACTAAACAACCTAGTAGCATTCAAGTAGCCCACCTCATCCCCTGTAAATGTCAGTGGATTTTCAATTCTTCTAAAATATGCCAATGTCACCGCTGTCAGGTATCAACAACCCATTGCTTCTGTATGGATCAGATCCTGCAGTTGACGGCTCAGCTTCTCATGGCAATCTCCTGCTAGTCTGCAAAACAGTCCACTACTTTTTGCGAAAACACTGATACCTGCAATCACCGAGACTACTCTAAATACATAGCTCTGCAGGGAGCTGCTGGACCACAAATTCTGCTGGGTTCTGACTGCTCTCTTCTGTAGCCCTTTACCTCTACACCAACCACCCTCTGACATCCACAGCACAACCTTCTGGGTTACAGAAGCTGACATTCCGTAATCCGTTTGCATGATTCTGCCAACTTACAGGATTTAATACAGATACAAGTATAAGCCTACCACCACGGCAGCCTACACCTGCTGTTTAAAATGCTTTCTTTCACCAGCCTTCTGAGAATGAAAATAATGAGTAGCAGCACTCATTTTTAAAACCTCTAATTGCAAAGCTCGTCACTCTTGCCCACATAAACACGGTCGATTTTCAGATACTTTCAGGTGAAAATTCACCTTATTCAGCAAAAGCAAATTTGATACAGTATATATGTATTTTTTTTGTGTGTATATATATATACATACATATATCTAATATATATATAGTTGATCTACATTTTCTATGAAAGCTATTGAAAGATCTTTTGAAGCTCTCTTAGGGAAATGAGAACAAAAATACCGAACACATGATTCCCCCCTGCCCCCGGCAATATAAACAAATCTGTGCCTACTTTTTCTCTAGGGAGCCAATTCTTCATGAACTATCAACAATGAATTCTCTCTCTTGACCTGGCCTATATTTTTGACATGTATGAAAAGCTTTAGCTGAGGCTCCAATCATATGGTTCATTTAAAGCAAATATAAAATGTTCCAGCCTCCCCCGCCATGGATTTTTCTGTTCTTAAATGCATTCCTATCTTTGCTTTGTAATATATTCACCCAAAACAGTTTAAAAGTTTCCAGTCTCATCTCGTTAAAGGAAACAGAAAAAATACCAACTTTACAGCAGAAAATCTTTTCATTATAGTGATAATTGGGAATATGCAACCTGTGTTGTTTCGTGCTATTGTCATTGTTACTTTCCACAAACCCTCTGCAGCTCTTTTCGCAGCAGTTCACAAAGGTCACTTTCACCAAAACCAATATATATATTTTTCAATTTGTCCTTTACAACCTGACTGCCATGTATAATGCTCAGACAGCGAACCTATTGCTAGCCTTCCCTTGAGGCCTCCTGGACTTAGGCAACAGCAGAAAAGCACTGTATGACGCACTTCATTTAATACAAAACTTCTCAATAGGATAATAATCTTTCAAAATTTTAGAAATCCTACTAAATCCTCATTTTCTTGGTATAGTGGCATTTTTTCTAGTGGCCACACTTCTTTAGCCAGAAGCACCAAATTTTGCAATATGTTTATGAGGGCATGGTGCCACACAGTAAGTATAACTTAGTTTTATAGCCAGTCATAGTACCTCTGAACTTCAGACACTTCAGGAACCATCTTTAGCTTCTTTGGCTCTACTTAAATCAGCATACCTTGTGCAACGTGTATTTTCATTCCTGGTGATCTCCAGTTACTGCTGGAAATAGCCAGATGAGAAAAAAAATCCCTAAGAACAAGTTCCCCATTCCAAAGAATTCCAAATCCCTGAATAGTCTTCTATTCTAAATCTCTTGACTTTTTTTTAGGTAGGTGGGTTAAAACTTCAGCTCTGATAAAGGTTTCATCTTGTTCATTTATGCCCTGCTCTGTGGAATGGATATTTTAACAGCAGCCCTGCAGTTCTGCAGTCTTCCAAGGTTGCTTTAAGCCTCTACACATGCACTTCCACCATGTCCTTTCTGTTGGCACCCACTCTTTGCAGACAGAGTTAAAACCCTATCCTGATCTTGACCACTTTTCTGAAGAATTTCACCCATATTACGTCTTCTAACTACTCCTCCTAGTTGTGTTGCCTGAAAATGGGCTGCATTTTGCTTCTAGCCCTGTGCATTATTTGTTCTTCAGTAATTATTCAGTCATGTATCTGCACAAAGCCTGTTTCAGAGTACCTGAGTTTTAACTAAACTTTGTATTTTACGAGCCACAGCAAAACACAACACAGTCCAAAGAACTGTGTGTGTTTGCTCACCATTTTTTGCTTCTTTGTCATTTACTAAAAAACTAGTGAGAAGTAACATCCTTCGTCTTGTATTACATGAGTGCACTTAATGGGTGCAGAGAACAAGAACATTAAAATACCAAGTTATGCTTTATTTAATAATCTGGAAAAAGAAGGAGGCGAGCAGTTCTCACTAACAAGCTCAATCATGCTTGCTTTCAGAATTCTGAAGTGATCTTGTTTTTGGATATTTCCAGAAGTTTTTCTTCTTGTTCTGTGTGCTCATAGCTAGCTCAGGCCTGTACCTAGGTCCGTCTCGTTTAACTTTTTTGGAGAAAGAAAGAAATCTGTTCAAATCACTACTTTTTGTCTGCTATAATTCTACTGGCTATGTTGTCAGTGATGATAGGTGTCCCTAGGACCAGCTTGGCCAGTTTCCTGCAGATCTATATACCAGCACTAGATTTTGTCACCTTTAACCTCTTTCCCTTGCAAAACGAGGCTTTAATTAATTTGAAAAGCACCTTGGAGTTATACACAGTCTCCATGGAAACTTTTGTTCAATTCTTTGACCCATTTACATAAGACAGTACAACGCTATCAACTGGCAGCAGTTTCCTTAAAATATATCTCATTAAAATCAAACTTTCAAAGCTCTTTTAAGCGATCCTGTTAGGAATCACATGTACAATTATATATGCTTCCATGTCTGGTACAGATACTGATTTCTGGGTTTTGCTATGTAACCTGAAAGGAGCTTGCTAGCGTCTTCCACGTGGCAGGAGGCTTTCTGGCAAGAGGCATTTATTAAGAGCAGATGTACTCAGCTGGAATTCAGAAGGCCACAGGTGGCCAACCACAGGTCTTAAGCAATTCTCTGATATTTAAAGGACAGTTCCCAGATCATCCCTGTGACCATACAGGAGCAGATGAATAACCCAAAATCTCAGGAGTAAGTAATATCATACGACTGGCACCATCAGGGAGCGCTGAGATCCAGTCACATGCCTCGTGCTTGCAGGAAGAGCTGCAGAGAGCCGCTAACTTCTGCTGCCTGAGGAAAAACTGCCAGACCTCTGATATGCATACTCTGCTGCTACCAGACACAAAGATGTTGGCATTTAGCTCATGGGGTTGAGGAAGGCTGCCTATGCCTGTTACAGACAGCAATATAATGACTGCAATGGTTATTAAGCATGCATTATTAAAGGAATCTTTTAACATATTGATTTTCACCAGGAAAGCAAACATATGTGTCAATTGCTGCACCCCCGTTGGAGTTTGGTAGAGTATGGGAACCCAGAAACCAGTTTTAAGTTTGTACCAGATAGAAGAAAAGCAAATGAATACTGCTAGGTACCCTAGAGTCTGGGTAATGAAATACTGAATCATTTATTGTAGAACAATATATGTGGGTGGGAAGAGAAGGCAAAACAACGAGCGTGCCTTCTGTGCAGACTCCTCAGAATTATAAATGGAGATTTGCATGGCTGTGTTAAACAGAACCAGCAATATGCAGGGCAGGAATGGATTTTTTAAAGCAGTTTTATATAATGGGCTTGGTAGCTTTGAGAAATGCCTTTCCCCAGTGGTCATTCTATTGATGTAGAGCCTAAAGACAATTTTTCTAATTAAGCAATAAATTACAGCTGTAGGAAAGTCTTGTAAGTCACTATTAGAGCTGTGCAGAGCTCTGAACTTCAGACTGCTAAGGACATGGCAAGTCTCGTACCTAACTTTATTCATTAATTCTTCCTTCTCCCCCCAGTTTTTCTTTGGGTTTTGAGACCAAAAATCTCCCTTCAGACCTCATAATATCATTCAAAAGGTAGTTGGGCACACAGACTATATTACCACAATAACTAACAGCTGCCTTCCTCTTCTATTTTTCCTTCACAAAACTGAAATCCCCCTTACCACGGTTTTGCTCTTTGCGCGCTCTTTGTTTCTGGTTTTCCCCTTCTGAGGGGCTTCAGAAAGGTGACATTGATATGTTTGCTTCCTGCTCACCAACTTGTAGGAGGTGACAGATGTTTGACTCCTTCCCAGATCACTGGGAGGCAGCCGTAGGGCATACTCCAGACAATCTCACTGAGATCATACACTATCTCAAAGTGTATTTGCTTTTTGACAGCTCAACACATACCTTCAAATTACTTCATCCAACAGAGGCAACACCCTAAACTTGCTTCTGGTCTTTACACTGGTGTGCCCCAGCGCTCCTTCCTTGTTCAGTAAACCTGGAGTTAGCAGATGAGTTGAAATCATTTAACCTTTTCCTTTGCATTGTAAGGGTGTCTGAGACGTCTGTATTTGAAGAAGAAATAGTAGGAAGAAAGAACATGCTCACATAATAACAGTTTTTAGAACAGCACAAGAAAGGTGCAGGGAACAATTGTTCTAATAGACAACTATGGAGTAGCTCCTTCCTGGGAAAGGTTCTTCTTTAACTCTTGCAACTGGTTGTAATCCTCTGGTAGAGTATTCTTGCTCTCACAATGGAAACAAAAAATTACATACAGCAACAAAAACTTCTCAACATCCACCGAAACGTCTGGCCTTTTAAATCTTTCCTTTGCTTGTGGCTTCAGTAGTATCTTAACCATCTGAACAGAGAAATTACATCTCACAGTGAACAGCATTTCATGTCAAATTTGCTTGTTCTCTTATGACAGAGGTTAAGCAGAAGTGGCTTGTTTACTTGGAAAACAGTCATTATTCTGTGCATCTTTACCATCTACCTTCTAACACCTCCTCAGGCTAGTACAGTCTCTACCAAAACATATTTATTTGCATCCTTCTTAAAAGACACGGAGGACAGGTTTGGCACAGCATGCCACTGATTTCTATGACAACATAACATGGTCAGTTTTGTTTTCTCTTATTTCTGTAAAACACTGTACTTGTATTTTTCTTTAACAAATTTGTCTAAACCTTTTTCACATGTTCAAGCAAATTCAGAGCCTAATAATGCAAATGAATGATTGGGGTGACTCTTTTCAGCCTAGAAACTACTTCTGAAAAACCAAACAAACCCCCCAAACAACAACATAACAAAAACCCCTAGCTAAGCATCTTTGCTGATGTTGCCTTATCACAAAACTATCAGTAGGACTCTGGTGATCCCTTGGTTTTGCAGTCGTAAATATGTTTAAGAACAGTAGGGTCATTACAGAACCCTTTTTCATTTTTCCTGTTTCCAATTCATAAGCATTTAGCCTAGTAATTCCATTAGTATTCAAGTTTCCCTTAAAAATTGTGAAGGCTTTCTGAATCACTGACTTGCAAACAACTGACTTCCACTCTGCCACTGTTATAACTGCCAATATCAGAAGATTAGACAAAATACCAGGTAATTCTTTGGAAAAACCGTCCTAGTTAATTTTAAATTATACAAAAAATTCAGTAAGCATCTCATCTAGAAGGCTTCCAACTCTTTTATCATTCTCTCCAGTTACGACAGAAGACTTGATCCCTGTTAAGGTGCAAGGTTCTAGCCTGAATGAAAGTCTACACAAAAACCTTAAAAACGTGTTTAGTTTAATGTCTTTTTTTTTAAAAAAAAAAAAAAGAAATTGAGCTTTTTCTCCTTAAAGTAAAGCTTTTCCATGTTCAGTCAGTACCTTTTCTCTTCACTAAAACACAAATCGTCAACTCTGACCGTAGAAGGCAGTGTGTGCCAGCAAGCTGTTATTACAGAGCTCATGTCCCTCTGAGAGTATGTGAAAAGGAAACCTTGACATCTAGTAAAATAATACCCCCAGCCACATCCCATACAACTCCAAGCACTGACAATACAAAGCTTCTCCACAAGCAATTTTAGGGAAAAAAAAGAGGTCCCTGTGAACAAACATCTGACTGAAATCATGGGATGTCATCTGCCTATCAGCTGGCAGAAGTTCATAGACTCCTCAGCTCAAATTCCTCAAGAAGTTTACGAATTCAATTTCACTGCCAAGGGTTTGTGAACATCCAGTCACTAAAACATATCAAAGAATATATTCAGTTATTCTTCTCAGTTAAGTAACTTCCAGCATATCAAAGGACGCGTGTAACCAACGTTTCCGAACATTAAAATACTATTGAAAGAACATTATCCCAGCAGGCTTCACAGAGGAATCACCAGTGGATTAGCACAAGTTTTAGAAACCAGATTAATCCCCTTCTCTCTTGCATCCTCTTCCAGCTATTTGAAAGTAATGAGCAATGGCCCAGTGCAACACTACAGCAGCATTTAAAGTAATTAAACAAATACTGAGAGCAATCGCATTCATTTCATTTAAGGTTCCTTAATATATATCCACTTCATCTTTCTACATGTGGTCCTTGCCCAGCAGAACGTTAATAGCTCGGGAAGAGATTGCAACCAGATTTGAAAACGTGATAGTTTTGTGCTGGGAAGCTCTGCCTTTTCATTCAGCCATTTCCAGAAACACAAAGCCAAACACTGCTGTAAGAGCAGAAGTTCTGTGTTTGTAAAAGCTCATTCCTGATGAGCTTCTAGAATTTGTTATCAAGTATGGGAACCCTTGTCGAAGGAATACCTGCCATCTAAAGAGTCATTGCCATTTGGAGATGGCAGCTATGATGCCAGGGAAGATTCTTTCTGCCTAAAACAGCTGAGGAAAAAACTGCCCTCTAGTTCCCCAATGCAGCATTTTTGTAGACAATTTTCTATTTTACCAAGTTGAAGGTATTTGAAGGAAATCTGGATTCTGGTCCAACCATTTACTTCAAAAAGACAAGCGTGAGAGGGGTGAAATGTACATCGATGAATTATTTGCCAGCCTACACACCTGCCCATCCTTTAAGCTCACAAAGTTTTATAAAAATCCAGCTTGTCATTTCAGGAAGACTTTTACCCACACAATGCTTATCCAACACGCTTCTTCAACAGAATGGGTTCTGAGGCACTGCCCCGATCTACCTAAATTCACAGGAATTTCACTAAAATCTGCAGAATTAAATGCCTATTTTATTTTCAAAAAGAGGTTTTGGGCTCCTAAGAGGTGCCTAAAACTGGCAGACGTAGAAAATTATATTAAACAAGAAACCCAGACAGGGTTTTGTTAGTGGCAAGACGACGACTTTTCCACCTGTCCATTGTTTAGATATGGATTGTCACAGGCCTGGCCAGTGCCACTTGGACACTTTGGTCTTGAGCTGGTTAAAAACGAACCTGTATTTTCTGCCTCAAATTTTAGGCAACCAATTCAGAAATTTTAGTAGGTATTTTAAAACTCAAAATGAATTTGTGCTCTCTTGACTGTGTGGTGGAACATGAAACAACCATTTCAATTTTTGTATTTAAATAACATTCATGTCAGCCCTAGGAATCTGCTTTAAAGGCCAAAGCCAACAATCAGAAGTTATTTGCAATAACAAGCGATAAAACGCTTTCTGAATAGTATTTTTCTTAGAAATGGTGATGTATACTCCAAGTGGCACACAGTAATCTTCCTGACTGACCCATTCAGCATCACAGCAGAGGAAGGGAGAAATTAGCACCAAAGTGCTGGAACAAGGAATTACGCCCATTGCGAAGCTTAAATGCCTAGACTGGCTATCAGTGCGACCTCCAGTTTTAAACAGTTAGGTCACAAATTGAATATACTCCCCTCATTAGTCACTTAATGCCTGGAAATTTTCTCTCCTCTATTTTTGAAGTCTTCCTTTGTGTGCTGGATAAGAGCTTCATTTAAGAGATTTCCTTATTTTCCGTAGGCAGAACTTTTATGCAGGCTTAAAAGACCACAGCTGGTAACCAGAACAGCAACCTGGTGTCAAAACAGCTTTCAGAGACAGAGCACGCCCAGCAGACAAACATCTGAAGGAGGGCCCCGATATCTGAGCAGACTGCTCTGGCTTACCAAGGTACTTACCTGTCACAGGTACGTAGCACCTGACTGCAGCTGTGCTTTGAGCCTATGGCTAATGGGAAGCAAAAGGACTGCAGCCATTCTTAGTGGAGTTTGAGCCATCAGCTGGAGCAACTAAGCTCGAAAGGTTCATCGTTTCTCCTCTTCAGATACTCTGAGGTGAGGACTCCTGCCAGCATTGCTACTGAATGGCTCTTACTAGTTTTAAATTCACACGCTTGATTTATGCTATCCAACCTAAAAGTAATTACGGCAAACATTCAAGTACTTGGTTCTATTGAGGATGAAAATCACAAGACGAAGTGGCAACTCTGGATGTTATCACAGAATGTTAAGCAATATTCCTCCTTTATATTACAGAAGAGAGAATTGAACTTCATTGAAACGCAAATGAAACGTGCCTTGGAATTGTAAATGAGTGTCCATTTAAGCGACTTTGTGCTAAAATGCAGGAAAAATACAATCTGCTTAATAAACTACCGGTATGTCTGAAACTCAGCTTTATCATAATCCCCATTAACCAGATTGTTTCAGGGCTGGCTCCATCAGTTTAGTACCTGTAACACAAACGGATCGAGCCTTGCAATGTTCCCTTCACACAAGGGAGATATTTTCAACGAGCTTTTGAAATGCAGGAGTCTGAGAGACAAGGCAGACACTTCTGGTTGTGGGAACATGCATTTATACGGCATATTAAAGGGTGCGACGTTTTAGCATGTAATGGTGTATGTAACCGTGGTACTAAAAGGTGAAAACCTCTTTCCAACTCCCCCATCTATACAGCTGTAACAACAGAAGCAGGCTATGTGCTGTGTGAGCCTTCCCTCGTGCTTTGTTTTCACACAGCTGAGATCAGCTCCTGGCGTGCCAGCCGAGCCCTCCAGATCTGCCTTCTGTGGCTGGAACACTCCCCGCTTCAACGCCAGTAGTATCCTGCTCCAGAAAGGAGGTTTTTTCCTTTAAACTACAGCAGGGCACTTGTGCCATAGATGAACCAGCATGCAAATTAGGTCCTATGGCTCACTTTGGCCAGCAGAGCCCTGAGCATAGGTCTGCTGACCACCCACTAGAGAGGGCTGAGCAGCAAAGCCCCGGGTTGGAAGGCAGAAATTGCAGCCATGGTGTCGCCCCTTCTCCTTCTGCTGCCTCCTCTCCCTGACCACCTCAGGAAATTCTCACTCCCCAAAGGGCTCCCCAGCACAAAGGCACATGAAAGGCACTTTCCAGGTTTTCGGACAAATTGAACATACGTTTAATACACTCATTTTTCTGGAACTCTTCAAGATGGAAGTGATGGATTACTGTGAATATTTTTGAGGCTGTTCCTTAAAGGAAAGGCAAAATACAGGTACCAATTTAAGAACAGTGAGAGGTACGGCAAGCACAAAAGTACTTCTGTTGTAATAATGAGCAATTTCAATGCTCCAACTGTAACGGGAAGTTCCTGGATCGTGGTTAAACTAAATTCTGCTTGGCTCAGAGCCACACAAATATTTCTTTTCCACATTCCCATCAATTACAGAAGTACAGTAAGTGTTTTTGTTCTTAAGTGCACTATTACAGGCGACACAAATAAGCCATTTTTCTTCCTGGGGTTGGAGCTAACATTTCTAAAATACCATATTACACATTTGGCAGGCTTGAAGCATGCTCCAATTTTTACTTGTGTTGCATTAGTAAGCCATGCCCTTTGAATCAGCTGAAAATTGGAGGTACACTACTTATCCTAGCCAGATGTCTCATTCTTATGATGGTAGCAGAGTTGGTTACAGTTCAGTCCCGGTACAAGTATTCAGACTTTTGAAAGCAGTCCTCACGAGCCAAGAAGTATTATCAATAACTTGTATGTAAACAATAGCTGATACATACCATGTAGAGACCACTTCAGTGAAAGATTGCATTGTATAAAATCAGATTTACCGCTAAAAATCCATGCTATAGATTGATAGCTTTATACCAAGGAATCACTAAGATAGTTAACTACCCAACTACAAATGAGAAGTTAATCTGAGATATGCACATATCCTGTTAGGAAAAATTTAGATTGGAATATCCTGTTAGGAAAAAATTAAATTAAAAAAAAATAAAAAATTAAAATTTAGTTAGGAAAATTTAGTGAAATCCATCACCCTCACAAACACTGCCTTCCATCGCTGACAAAACCTACCGAAATACAAAAAGACTCACGTAGCACAATGCAGTCTCTCAGTGCGTATCACTTGTAGTCTGTCTGTACCATACGTGCTTGTACTTTCTCTTACAGTCACCCCAAACTATACCATTATGTCAAATATGAGTGCATTTCTAAGGAGAAAAGGGAAAGGATTCATTTTTTGGAGCCTCCTGTCTTGTGTGGGGTGCACAACAAAGACACACGTCTGAAATGCAGGAGGGAATATTTCTGCAATTTTAGCATAAACAAACAGATGTCCAACAGAATTAACCATCATCATTAACCATGACTAATTAACCATGGCTAACCATGGTTTCCACAGTTAATTTATCAGTGCTCAACTCTCTGACCAACATGACCGCCTTAGCAAAGAAACAGGTATCTCACAGAGAGATAGGTATCAACTTATTCATGTTCTGCCTAGTTTTACTAATCCTTTACATACAGCATGTGCTGGGGGCATATGAACTTAGAAAGAGGCCATCTGGTAGTTCTATTCTCTTCAAAGCACACTGGTAAGCTCCAAAACCCAGAGGGCCTGACCTTGTACATCACACTGCCACTCGCAGGGGCTCTCTGCCCAGTGCAAGGTTGACTGTCAGACAACTACAGCAATTAGAAGTTGTTAAATGCAAAATTACTAACATGTTAATCCAAGAATTTTGTCTGCTTTTGTCTGGTTTCATGGACAACTTTATGCTGGATGGTAAGGAAGATCACATTTTCTTTAGATGAACTTGATCTTAGCTATGGTATCAAAAATGGAGGTAAACACATCACGGCTATAGTACAATACTCTTCTGCATTACCAGCAGAAAAAGCTCTGCAGTGCTTCTGAGACCAGATCCACTGCCCTGTAAGCATAGGGAACTATTCCCTGTCAATTCTGAAAAGACACCAGATCACGTTCTCCACTAGATATGAACTTCTTGCTTTGTAGATATTTTCCCTCCCCCAGCTTTTTTAAGCCTGTATCAATAGCTGTTTAACAACAAAAAGGTAAATAAAACATTCTCATTCAGCATCTCGGCCACTGCCAAAATGCCTTACTTTCAGGCAGTTGGGGCTGCAATTTTTTCCCCTGAACTCATTTTAATAAGATCAGCTCTTAAAGTATTCGTAAGGTCACCTTTAAGATTCAGCACTGACCACAAGAAACTTTCATTCAGATTTCCCAATGCCTTTCCTTCACCTTTACATTAGATGCCAGCTGTATCAAGTAAAAAAAAAAAAAAAGAATCAATCCTTACTCTACTATTTTAATAATTAATGTCAGTCAGTTTTCATTCTTTACTCTATCTTTTCCTATTTTAAATCACCCTTACGGTTCTTGCACTTTCTTCATCAGTTGTGTTAAAAATCCTGCCCTGCATGACCTACATAACTATTATGTTATATTTCTTCAAACCCATCTTTGGTCTTCTGTCTATCCATGGTTACATCAAGTTGACTGATAACGACCAAATGAATTTTCTGGCTTTCTCACTCTTTCAATTCCTTCTCTTCAGCGACTGCTGTGAACGCTTGTCCATGAACATGGAATCCAACACAAAAAAATAATCACACCATCAGCAAAACTGCACCATGCCTACACAACGTAGCCAACCTTCACATCCTGTCCTGATATACGATTTACCTGATTTGTGCTCTAGGCTTTAAAACCTCTGGGGCAAGGCTTATCACCTCATATTATAGTTATCACAGCAAGGACTTAAAATAGGTTAAAGCTCTCAAGTGTCACTACGGTATATTACTTTTTATACTACCAATTCTGTTACATTTTACTGGCAATAGCTTGCTTGCCAGAATGGACAGCATTTCTCTGTTATCATCTTTCATGTGGAAGGGCAACTACTGCCCAACCTCCCCTCCTGCATAGCCATCTGAAGAAAGATTTAGTCCATCTAACAAAGGGTAGGAAAATTTCATCTTCCTTCACAATGGAGTGGACAGCCAAGGCAGGGCAAGCACTCTCTTTGTCAAATGCTGAAGCAAGACAATGATGAGTTCAAGAAACTATTTTTGAAGTGACTTCTGATTAAGTCTTTATCTCCAACTCTAGATGGTTGGGGTAGACCATTTACAATATAACTACTGGTAAGAGCTGAAAGCACAGACCTAGCTAGGCCATGTGAGATATTTCTTTTTCACTCTTCTTCCATTACATGCCTAAAAGTCAAGCAACACAGAAACACTTATCGCCATTAAAACAGTGCAGACAAAGTGGTGGAACCCCATCTTGACCCCTCTTTCTGAGACAGCAAGAGCACAGTAATATTTTAAGACAGAGAGACTGTGATGCAGTAGGCTTCACAAGAGGAGACAGTATGTTACTGATTAGTAAAAACATCACGGTGCCCTGCTTATTGATGGCGTATGAAAAAGCATATGAACTTACTGACAATTCTTTGATTAATTTTCTTAGTTCCTTGTGTCCATGCTTCTCAGCAAGACTTGCTGGATCATCTCCGTGTGTGTTGGCTATCCTACAAGCCCACGTGGCCTCTGGACACTTGAGTAGAAGAGCTGCAAGGTTCTTTAATCCAAATCTGGCTGCACAGTGAAGGAGAGTGGGAAATTCTTCCAAATGTCTGTCTGTATAAAGAAACAAAGTTTTCATAAAGAACAGTCCTGCTCTTATAAAGTATCTGCTACATTTTTTTTAAATTTTAATAAAAGTCTTTTGAATATTAGCACTACTGAATCACAGTTATCAAGCTACCAGCACAGAACTGTCCCTGAAAGAACAATTTCTCCAAGTAAAAGTTTTACAAATCACATACATAGTTCAATAATGGACCTTTTAGCATAACTAAGAAATCTCTCACTTTTTTTTTTTAAGAGGGATTTTAAAGCACTTTAGTTCCATTGAGAAATGTTTCCTTCCAAAAAGAAAATTCTACAGCCAAGACATGCTTTTACGTAGGTGCGTATTATATAATGCTTTAGAAATATTTTTAATCTGAGAAATTTGAAATTCATATGTTTATGACGCTATATTTTCATACCGCATTTCTGAAAATTTACATGACTGCCAAAGACTTGCAAAAATTTGCTTATCACCTTGATGAAAAATCAGTGTTATAAGACAGATGCATCTGATAAAGGTTTCTACGATTTCTCTGAAATAGCACAATATTTATTTGAATCACAGGTTGTATTTTTCACCTTGGAGAACTGGGACAAAGCTAAACAAAGGTAAGATTATAATTCCAGCACTTAGACCTGTATTATACCTGCAAGTTACACATAGAAAAATGAGAAACCAAGTATAAATAGCATTTCCCTCTGCCTTCCTGCTCTGCTTTCTAATTGCCTGTGGTTTGTTGTGTTGTGATTTGTCTACACATCAGCACACAGTGTCTCTTTTCCAAGTATGCATCCAGACTGCCCCAGGGCACCATCAACTTCTTGCACCCTCAGGGTCTTTTTGGCAGTGTCTTTAATACTCACTGTGTGAAGTGCCTCCTCTGCTCTGTTTTACACCTGGCTCCTGCTCAGTTCATATAATACATTCAGATAAGCCCCCAGTTCATTTTATTCTCCATCTCTATCTGCCCCGTCTGCACTTTTAATGACTTATTCATTCCCAGCATTAAGTTCTTAAACAGCTCCAGTCTACTTGATTGTGCCTTACGGAAAATCAGCTCCATCACCCTCACTGCTCTTTCCTGAACCTTTTCCAGCTTTAATATAACTATTCTGAGATGATGGGAGAAGAATTGCACGTGATGCTCAACTTGTAGGTGAACCATGTAATTTAGGCATTGTCCTAATTATGTCCTCTGTTTTGTTCTCTATTCCTTTTCTAATAATTCCTAATTTCATTTGCTTTTTGATCTGCTGCCTAGCAACAAGTTGGCGTTATCATGGAACTGCGTGGTCTCACTCCGGAGTGCTAACAGCCTGCCTAAAGCCTTTCATTTTGTATGACAACACAGGACTCCTTTTTCCACTTGCAGCACTTTGTTTTTACCTACACTCAATATCATCTGTCATTTTATTGCATAATTACTAAATCCCTTAAGGCCTTTCCCAGGTATTTCCCAATCAGCCCTCTTCTCTACTACCCTGAATACTTCGTACCAGTAGCTAAGTTCAAGTTCAAACAATTACTGACCTGATGAGATTTGCAGATTCTTACAAGTCACCTAGTTAGACTCCACGTTACAGATTTAATATCTTATTACAGTTTATTAATTTGTCTGGTGGAGATAACCCGTTAACCTGCTTGCAGTTCTCAAGGTCAGGTCCCTACCTAGAGAAATTGGGTTTTGGTATCATATTTATACCTTTTTAGTACTGCAAAACTGAAAAATTGCATACTGCTGTTAGAAATCCCACTACCTTATTCTTAAAGTCCCTCAGAGCTCTTCATGAATACCAGTTAGCCCTGATCATTCCTAGTCCTGCCCATTTTTGCTACAACTTCATGACTCTTTCAACTCGATGGTCCCTTTCCATGTCTCTCCCAGCCAGGACTACAGCTTGAGAATCTATACAGATCCTTCTAAAACAAACACTGATGCAAATATTTCATTTTATTTCTCTCTATTTTAACTTGCAGTTATTTTTCTTGAGTTCTCCTTTACATCCCAGTTATCAGTTGTCCTACAGATTATGCAGCATATTTTCAGGCTTTCATTTGCTGGAAGAAAGATTTAATAAGAGTTCTGATTCCTTCTGGAAGTCTCTTAGTTGCCACTTCGTCTTGTTTTACACAAACCTTCTGATTTTTACGTACTTCCCATATTAAAATTTGGCACAGCAGTGGTGAATTTAGTTACCTTTCCCCCGCCTCTCTCCTTTTTGCTCCTGCAGAATGTTAACGTGGAAAAGGAATAAAATCCCACCTCATCATTAGATACAAGGATTCAAGGAACTTGCATTCAGTTCTTGCAGCAGGCATAATGAAGTTATGACTGAACAGAAAAATTGTTAGGACAAATTCTTGACTGCTTTTTGGATGAAGAATATTCCATCACTGCTCCATACCAATATTGTTTTGACACAACATATTTTAGATGAAAGCCACATTAACAAACCTAAATTGATTTTTAAATTGAGTGTTGCCTGACTTTTATTTCCATCAGGCAAGCAAGAAACTGTAAATGCACAGCATTTGTGTAAATCAAGTCGCTTATTTTAGGAGTCTTGGCAGACTGAGCTTTTATCAACAAGGGTATGTGTTTGAGCTTATACTAGTTCATATTTGCAGCCTGCTTTACAATACTTTGAGTTCTCCTGCTAAGTTAAAGAATTATAATAAGCAATCTTAAAACTGTAATAGCAGCTAAGGTTCTTCAGTGAAATAGTTGCTGCACAATATCTTCGATCCTGACTGCTCAACATTTTGACTGAAGTTCCACAGGCTGGACCTGACGCCACTAGAAGAATTAGGAATGTTATCCTAAGGTGCAGCCATTTGACTTCTTACTCTTGTCTCTACTTCACCATCTTCAAGAAAACAAAACAAAACGTGACAACAATCGTATGTATACACTGACTTAAGGAGACATCACCCCAGCAGTAAATGAATGTGGAAGTAATTTTAAGGCTTGGACAACAACATCCAAGCTAACTGTACTGTTACATATTACACAGGATTCTCTTAAAGAAAAAGTCCAAATGCAAGCTTTTTATCAAAAAGCATCCACAAATGTCCGGTATCTTAATACTTTTGCTTTTTTTTTTTTTTTTTTTTTGAGATGTCCAGCAATGAAATAGATGTCAATAAGTAATTTTTAAAAAGAGCAAATAACATGAACTCTAACCAATAGCATGCATCTTGTTAGCAGATTCTAAAAGGTCAAATAGAGTCAGCAAAAAGAGCCTTAGCAGAGGATAAAAAGCATACTCTAAGGAGAATTTCCACTCCATGTTAATGAAACACGAGAAATCTACTAACAGTTATAATTAATAATTTTATCTTTTCTATCTTTAGTGCTTCAAAAACCAGCATAAAAGGAAAATTCTGTTTGCGGAGTAATTCAAACTGCTTCCTTTCAGAGTATGAATTTCCATTTCATGCTTACATCAGGTACAATGGACAAAACTGCCATCAAAAGACTCAAGCCTATAGAGAAGAAGTAATATAAATTGTATTGTGATCACACAATTACTGTAACCTATCTCCTGATTTCATTCCCAAAATGAACATCCACTGTTACAAAGACATTTCAATGCTATGGTGAAATCAGGGTCTATAACAAATATGGTTTTACTATCTTTAAACAAACAAATAACTGACCCTGGAATTGAATGTCTTTTAGCAGGGCAAAAAGTGATGGAAAAAGGCAATTTTAACAGGAATTGCAGCTCTGGAAAAAAATTGCATTTATACCACTACTGTTATACTCCTAATAAAGAGTAAAATTGGCTGCCTGAAATATTTTGCATTGCTAAATATGTAGTTTCTGCTATGACCAGGCTTCTTCAGCTGTGAACTTGATATGAAATTAAACACAGTTCATCTCCGGTAACATAACTACATGAATTCTTGTGCAAGAAATCTGAACTACACAAGCCTCGTACAGTAGGGTGGCTGTATGGGTGTTTTCTAGATAAAATGCACATTAGCTGAGCAGGAGCAAGGCTTCTGGGGCAAGCTGCTGTACAGATGCATTAAAAGCAAAAAGCTGTCTGCACCTAGAGGTGGGTGAGGACCAAAGGTAGGTCTCTGCTTTGGGCTTCCTTTTGGGCACGATGCTATTTCACCTCCAGCCTAGGCTGGGTACTAACAAAGTTGCCATCAGAAGCAGGAAAAGCTCTGTTCAGACTTCTTTTCCCTTGCCCTCAACAAATTAATGCTTTGCACGGGATTGACCCAGTTGCTTTCAGTGAGGAAGCTGTTGCAGAGGCAGAGATTCGGTGAGGAGCAATGCAGGAGGGTAAAGCTTACAGCCACCACCACTGCAGGCTGCCGTGAGAGGTTTCATACATGGTACTGCACTGCCTGCTCCCTCCCACAGATGGGACACGTTAAAATGTCCTATGACCTTTGATACGTCCTCCCTCCCACAGATGGACACATTATGAGACTGTCTGTTTGTCCTGGGCTTTTAGATTCCCTTTAATTTAATTATCACATGGGAGTATCTTCATGTTTGAGATAGCTGTGAATTGTTTGCTTTCTTTAGGTAAGTAGATCAGCTAGGATTAGGACACCTCTGACTTGTTACAAGTTACTGTGAGAGCCATCAGATGATCTTAATGAGCTTCACTAATTTCAAACAGCTTTTAACACACTGCTTTGCAAAGTCTTTTTAGGCAGCCCCTGATATGATCCCTCTCTTGCAAAATGCTTTTACCAACAGTCCCCATGGCTGCTGTTCCCTTTAGCCACCTCTGCATCACTTCAATGTCCATTTCTGCAGGCAGCTGTGGTACCAGCAGACAATCTTTGCTCTCTATAAGCTAATGGCTTTGCCACCCACGAAGCAAAGGCGACATTTTTAGACCTGATCTCTCAGAAAATCCTTCCCTAAGCCCATATTTACCTCAGAAGTATAGTAAGGTTAATGACCGCCGAAGAAATGAGTGAAAGCTCCTGGTCTTTCCTTTTGCCCTCATTCTGAAGAGGCACAAGTGGCCATTTAAATGCCTCCCAAGTCACCTGCTAAAGGTGAAGTGATCTCTTTCTTACCAACTATAGCAAAAGTCAATGACAACTGTGGGTAGCATTGTCAAAACAACCAATTATGAATACCCCACTGTGAGATCTATTTTTTATATTATAATTGCTCACTTAACTGCCAGTTCAAAGTTTAGCAAGCTCTTAAGACAAATTAGAAGTTGTACTGTAAATATATTTCTACCACACAATGTTTAGCTCCTTTACCTGAAGCTTTGTGTTATACACAGTAGCAAGATGCTGCAACCTTGTGAAAGGACACATGACTTCAGCAGGGAAGCATTCAGAAAATTGCAAGCACATCCCACTGAATCTGGGAAAATTACTGGAACTTTTATCAGCTGGGAAATTTGAACAACTGATGTATTTCAGCTAAATATATACACAGCTGAAGAAAAGCAGTAGTTAATAGGGTAAGTAGAAGGGCACAGCTTGTAACCTGTCTTTTGATGAAGAACATTAGCAGAGAAAAGCTGCTGTAGTTTTGCAACTGCCCTGAGAAGTAGAGAGCTGTTCATAAGCAGGAAGGAAACGGTACAGAGCCCATGACCAAGTGGCTTATTTTTAAGCACATGAAGGCAACTTCTTCAACTTTCCACCAACTTTGAAACCATTGCTTGCTCTTAAAAGCTTTAGCTGACATCCACAAGGTGAAGAGGGGGTTGCTGTTTTGTCCTGTCAAAATCCCTTCTCCACTCTTCTCTGCAGGGCATTCTGCAACACCTCAGCTACAGAACAGAGCACAAAATCTGTTATTGCTGCATTGTAGCACTGCCTTAGCCTGTGGGAATTTTCATAAAATTGCAGCAAGCAAACAGAACACCTACAGTTACATTTCTGCAGGTTTTTTTAAGGCATCCTGCTTTTATTTCTGAAATTACTGATATAGGACATTGCTTCTTTTAGCAATTTCAACAGACAGTTAGGATGATTTCTACAGTGTCATTATCAATTAAACAAAAAAGCGCTTATAGCTCCTCTCGTTTCCCCTCTCCCAGTCTGTCTTTCCTCCTGTTGTTTTACTAGCAGCTGGGAACCCAATCCCATTCTTTTGGGACCGATGTTTCTGCTTGATAGAAAGAATTAGAGAAATCAGGATACAATTTGTTATGTTGCTAGCACTGTCAGGTGACAAAAAAACAAACAAACAGTATTTTCTACAAAATAAGTAATTCAGGATTTTTCATAAGCCTCAATATATGGGTTTAATCAGAACAAGATGACTTAAAAAAAAAAAAAAAAAAAAAAGGAAAATTCAGCAGTAGAGGAAAAAGACACACAGGTTTTCCTCAGTTAAGTTGTCTTCTTTGACCTCAGGAATCAACACATCAAGAACTCCCAAACTGAGAATTCAAGAATAGATTCAGAGCTTCACCAGCTCAAGAAGAGCTTTGACCAGTTACTATGTTTTGTCTGGAGTCTTTTACCAGACTATAGAGGAATAATATACATACAAGGTACTCTGTAGGCATATTCAGGACAGTACCTCCAGCTTCCACAAGAGATGGAGGACAAGGTACCTCCTTGTTCTCATCACCACCACAAAAAAAATCCCACATGCCTTGGCTCTGTCTTTCAATTAATGCTGTGCTGTTAAACACAGTGCTGTTCCAGTGGTTTCTGCTCAGTCTGTTAGCTTTCTCAGCTGATTGGGCTTCTGATACTCTCCTTCAGAGGACTACAGAATAATCTCTTTGAATATCACTCATTCCTAAAACATTCTTCTCCTTGATAAGCTGAAAAAGTCTTTTATCTTAATTCTTCTATACTGCTAGGAAGTAATATCCATGCACAATCCTAAATGTGTTATGACAATGTTATCTGAACATTGTACAATCTATCGTTTTAACTTTAGATGATTTTCAGCTGAACAAAACATACACAACAAAAATAAATAAATTAAAACAAGAAAGAGGCAGTTCAAGTCTGAAATGTGCACTTCATTTCTGACAAATTTTTACACATACAGCAGTTCCAACAATATTCTGCTGGTAGAGACTCCTGCTTTACTTTTTGGATACTACAGTAACTATTACAATGGGATGCTTCATCAAAAGCAACCAACTGAAACCCATCTTATCCGTGGGTTATCACTGGAGATCCTGGTCTGTTAAAAACAAACAAACAAACAAACAAAAAAACACACACACCAAAATCACCATATACAGCATGAATTCCCTCCTCCAGCCTTTCAAAAATCAATTTCATTTTAATAATACTGACAAGCTTAAAAGCAGGTCAAACAACAACTAAAGATAGTGCCGTCATTGCCTCCATGTAGGCTGAGCTGCAATTTTCTTCCTGCCAGTAACCCAGCAAGTCAGCTTCCACACAGGAAGAACATTACATACAAGTTGAAGTGCTTGCAGGACTGCAGCCCCAGGCTTTCATATTACAAAGGACTCCATAAGGCATGATGTGTTGCTCAAACAATTCTCTTTACTTTGATGGCATGAAATTCAAGTTTCTAGAATATGAATTTGTGATCCACAATGTCATCTGAAAAACCTCCCTTACTAGAAATCATTATATCCCATGATATACCTATCTTAAGGAGGTGGAGTTGTTCTGTTAGATATTATGGTCACACAGCAATTTCATCATGACACCTTGCTTTTTGATTAGTATTTCAAAAAAGATAGGAATACTAAAAATGTTCTTGTTGAGTTTACCCCGGGGAAATAACAACGGATGATTTTATCCTAAGCATGTCTTAACTACAGGCATGCTTGCATGTGCATGTTACTATAAAGGCAGGTAATCATCCACATTAGTGAGACATATTACATTGATGTAACACATGTTTAAAAGTACATATGTTAATATGTTAAAAATACATAACATACACTGACAAATCATGCTAAACAAGGAACTACACACAGGGCCTCTCATCAGGTGCTCCAACAGAAGTTAAGTCTCCAGCTTAATTTGAATAAATGGAAGCTCAAAGACAAGTAAGCAGCTTCAGAATTTGCAAGAAAAAAAATCTATAAATATAATAATGTATGCACATGATAGGAAATATGCAGTAAGAGCTACAGTAACATCATGTACATACTTTGGTTCTCATCACCTGGACAGATGAAGCTGTATGTTCCGTGGAGAGCTTTTGTACAAAATAAAAACTTGTGTCGTTGTAAGGCAATCTGAACCTATGCATTGAAGAATGAATTCTAGAGTGAATTCTAAAAGATTTTTCATGAGAGGATTATATTTGGAATAGAGGTCCTGAAAGTAAAATAGTGAAGGAGTCAATCTTTTGCACCCTTACTGTCCATCTTTACCTTGCCAGCCTGGACACCAAGCTCTCAAAAGTCTGTTGATTTCATGTTCTAAACTATCAGTAATACAGCCAAGAATCCCCAAAAGAAACATGCACTTCTCCTATTGGATTTCATATTTAGCTTTGTAGTCCTAAATTTTTTATTCACACAGCTGTACACTTTGTGAGAAGTCAAACCAAGCAATTCTTCAGTTATCCAATAAAACTAATCATGTTATCTTCATTAGTTGTTCACTGAGTTCATACCGAGAACTCTCAAGTACAGCAATTTATCAGCTGTATCACAGTGTGCTATCTCTAAAGTTAAAATAAAGCATCAAAGGAAAACCAGAGTGGAAAAGGCTTCTCTTATTTGTGCCTCATGGGGCAAGTTTGGCCTGCTGTAGTCACACCAACTACTGGAGAGATGAAACGGCCTCCTAAGGATATGGCTAAAAAAAATGCATGTTTGTTACAGTGTTTAGGTTGAAAGAAATGTGTCTGTACTTTGAAAGCATCTGGCTTCCAAGCAGCGCATCTTTGGGTAAAGGCATTATTATTAAGCTAGAGGTCTCACATTATTATTAAGCTAGAGGAAAGTCAGATTAAGTACGGTCCATCAGATGACAGATTCACAAAAAGCTGTCACAAGCTTTTGGAGGAAAATTACATAGTTCATAAAGCTTTATGAACTAAGTATTCGATACCAAATCTAATCAGAAGCTCTACTTATTGAGTTCAACAGGCTTTGAAGCCTTCAGAAGCAAAGTCTGGAAGTCGGCAAGAACCCTCCAAGAATCACTTACAGGCAGTCACTGAGATGTTAAGTATTGGTGTTTGTATTCTGATGTGTCAGCGTGCCTCTATTCAGTCCAGTATGTCTCAATGCAAAGCATCTCTCCCCTGAAAACTGACAACTGGAGTTCTGGCCTGTTTTGACCACTAGGGGAAAAAGCTGAAAATACAGCAATTAGAAATTAGGACCAATTCCTCTGCCCATTCAGAGAGATAAGAGTAATTTATCTCAGTGCTAAAGAGCTTTTTGTCAATAGCTTCAATTCCTCCACAGAAGTATTTAATTAGTTTTCATTCTTTGACTTTTTCTCTCTGAAAAAATAAACATAAAATATGGTACTTCGAAAAAAATGCTATAAAAACAGCAGAAAAATGAGATGCTAGTCCTCTACTAGACATGAACATGTCTAATGCCTGCTTGGCGTGCTCTCACAGGGAATCAAAGACATGCGTTTAAATAGCTTTCAGGCAGAAGGGGGGATCAGAGCCCTTGGCCTCCTACACTCAGTATTTCCAGCTCTGCAACCACAGCCTCCTTTTATCAAGGATCTAAGCATCCAGCTCCGTACTTTGTTACACCGCACATCAAACCAGTTCATTTTAGGAAGGTCCCTACCTGGCTCAAGCTCACAAGCAGTCAGCTTGCTCTTGAATTGCACAGGCCTTTTGGCAAGGGATTACAGGTTGGTAAGCATTATTCTCAATATTCAAAGATGTGCCTAGATCTAACGAGTTCCCAGAGAAGCAGAAAAATCTTCTGTTCCTCAGAAGAAACACTTCACATTGGGGATGATGCTCTAATATGTCCTATACACCCTTCCCCCTGCAGCCCTGCACAGGAGCATGTTCAGGACAGGTCGCTCAGTTAACACCCTACTTCTTTGCTTCCACCAGCCCAGACTCCCATTTAAGCTCACCTTTTAGAATGCACGAGAAATCATATTTATCTGCTACAGGAGGATGAATTTCATCATAAAAGAAACCTTACTCAAAACGAAAGGAAGCACGATAGTGGTAGAGATTACCCTGAAAATTTGTTCTATTTGGTTATGAGAATTGTTACATTACACTTGAACACGGTGAGTTTATTTTCTCTCAAAACCACAGTCCAGTTACACAAAACCCGAGTCAGCCAACAACTTGAACACCTCTTTCTTAACTATTTCAGAAGGGAAACATACAGTTTCTTGGTAAAGCTGAGGTTCAACACACATCTGGAACAACATCATAATGATGTTTTCAAAATACAAACTAAATAATCAAACTTGATTTACTGCAATACAATCGGAACCCCTAATGAGTGGCTAATTCAAACAAGACCTTCCACTAAATGGTGGCTTCTGTTGGTACACTACTGGATTGCACATACAGTGCCCCTACTTCATAGCCAAATCCTATTTTAACTCAGTATAATTATACTGTTAAATGTGTATATATATGCACACACAAAGAAAATAACAAAAACCATTAAGCAGAGTTACTAAAATGAATGTAGATGCTTTGTTTTGTTATTTCAAACTTGGAGAGCACAAGGTTTGAGAGTATTGCAAAAAGATCAATTAGTAAAAATATATGCAAATATACACAGATAATGTACAGGCATCATGTATGTCTCTTACTGTGTTTTCTCCCAGACTATAAATCTACTGAGCTGAGAAGTTGTTCATTGCTATTTAATCCAAAGCTGATTAAAAACATTCAGATTGACAACTCTAAATACATAGTACTGACTCAAGAAGTAATATTTTACAGATTTTTTTTTTCCCTCCAGTTTTTTGTTTGTTGGTTATGCTGTCCTTATCATGGATTCCTGCATTTCACCAGTGGTCTTAAATATTTAAAGATTGTCATATTAACATTTATAAGTAATGACCAAAGCAGCAGTAACAAAATGAATGCATACAAGAAGGGACTCACTAGCTTGTTGATGGTGCTGTTCTTCACTCTGGGATATGTTGAATTCAGAAGTAATTATTTTGCTTTCCAATAACAAAGTCAGAACACTGTCCAGTTTCTCCACAGAAGAAAATCTGAAAGCCTGTTCAAAAGACAAATAAATAAAGTCAGCACATGTGTTGCATATGTATTTTTAACTTTATCCTCAGGTTGCTAATGAATCAAATTATTCAGGCAGCATTATTACAAACTCAGCAAGACCAGCATAGCTTCTGAAAGTTACAGAAGAGGTATTATGATATACAAGGACGAGGATAACACAATACAACTGAAAAAAACAACAGAAATTATAATTTACAATGTTCATCTGTGACTAAAAGTTTCTGAAGGACAGGTAAGGGCAGGAAGATTTGTATTTATGTATTATTATGTGGAACAGTTTCACAGAGACCCATTCAGACTGTCTTGTAATACAAAAGCCAAATAAATACCCCACAGGCTCCTTTCAGCAAGCGCTCAAGGTAATCTGGCCTTCCAAGGTTCCCTGGAAAAAACAAGAGCAGAGGCAGGAACCTTTCTTTCCCCTTTTCATTTAGGCAGAAATCTCGGGGAGGAGTACCTTGGGAATGTATAGCTCTTACTTTGCACTTAAACAATCAAAGTGACCTGAGACAAAGCAGTATTTCTCAGTCTGAGATGGAGCAAGTTCTTGAAATGCGAAGGGCACCCAATTTCATGAACTTGCAGCGAAATTTTCAAGGTCGCCAACAGCTGCATGCTTAACCACATCAAGCTGGTCAGTTTTTACAAGAGGTAAAACAAAAGGCCAGTTTTTACAAGACAGGCCAATTTCTGTCTCAGTGTCTGACCTCCCAAAGGGAACAAATTGAATTAGAGTTAGATTTGTCATGCTATAACAGGCCTGCCTTCCCAAGACCAGCCCATCCATTTCTAGGAATTTGAAGGCAGGCACAACGTGCTTCTGATACAGTCATCACAGTGAGATTTGCTTCAAGTTTTTTGCCTCATTTTTTTCCCCCTCTTTCTACGTGGATCTGAAACCTGAAGGCTCAAGCACATGATTTCACAAGCCATCCTGTAAATGAAACCTTACTGACTAGCTTTGCTCTACTGCTCTACAACAAAGGCATACTAAGAAAATCTAGTTTAACTACTAAAAAAATACCTACGTTAGTGCCTTTCAGCTCATACACAGGAAAGCCTGTTCCACTAGTTATGTGAAGATATTAGCCGAAATAAGAATGGCACAGAACCAGCAATGGGATCAGTTTGCACTCTTCAGCTAGCAGGGAAGAGCTCCATACCAACACAAAGGTGATCTCCTCCAGGAAGGAATTCAATTTAGAGACTTTTACTTGACTTTACTGCCCCTTTCTGTTGCAGAATGCTTTCAGACAAAGCACACTGCATTTACGTATTCTGCTATACCCTATACAGCTCCCTATAGGCCTGGGGGAACTTCCTGAGAACCCCCCCCACTACCACACACCTCAAATTCATGCTGAAAAGCCAACAGGAACAGGACAGTATTTAAAGTTAGGCATGCTGCAAGGAAACGCTGAACCAGTGAGAAGTTTGTGAGAGCCCACATTTTAGAGAAAAAAAAAGAAAAAGATTTAAAGCCTGACAGAAAAGAAGTAAAAGCATGACTTCCTGCCTGTTTCCCCGTAGGCAAGTTCTTCTTTCCAGAAACCATTCAGAATTAAGCCACTAAGTTTCCAGGCAATACTTTTCCATCCATCATGCTCTCCCCTTCAACCTTAGTCCTTCTGCGAGAATTACCAACTACCCCAGAGCTCATCCCCAGAAGCAAGCCCTTGTTCCCTACCTCCTTCCTGCCTCCTTTACAGAGCAGCAGGACACAGCCGTGAGCACCAGAGAAGCCCCAAGTGCGGGCTGTCCGTCACACCTGGGCATCACAACAATAACACGCATAAAAAGGAAAAGCCCAAGCACACATTTTGCTACTTTTGTGAATGAGGTGACCTACATTCTTTCAGAGCTGCTAACAAAGCCCTGAAAATGTGTGCCACTGAAGCAGCACGCAGACACTAAATTAACATACTTCTCACTGGCTTTAGCAGTACTAACAAGGTTACATTTCCATAAAGATGAACTACTTCAGGAGTTTTTATGTATCAGATGCTCCTTTATATGCACTGCCATAGCTAGATTACTTCTGCCACACAGTATGGGCTAGGGTTAAAAAAATAAATAAATAAATCACATTGGCATTTCTTACAGCTTTAGCCACTGGTGGAATATGGAGAGATTTCATATTTAGGGGAAAGGAAGGAAACTTTTCAAAATGAGAGTTGCTGATGTGGCTTAGAAGATTGAAATATTAAAAACAGTTTCAAAGGAAGTATCTTAGGGGATCAGGTGAAGGCGCATACCTAATATCTCCCCATAAGGCATATAGATATTTCTTGCAAGTTCTCACAGAAGAGGCTGCAGTTTATTTTCATTCTTCTTTTTTTCAATATACTCTGTAACTGAAATCCTGTTTGATGACTCTGATATAAAAAAAATAATCTCAAAAATCCTCAGAATCACATTATCCAACCCAAGTTTGTCACAAAAACTTTTTGACTCTCTCTGGATACTCTAAGTCACTCAAACTAACAGGAAGCTATCGATTTCAGTAATAAGGATATGACCCTACTTTCCATTTTTCTGAAATCCTAAGAAATGTGTACCAAGAAACCCCAACACTGAAAAATTGAATCAATAGTTGCATTTGGTAGAAAGTCTGAGAGAAAAATCAATACAGCATGTAAATCCAGGGGAATGTTGAAATGAAAAGCTGATGAAAAGTGAAAAATAAATAAATATATGAAAAAGTTTACTTGTGCATTATAAAAACTTTAAAATCAGTCAGGTTAGTACTTACAAGAGTTCCTTTAATGCAGAACTGTATGAAAGTGAGAGAACCATGAATGGCCTTTACCCCGTGTTCAGCCCTATATGGTCTGACAGCAAGTTTGTTCAGAATCATAATACAGTTGTTATAATCCCAACTCTTTCTACTTTAATATAAATTTTCAGATTGTATTCCTTCAAAACTTTTGGAAAGCAACTCAATTAGTTTTTCCTCTATTTATTTTCTTACACTGTAAATATTTGCTTGGTTTCTTACTATGTCTTGCTAATGTTGCTAAATGCTTTTAGAAATGCAGACAAATACAGACCAGAAAATGATCAAGAGATGCAGCAAAGAATTTCATCCAAAACCATGATTTGTGAAAATCTTAGAATACATTTAATCTAAACTATGACTAGTGTTAATCTTTAATTCCTCTCTAAAAATAAAAAGTGGAATTTATAGGTGCAGGAGTCCCTTACTTTGCTGGCCTCCCATTAATGCCTATGAATTGACCTGACCATCAGTGAAAGGAATGGACAGCCGTAAGCCTATTTATTTGTTGGGTTTGGTTCATCTGTTTGGGTTTGCTGGGGGCCAAAGTAGAGAAGGGGACAATAGTCTTCGTGTGGATATCATCTCCAAGTCACCACAAAGGCCATGAACACAATATAATGAAAGCATTTTACCAAAGCATTATATCTTTGGTATGCATTACTGTAGCAATTTCCTTTCATCAGAGAATTTTAATAAGGATTGCAAGCATTTGTGAAAATCTTGAACTTTTCTTTGAACCACAGAATGATATTGCTTTGATCAATAATTGCTGTAAGCTTTTCTATTTTACTTTAATTTTGTTTTCCATTGTGTTTGATTGTTACTTTGCATAGATAAACCACTGTTGCCCCAGGATACTTTTGCAAATAAGCTGATAGTCTCAAAGGTTTTAATTATCCTGGTTAAATAAAAGTTACTACTACTCCTGCTACTTGATGGGAATTCTAATTAGTACCAAGGCTGTTCTGTTTTTCTTCGTGTGAACACATTTAAGATTCACTTAAATCATGTTCTGTAAATTGTAGTTTTACAATATATCTTACTGCCATTAAATCAGGTTCACATGAAAGCTTAAAGTATTTTAAAAGTTTGTGGAAATGGCTCAGCTCCCTAGCCAGTTAACATACCTCACTCCGTGGCCCAGTGGGTACCATTAAAAAATGCAATGACAAATCTTCCAACACATGCACACTTACAAAAGAGTTACCATCAGCATACTTTCTTACACAGCAGTCATCATATTGTGCGGATTGTGCAGCTTGCTTGATTATGAACATTTTCTCATAACTGATTTTCCAGTTGCCAACACAATAACATTAAGTTCACGGCACTGAGTGCCTACTCAGTTAAAAGCTTGCTTATTACCCAGATGAGTAAAGGCAAGCAAACTGTTAAACACAGCTGATAGCCATAACACTACAGCTGTATTTCCTGGTGCTACTGCTCTGCACAGAAATATTTTCGCATTTGTACATAATTTGAATTGCATGTGTCTTACTAAATATTAAGCATGCTGGTTAAATGAAGGGTCAGACTCCTGAACAACACAAAGAGATCTCCATTAGAAATAGCAGGTGTGTTGTAGGTATCTAGGTTACGACATTAGTTATATTTTTTAATCATAATGCATTTCCTATGCATAACATTTTAAATAAAACCTGTTAGAAACTTACTTCCAAGTCCTTCTAACGATGGATGTTACAGGGATTTTAAGAATGCACTTGTATTTAAAGTTACACTATTTTTTCTTGTGCAATGGCTTGTTTGCTTAGAACAAAAGTGAAATGTATTTGGAAACAATCTGCCCCCATCCTGAACTGAATACAAATAACACAATACATCATTTTTTATTAATCCTTTTTTTTATGTTTATAATGCCTTAGGTGGTAGATAAGGTAGATTTGTCACAGGAAAATGAGACTGTCTGCGCTGGAAACAGAGACTATTATTTTTGTTCTGGCTTTGCAATTACAATATAGACATCATGACAAGTCTACTCTGGCTACCCACCATTCAACAAATGATACTTGAGGTTCTGTCCTTTCTTAATAAATGTTTTCTTTTCTTATTATTTTGTATGTGCCATCAGCAAAGGACGTTGCAGAGTACTGCAGTCTGCTGTGCTGATTTGAAATCCAGCTCAAAATCTGAATTCTTCTAAATATATGCAAAGAATCTGCATGGCAACCAGCAAACCACATGAATGATAATTCAGCAGCTGTAAATGGACTCTGCTTGAATAGCAACCTGCCTTTTTCTGTACCAGCTATGCCAGAAAAAAATCCCATTTACTGGTGAATGAATAATAATCGTCCAAATACAATGTGACTTAACATGACTTGTTTCTATTGGCTTTAGAACATACTCAAAGGAAGGCTTTTCAAGGGAGACAGACATCACTACTATTCGTTATTATTTTCATCCTCTGTAATGTAGGATGTTGTTCATTGGGCATATACAGCACCAATTCTACATCACTCTAAATGAAAACAAAAAAAAAGGAGAGAAAATCTATTTTCACTTGCCTGACTTGCTCACAACTAGGTATCTCAAAGATGGGCCTCTTTAATCCTGAGCCTATTATTGAGCCATTATTCATTACTACGCAATCAAAACAAAGTCTTTACAGCATGGCGTATGTTTTCTTAGCTCATATTGGCACTTACATTTTATTTTTTTTTCATTAACTTAATGCAGAAGTCAACTTACCTGACAAGCAAAAGCTATTGGGTCAGCCACTTTCTGGAACACGCGCTCAATCTCTTCTAGTGCAGTATAATACTCGATCTGTGCTGTGGTCTTAATGACTCCCCCACAGTAGACATTTATATACACAGGGCCAGCAGGAAAATCTTATAAAACACAAATCAGAACAGTAGCTGAAAATATTTTGCAATCCCAGACCAGACATCTCAGGGAATGAGTAAAAGAGCAGAGGAAAATACCACAGAAAATGCATAAGATGTGATGAATTGATTGGATTTGCATTTCACAGATGATTTAGTGTAGGCAGTTCTGTATGCAGGTCTTTCAATCTAACATTAAAAAGCTGACAAAAGAAAATACATATCTGTAAATCTGTATGAAACAAAGCTACTGTGTTGCTTCATGTTAGAAAGGAGGTGAAAACTGTATACTTCCAATTTCCAACTTCCCTTTGATGGACTGATGACCTATAATCAGCTCCCTTATGTCTACAAATTAAGGAAAAGTTCATTTATTACAAATTGCTATTCATCTTTTGAAACATTTTCTTAATTGCAGGCAAGGTTCTCAAAATTGGACTTGAACTAGACTGCAGAAATTGCAGTATAATTACCTCCATTCCAGTTGTTTACCTAGTAAAAGCAAAGGAAAGAGGCATTTGTACAGCCTGTTACTTAAGTATGAGTTGCTCTGTGTATGCAGCATGAGCCCTCTCTATGAGCTCATTTTATAATTCATTAGTATTCATTGTGCCAGGCATCCTGCTGTACCATACCAGCACTAGCACAGTTTTCTTACAATTCCAACTCTGCCCACTACAGAACGATAAAAACGGGCAGCCCTGCAAATGGAGAAGAGTAATAGGGCCAGAGAAACTAAATGAATAGAACATTAACTTAAATGGAAAGCTGCCCAAACCTTTTTTTCCCCCGTTTTTCTTATAATGTTAGATCAGCTAGATCCTCATTATAAAAAAGGTATTCCCAAACTTCAACTTCTCCAGGTTTTGTAACAAGGATTATAGAGAAATGTTTCAAAAACAAAAACGTTTCAGAAATGAAATTAAACTGCAGGTCTCTACCACATTTTTCATCATATTTCATTTACTGTTCCCAATTTATTTCTGCATCGATTATTGGATCCTCCCTGTGATTAACAGTGATCTTATAGAATCATTCTGGAAGAATCCTTTAAGACCTGAGAACAAGGATTTAAGCTTTCCTCCTCTGAAATCCAGTTACTGATGAAAATTTCCTGTTGGTGATGTATTTCCCATTCATGTCTCTAAAAGCAGACTCTCTGCACCATTACAGCAGTAAAGAACTCAAAGGGCACATGGACCGTGGTCAGGATGAAAAATCAGGCCACAGTTACTCCAAAATAGTGCCGAGAAGCCTGTAGCTCTAAGAGAACTGTAGCCTACATATATATTTTCTTCCTAATGCAGCCTAAACATATAATTTTCTTCCTACCTAAAGTTATATTGCAATGGTCATAAAATAAAATATTATGCAAGTTCCTTTGGGAATATACAGCATGCAACAGAATGGCAAGCTACACTCTGAATGCCTAGGTCATAACTGTTTTAACTTGTAACTCTCATTAAGTGCTCGGGGACAAGTGTGACCCTTAAATTGGCACTGTAGATCTCCTAAGATAAAATGCTGTGGTTTTTTCCTTTGTTTATCATGTTCCAGGCAAAACAGGAAAATATGGCAAGTAAAATTATGTATGGGGCAGTTGAAAAAAAATCATTATAAACCAGCCGATCTGAGTGACACAGAGAAATGGCATGAACATGAAAAAAAGAACAAAGAAAAATATTTCCTATGTCAGTAAGAATTATAGAGAGGAGTATAACCAAAGTTACTGCATTAGATGTAAAATGAAACATTTTAGTAATAGGGTAATAAGAAAAGAATATTAGCTTTCCATTTTATGGCAGTGTTTTTGAAGAATGTTAATCTGTGACTAATCAATGACATTTTAAGACTGCCACATGCCATTTAACCACACAAAAACAACCTAATAGAGCCTAGCTTCCCATAAATCACAAGGCCTTGCTTCTCTGCATTATTAATAAATGTTCTGTATGCAAAACCCATGTACAGGAAACACCTACAAAGCAGTGGGAAGTGAAACTACTTATCAGAAAAAGCGAAGGGAGTCCAAAATTTTCTCCTTACTTAAAGGTAAAGAATTTTTTTTCTTACCTAAGGCTTTCATATACTTCACCTTCTTATTCCAAGAGGCTGGCTGTGTCCTAATTCGTTGATTATCTGCTATGAATTCAATTTCAAAAGTTTCATCATCTATTTCATCTTTCAACAAAATGAATATTTCACCAGGGTTCTATAAAATTAAAATATGTTCCCATTAGTCAGTCTTTCATAAAATTATACTGAAAGCATAAAATGCAAATTAAAACATAAGTTGGAAGGAAAGTTCCTTTACCAATAAGTTCACACAAAAAAAAACATCACAACACCAAAACATGATGCCAGCTCAGTGTTATCCTTCACTATTTTACAAACAATAAATGAGAAAATTAATGTAGTACTTCAAATTCAGCTTACCTACCAATGTTCTAAAGCAGTATTTTAAATGCATATGTAGGTGTAGTGCTACTTCTTCTACAGCTATTCTACCGTACAGTCTAGAAAAACAACATTCAGCCATGTAAGAAGAACCTACAATACCTAAAACTCATTTAAACTCTTACAATGAGCTGACAGTAAAGTAAGACAGAAGCAGCAAGTAACCCGAGACAACAGCCCTCTACTGCCTCCTGAACTGAAGTGTTGTTATTGTATGTATAGGATATGGCATAAATGGTACGTATCAAAATAAAACATCTCTTTTATTACTTGATATTCAGCTGGTAATCTGCCCCCAAGGGCTAACATATGGGCAAGCCTGCTGAAACACAGCAAGCAAAATATATGACATTTTAACTGCAACCTCCATATCTGACCACAGCCACCCAATTACACGAAGGAATGCAGCACTGGATAATGTATTTCCTCTGTTTACATTTTCACGTATTTTCTCACAGCAACCCTGATCAAAACCAAACACACATGAACGTTTGTGTCCATTGGACGTGCATGCAGATATGTATACAAAAATATTTCTGATTTCAATTTAAAATTAGGCAAGGCATATGCTCACACAATCCCTCATTGTATAACTCACGCAGTATGGGTACATATATATGTGCCCATCATGGATTCTTCACAAGAGGCTCTCTGTATCTCCAGAAGTCACTGACTATATGCTCCCTCTCAACTACAAGGTCCTCGTGACAGTAACATCTCTACCCAAGCTGACAAATAATTCTCATAGAAATAAAATCCCTCAGAGGCTGTCTCAAAACTATTTTACTTGCAAATCTTCTGTCTGCAGTATGGATGTGACACAAAGACAAAATAAATCCGATTGCAGTCTTCATACACTCTCATTTTGGCCCCTTATCTGAGATTTGTTTTCAAAACTGATACAGTATGAATGAGACTGCAGCAGAAAAAGAAGAACACTGACTGTTATCCTGAAGATTTCAGCATCCAAAAACCTTACCTCACATGATATTCTTTCTGGAAGCACCAATACCGACTGCTCATTAGCTTCTAATGTTTCAGACAGTACTTCTGGTTCAAAATTGAGATCTGCTTTTTCTGGAGCTCCCCTGGTATCTGGTAAGTTAAAATCACAGCTGCTCTGGTCATCTGAAATAAATAAGGCAAAGGATATTCTTAATCACTCCAGATCAATAAAACATGGCAATGATTTGGTTTAAAATGTACTAGAGAACTTGCACAGCATTTGGAGTCACATTAAGGGCACTGTGTGAAAGCTTGGCAAAATTCCCCTTAATTTAAATAAGGTGAGCTTTTCCCCTCTGATCAAGAGTTTGCCTCTGTAGTTCTGGTCCTGCAACCTTTATTTCCATGAACAGGCTCTGCTCATATGCTTCATCTCACTGGGGTCAAAGCAGACATGGCCTTTAAACCAAAGTCACTGCGACATCCGAGGTTGAAGAGAAGAGCCAATTCTGCTGTCTCAGTAAAAGAAACTCTCTTGCTGATAGCAAGGAAGGATTGGTGAGGACAAGGATGCATGGGACCACATAACCACAGCAGCAGACACACATTTCCTTGACACTGAGACTCCACAGCCTTTGCCCTCCTTCACGAACAAAAAGATGGCCCCAAAGGCTTACATATTTTGTGTAGGGTAGTCTGGGTTTGGATGTGCTACACCAATCGTACAGGCAGCTTGTGACCGATTTCTTTTCTGTTTCCACTGTACCAGGAAAGGCCCAAGAGCCACAGTGAATCCTTCACCAAATCACCGAGCTTTAATGAGGAAATATAAAAGAATTGACAACTGCATCTGCAGAGCTCTGACTAAGCCTGGGTTTTAGCAAGGCTATTCCTCACACCTGCTGCTTCTCAGCTGTATCATTACTGCTCGGCTCCAGACACTCTATTACCCTGTACAAAACACTCTTGCCACCCATCTCAAAGGACTGCAGCAGCTCTTCATCACGCAAGATTACCCGGCATATTGCAGACACCTAGTTAGATTAATGACAACATCCCAAGCAGCTCAGAGTTAAAAATCCTGACTGGCTGGTGAGACAATATCCTGAGAGATATCAACAGGATCTTGTATTACTCTAAATTACGGAACATGCACAGCCAATTACATTCTGGGACACAAATAACTTTTCGGGCACATCTTTGCCTTTTAAATGGATGTGGAATTAATATAAATTTGTGATGGGCAGCATACAGAACAGTAGCAATTTGCCTCTGCTCAAACAAATACCAAAGGCATTTTTACTTCTTTCCAGAAGCGCTCAAGTCACGGAGGTACACAAACCACACAGCACTCCTGAGCAGCGCACAACTCTTTCCATTCAGCATCAGTGCTGGTAATTTACAATTAGTTTTCCCAGTTCTCGCTTGCCTTTATTTCCCCAGATGTCTCACTCTCTCTGATACAGAATGTTCCCTCTCCTTACCAACCTTGCTTTGCTTCTGAAGGCACGGATTTTAATAAATTTCTTCTATAATAAATGCAAGCGCTCAGCAAAGTTATGCTGGCGAATGTAGTACAGAAACTTTGGTATGCAGCGCCTGATGGAGAACGTGTTTTGGAGATGTGTTTTGATTTCTAAAGAGGTCTCAGAAGAAGAAAAAAAAAAAAGTATCATTTGTCCACGTTTTGTTGAGGAAGCTAAAGGTTCTGTGAACATCTATGGTGGGCGGTTCAGTGTTCATCACCAGCTATTAAAATTTCCCCAGCCTACTCCTGCTTATATCATCATGCCTTTAGTGCAAACTAATTCGCAATGCAAGTGCTGAATTCAGCGCAGATTGGTAAAATTACACTGAGCCTATGTGTAGACGCACTTCCCTGAATTGAAGTAGTTCTTGTTGCCTTTGCTTGGGTTTATTTTGAAAGTCAAATAAACTAAACTGAGTAAAGACTATACTGAAAGAGAATCCATGCAGTTTAGCTAATCCAGCTGAAAAAATAAGTTAATTTCTCTGATTATCATGGTAGAGACTAGACTTTATTCAGTATTGCCTTCAAGGCCTGAACCCTTGCAGGGGAGAACAGTTTTTACTTTGTGTGCCTAGGATGCCGTATACCCACAGCATGTACTTCAGGAATATTCTATGTTGAGATTTTAAGTCACTCATAAATCTTCTGCTAACATACTCAGAATTAGCTTCAAAAGGCAACTCATAGGAGGTGCGTGCTTCTTCTGAAAAATCTTCTGCCACGTTATGCAAAGGAGCCTTGCAAAGACAAGAACCATTTCATTATCAGCCAGACAGAGTGAAAGGACTGAATAATAAATCTGGAAGGCACTGGATTCATAGGTGCCAGCTTCCTGTCATTTATCATTCTTCAAGGATTGTGTGGACACATCCTAATCGATGTGAAGTTCGTGATAACTGTATTTCTACAGCCTGCGCTCTACTTATCAAAGGTGATAGCCGTTGCTTCCACCTTTTAATGTCCGCAATAATTCATCTAGCAAGGTCAATACTAGTGCTATCAATTTGATTCAAATTAGGATAATGTTTTCCTCCTACATTAACTGCTCTTCATATTTTTATTATGCGCACTGACATACATTATCAGGACTGCAGCCCAGCCAAAATTAGGACTGCACTGCTTTAGAGTTTACACAAATTATTAAGAAAAGTGGCTCTCACATCACAGACTTTGATATTAAATAGAATGAGGGATTCCCCTGTTGACTGTGAAGAGTGGTTAGCAATTTATTAGCTAAAAACGATCAAGCAAGACCTCTTCCAGTAAATGTCAAGTCTCTATTATATATGTATCAATGAAAATGATCTACAGCAGTCTAAGAGTAAGAGGGATTTATATCATCACCACCCTATATTTAGTGAGCAAACTCTAGAACCACCATTTCCAGCACTCAGACTCCTACCAGCAGCTGCATACTACCTAGCCTAAAATGGCATGGAACAACCAAGCGAAGTGTTAGTTACAGATGCTGAACAAGCAATACACCAGGAATTAAGCAAACTATGGGCTGGTGGCAGTAGCTAAAGCAATATGGTTCATAAGGGTTTAATATCACGGTGATAATATACTGCTAAAACAGATGGAGCATATGTATAGACATCTTTTGTGTTTACTGTGGGCAGAAGGTGTTATTTGCTATACAGGACTTCTGTACATTTGAATTTTGGACATCTTCAAAGTTAATCCTCTTCATGGTCTTGCGTTTGACCAGAAAGTGATGGCTAGGGAGCCTCATCAATTGTTAAGGCTTTAAGAAAAAAAATAAAATCATTTAAAGAGAATTTAGAACTGGAGGCAAAGATTATCTTAAAAGAAACATAAAAGGAACGTCATTATAATCCTAAAATATCTAAGAGAGTGGATATATTAAAGGGTAGGTGTAGCTTGGTGAATGTGTTCTTTTAACTTTTTACATTAGTGACCTATCTGTGAGGTTGTTCAAATGGAGCAGTAATGATTAAAATAATGGATGACTAAAAATGGATCCTTTCTTGTAGGGTCGAAATATAAGAAGTTATTGTTAATAACTAATGATGTTTAGACAGCACTACGAGCTAGAAGCTAAAAAGAAACCAAATCCTACAACAGTCTTCCATTGACTATTTGGGGTACTCCTGCTGGGAATTATCATCTGTTATAGAGGGCAATGCTCCATCTCCTTTGGGCTGTTTTTATTGGCTTGCTTTTGACGAATATCTATCACTGATCACCACGCAGAAAAAACTGATCTTAATTTAAAGATGTTATTTAAATAATCAAATATTTTACCTCAAATTACTGCAGCAGTTATTCCTTTAATTGGGTAGGGTGCTGATGTTTTCAGTTTTACCTCAATCTTTTCTCTAGGTCACGTAACTTCAAAACATCAATTTGGTAGATTTTACACAAAAAGTTTTGGATAGCATTACGGCTTCTAATTCCACGTTTTTATCTGAATTCATGAAATGACTTGGAAATTGCATTCCTTTGCATGAACTGCAATTTTCACGAAGCCCTTCTAATCCCTTGTGCATTCAACAACTAATGCCTAGCCGAGGCTTCTGAACAACTTCCCGATCACATCCGACCTCCTCCAAAAAAAGAATTGTAAATATCCTCTCTAGCTTTTCCTATTGCAGTCTACATGTGGGTTATAAATTGTCTGTCTTTGATTACTTGCTACATGTTTTGAGTCAACAATGTACGCGACAGATTTGGGGTAATAAAAATAGCAGAAAACAAACTTATAAAAGATTTATATGTTTTCAAAGGTTACTCATGGATTGAGTTTCACAGCCAAAATTTAGTTGGCTTTACAAAAGCAAAAATCCTGCTAGCTTTATGATTTTCAGTCCTTCTTTAGGTCTTGCTAAAGCAATGCCAGCTGAAGAAAAGAAACTGCCTTGAAAAAGGTCCTCATGCATCCCTAGATCACACAACAAGTAAGAGGAGGGAAAATAAGGGGCAAATCAGCTCAGACATGACAAGGAATGGAAAGGTGATTAAGCACATATGGCCAACTTGCCACGCAAAGGAAAAGACGGGGTGTTTTTAATCAAAAGATTAAAGTGAAGAAGATGACGGAAGAGCATTTCAGTCAGATTCAGCAAATTTTTGAGGCATGATCATGGTGAGATCGCTCCCTAGCATGATGTGAGGTATGGGCAGTGGCCGTCCCACTTTGTTCTGTGAGGTATAGCTAAAGAGAGGCTCACGTAAAACTGGCTGCCCTTCAGTTCAAAAGCTTGAAGTCAAACACATATGAGCACTCATCAGAGACGAGGACTGAAAGTAGAGCCAAAGACACACACACAAAGGCAACCTCCTAAATGCAGAAAAATGAGGAAAAGGACGAGTTGCAGCAGAGTGGCAATCAAAGCCAGCTTCTAACCGCAAGGGTTGCTCTAGAGAAGACCTGAGAAAGGCTGTAAGAAACATGGCAGCAGCAAACATCCACCATGCTGGGCTTGCCATTCAGCGAATCTATCTTACTCAGCATGAACTTGGGATTTAGTCATCTTTACCATAAGTCTTTGCCAAGATATAATTTCAAAGCAAATCTCCTCTTCTATACTCTGTTGAAAAGTCTTATTTTACTGATGGTGAGAGAGGCCTTGGGAACTGAAAGGTTTCTAAAATCACAGAAAATGATTAAACATGCTCAAACATACAAGCATCTGACTTAATTTCTTCCATTTGTTTTCTGTCATGTATAAATTCCAGACCAAGGTAAATGCATTCGTTACTGAACGTGTGCTAAATAACATTTCTCTCTATGCTGAATCATACATCTTTTGTAAAATACTTTGGCAGTTATCTTTGTTTTTCTCAAAATCATTCGCAGTCCCAGTTTCTGCTTCCATGGTTGAGTTCTTCTGTCAAAAACAGTAGCTTTCTGTGAGTTGGCCT
The DNA here is from genome assembly GCF_047663525.1 of Anas platyrhynchos. NCBI lineage: Eukaryota > Metazoa > Chordata > Aves > Anseriformes > Anatidae > Anas > Anas platyrhynchos. Next base: position 10,172,153 of record NC_092590.1, read on the forward strand.
ATTTTGCCCATGTCTCCAAAATGGTTGTTACTTTATTTATAGCGAACAATTTTTCTTGCAAATAAGCATCAAACTGACAGCTTCCTTAAAAGCTATGAGGAACAGCATTTTCTTTTCTGAGAATTCAGACGATGTTCATGTTATATTAGCAATGGATGGTGCTGCAATCTTCATTCACGCCTATTTCTCACCCACAGCATAGTGTTCCCCCCACATCTATTGTTTTCTGCTTCACTATGTACATGCAGGCAAAGACTGATTTGATTGCAAAGGTGCGTACCCACCTTTTCTGTATTAATCAGGCATGGTTTTGTACATAATTCACCACTCTGATGTAGTTGTAGCCTAATGGAGCCAGCATAAAAGCATCGAAACAACATAAAAGTCATTGTAGGTGTATCCAGATTGGAAGAGGGGTACAAACGAAAAAATCTCACCTTCAAAAAAAACACCTAGAACTGCAAAAAGCAATTTACTATGAATTTCTCAATACTTCTTACTTAAGAAATAATTTGCATGAAATTGCAGGTGTTTGTTCCTATACGTACTTTCATATGACTTTAACTGTAGATTCAGAGGCAATCCAAAGCTAAAACGACTAACTAGCTCCCAACTTGCCTGTGGCCTGGAAAAAAAGATTTGATAAACTCATTAATCCGTGTTTTGGTTCCAGTGTATACATTTAGATTAGAGGTTTTTCTCTCCCTGTATATCACATTTTGTGCAATCAAATCCATGATTTTCAGCTGTAGCAGCAGCACGAAGAATACGACCGCTCTGCTTAGCTTTAGACACACAGAAAGACTTTCCCAAAGTTTCTAAGCTATTAGGCACGCCAATTAGTTTGGAAATAATAACTACTTGCCTGAGGTCATTCAGGTGTGGAGCAGAACTGCTGATGGAGCCCAAGCCTGTTATTTCCAGATTCTACACTGCAGGTACTTCCTTCCTGAGTCTTCTCCTGGGATAGGCAAACTGAAACCTGGCCCTCTGTGAGCACCAGCAGTTCTCAGATATTAAAGCCTAATATTATTGAATTAATTCATAATTCTTTAATGTTCTTAAAGAACCCATCCAGCTACTTCAGGGTTACTGGAGTTCTACCACAGTAAGAACACGGGCTTTTTGTTCCATTTCTCTGTGGTATCAGCACACACTTCACACTTATTTTTTTTCAGTAAAGGATGATACAGCACCAAACACTGCCCCAAGTCCGAGACAGTTACAACAAGAATAACAGAGATGTGTTACTCTCCAGCTGCTGACTCAGATTTCAGGTCGAATCTTAAACATTTCACAAACACCATCCTCAAGGATCTAGCAGTGAGCAGCCAAACTTTCCCCTTTTGACCACATCAGAAGCTATTCTCTTGATGAAGAATATCTTTTACAGCCATCAAGATTCAGTGACAAGGCAGAAAGGCCATGAAGTTTGACGTAACTGAATAGTCCTTTAACAACTGCACTGGGAGAGCTGGGGTGGAGAGACACAGGTAGCTGGCACCCCTCAGCCTTTGACCTACTCAAAGTACAGGACGTGGATTGTGAGCAGTATCCAACCACTGACACAAGACAATGTGCTCCACATCGCAGCATCCCTTAAATCAATCAGGTAATGGAAGCTAGCCTGGACTGCAGCAACTCGTTTATCAAACAGCAGAACTTGCTCTGAGTATGACAGCAGAGCTCCAATACCTGTGCAAGGCTTCTACCAATCCCTGAATGAGATTTATGGTGCTTTTCTTGACCTGTTCAGCTTTAAGTTATATAGGACGTGCCTGTCTAAGAGATCATGCGTCTCCCCATGCCACGCTGCCACAGTTTCAGTCAGCAGAAAGATTCCTACCAGACACATTTGGTAATAAAGAAAAAGAAAAAAAAATAAAAATGATTTGTTAGCAAGACCAACTCACCAGGGGAAAGGATGCTTTGCAATTTATTCCCACCTCTGGTTTGAAATAGCTAAAATCTATTGACGCTTATAGCAGACTAAACAGCACACTGATTTCTCAGGAACACCATAAAAAGTAGTATTTTAGATGTGTGTGCTTGGTTTCTAATTCGTATTTTCTTTTTGTTAGGTATATGAATATGAAAATAAATCTGAGGCCTTTACCTTTTAAGGTACCATCCTTGAATCCAACACCCAGATGCCAGAACACGCAGATTCTACTAAAAGAGGATTTCAGATAGCATTGTAAGAACTAACAGCAGAGCAGAAGGGCTCTGATAGCTCCTTTACCTCTGGAAGGGATGCCATCTACTTTGTTACCAGGTGCCAGCCTTTCTTGAGTTCATTATGGCTAAGGATATAGCTAACAGTATGCACATGTTAGTCTGAAAAAAACACTGGTCAGGACCAAAAGATGTCTGCTAGTAAACTTAACGGGTAGACAGCTATTACGTGTTCACATCATATTTCTGTGCTCAGACTGCCCACCCCTAATTCATTCAGTTCAATAGTACGGGATATAAACCTTAAAGGCAAACATTCAGAAAGACAAAGCCGTTTCACAGAAGGGAACAGCCTTTCTGAAGGTGAATATCAGCTAATGGGTACTTAAATTTTAGGCTAGTCATGCTTTGCAGATAAATTAATGAATGCAACTCAACAATAAGGCATTCAAATTTTTTAGCTATATGGTTACAAGACTGCATACCCTGATCCGAGTAAGATTGCTTCACTTCTCCAACCTCAGTACAAATTATAAATAATGAGTCTTTGGAGAGCAGAAAATTTCCCGAGGAACCACAAGGGAATCTCTCAAAATGCAGCTTTCTAGTAATAAATATAAGACTACTTTTGTTATAGAGAAACCAGAAATAAAGTAAATACATAGCATTTGTGAGTGGCTAAGGAGCTGACTTGTTCAGCTGTCACCTACAGGAATGAGCCCTCATAAATCTGTAACATGGTGATTAGCATTCCACAACTGGATCTTTTCCATCACTGGCAGGTACTAGCAAATCAATTGTTTTCACATCTGCTTGGAGCTCATATTTCCCCAAAGGATCGCAGTGATCATATTGTTTTTCCATCTTCCAATGTACTCTCTGACCTTTTCCCTCAAGGCCTTGCACAATTCACTTTAGTCAATCACTTCTTATTGATTGTTAGTGCTTGCTCATTCCCCATCTATCTTTGCTTTATTGGATATATTGTTTGTTTTCTTTTTGTGTGTGTGTGTCTTGTCATCCACTCACTGCTCTTTCCGCCCTCGTTGCTTAAGATTTCTTATTTTGGTGTTGCACTTCTGATCTGTTCAACTTTCATTCCAGTTCAAGTCTAAATTCCATCTTCCCTCAGCTTGTCCCTACTTTTGTGCAATGCCTGTACACTAAAAACACATTTCAACTTTCAGCATGACAGTCTACACCTTCCAAAAAACGTTGTTGTAAGAAAAAAAAAACTTCCTTGATTTAAAATTTCTCCAGTAATACTGTGTATTGGGTTTAGGTGGCAAGGTTTTAGTAGCGGAGGGCTGCAGGGGTGGGAGAGGAGTGAGGAAAATGTAGAAAAACAGCCCTGCAGCCCCCAAGGTCAGTGCAGGAGGTGCTCCAGGCAGGCAGCAGCAGTTCCCCTGCAGCCCGTGGAGAGGCCCCTGGTGGAGCAGGCTGTCCCTAATGAGCAATCCTCCTGTCCTGTCTCAGCCCTTGAGCCCTTTCTCACTGTATTTTCACCCCTCTTCCTTTGTGGAAGGGGTAGAAAGAGGACGGTTGTGGGGGAGTTTAGCTGCCCAGCAGCGTGAAACCACCACAAACTGCCGCTTCTGTTTTGTGTCATACATCCAATTCGGGGCTGCATATATTCACTTCTTATCAGAGAAAAGCGTTTTTCACAACTCATCCAAAGTCAAATCCTGCCCAGCCACTGGAAGGTTCACATGCTTTCTGCAGGGCACTAACACCGCTTCATTTGCAGCTGCCACCTTAGTTCCTTGGCTTTGAAAAGACTGACACGCTGAATCATGGAAAATGCAATCACTTCTCCTCTGGGGGTACTTCTCCCTTTGAAGTTTTGCAGCAGCATCAGGTAACTACTCCCCATTGCACCACCAAGAAGAAATCCTGACCAGGCATTTCCTTGTAGTCATTCAGGAGTCAGTCTTAACCACACATGTATGATACCATTACTGGGAATCCCTTTTTTCTAGTCAGCTCTTTCATTCATCACGTCAGCAGAGAATCGATCTGCTCCTCTTAGCAATACCCAGACATCATTAACCAGTTCAGGTTACATGGCATCCACCTGGGATCCTGCAGAACTTCTCAGCCATGAGCAGGAAGAAGGCTGCAGTGGGAAGGGAAGAATAACGTAATGCTGATTTTAATGGCATGGGACACGGATCTCCCAAGCGGTGAGAAGGAAGGCAAGTTTGCCATGGAAGATGACAAGTTTTCAGATCTCTCCGTCTTAAGTGCTTCAATACAATCAGTGCTACCGAGGTAGCTGCCAAAAGCTGACTGAAATCTGCGGTCCAGACTGTTCCAGCAAAGATTTCAAGCACAATTTTTTGCTTTTGATGCAAGTCTTCCTTAGCTGGAAAATCCTCAATTCATTTTATTACAACATCAACCACTCAGCTGATGGGAAACTTGAACTCAAAGCTGCTCTTCAAGTCTCCATATAAAAGAAGAAAAGGATTACACATGAAAAAAAGAGGCAGGGTTTAAAGGAGGACTTAGCTTAGAGGAGCATCTCCTCAGTCTTTTCCTAGAGTTCTGTTTTCCCTAACCATTCCCTCTCTTACTGTCCTTTTTGGGCATCACAAACATGAATGAAAGGAGCAGCGATGCCAATTTATTGAGCAACTTGCTGATGAGCCAGTAATGACAAAAAGCCGTCTTTATATCAGCAAACTTCTTCAATGCACTAAGCCACGGTCCATTCAGCACAGGACCAAAAGAGGCATCCATAGAAACCTTCACAATAGGGTTGTAGGGATAAACAGTGCCACTTTACAGCACTTTGCTGCTTGAGATCACACCACTACACCTGCAATGCCAAGACAATCCTTGTTGGAAGGGAGGTGGGACTAATAGAAGAAGGTTTAGTAGGAAGAAATGCTTGGTGCTAAATACTCACTTCCATATTATACACATTTCAAAGGGGCTTATTTCCAGCTAGTTCTCGTCTGGACCTGCACGATGCACACCTGTTAGTGTCTGAAGTGTGAGCAGTGAGCTTACTGAGTGCATTTGCCATTTTATTTTTATCTCAAAAGTCTCCAGTACAAGTGCCCTGAGACTGTTAAGCATTGTGAACTAAAGCACGGTAAGCGTTTAAAAGCATGTAAGTTAACGTGAATGTTTTGAAATTACTTTAAGAAGCTAAAATCTTAAACTCCATAGGTCACTGACATATAGAAATGTAATTCATGCCAGTAAAGAAGAACCAGCGAGCTGGCAGCATCCTTCAGTGACTGATGCTGCAAATATAATGTGAGTAGGACTGCTCTATCCAAAATATCTGATCAGCTCTTTTCTCCACAAGCGAAACTCCATATTTTGGGAACAGAAAAAAATATTTTTTCAAGGTCTTCCTTTTTTTTCCACTCTGAATTCATGGAAAAAGGAAATGGCCCTGTTGAATCTTCTTCTTTTTAAATTCCTCACAAAAACACATGGTATAGATGTGTGGGTGGGATGTCTGAAAACAAGGCATGTTCCTCTACACAGCTGTACGCTATGGTAAGATCAGTTTATTGCCTTTCATGTCTGACAAGATGCAAGGAAACAAATTTCATCTCCTTGAATAGAGCCACTACTCTTCAGAAAATGCAAGGGGAATTCAAACTCACCATCTGCAAGAACGGCTTCATATATGTAAGAAAAAGAGGCTCCAGGACTTTCGTTCTGTGGCTTACCTAAGAAAGAGAATAATTCTTTAATGGCTATCTCTTACAAAACATCTTTAAATTGTCATCAACTTAGGATAGTAATCATCACTGCTGTCAAATTTATTGTTTCACTGAATCTTTATTTTGCCCTAAGGAAGACCTTAGCATTAGAAAACAATCAAAACATTGGCAAAGGAAAACAGTTAACAAACGGACAAGCAGCTTAGAGCCTCACAAAAAAGGAAATGTCAATACATTTATTTGAATTTTTTTTTTTGTAAGATGAAATTTTGGATGTTATTCTAAATGGGTAATAAGGCTATCTTAAAGCTACAGTTTTTCAGGTAGGGAGAAAAAAATCCAAAAGCGAGTGGAAAGCAATCCCAGAGATAGATTCAGATGGAACTGCATTTACCCCTTTTCCGCAAACCACCAAATGACTGATCTTTTCACTTTATTTAGATTGCATGAAACCGAACACTCAAAAGCAGTCTCTCTCCGTTGTGGTATACTGCTGACTATTTCTTTTAAACCAATCTGTACTGGGAGCAGATCTGCAGACCTACTCTGGCACTGACTGGTGGTTTTGTACTACAAGATGGTGCTGTTTACCCCAATTCAGTAATTCTTTTAATAACAGGAGTCCAGTGAATGTGGAGGGGATTCCAGTGAGAGGAAAAGGCTAGTGATATCTGCTGACTCCTGCTCCAGAGATTTTAAATAATTTCCTGTTCCAATCCTGAAGTTTTAAGGCAAAAAAGGTAGCAAGCCTTTTAAAACATGCTTCAGAGAAGTTCTCATTAGTTTTGTATTCCTCTTTTCTTTGAAAGGCTTTACAGATGACCTGCAGATGTCTGAGCAGTCACACAACTGATCTGAAAGCAAAGGGAGTTTGAATCTGGACATACAGAGTGCATTATGGTGGCAAGTGTCACAAAAAGCCATGCCTCCAAGTAGAACCAGAAGAAATGCTTTGCCTTAATCTTGCTAAATACTGGTATGTAAAACGGTGACCAACCCCCCTGGTGGGGTAGCACTCATCACACAGAAATGAGCTCTACAGCACAGCACATTAGCAAATTGATAATTCTGTTTTCTCAACAGGATCTGAATGGCGTACAGATGCCATTCAAATGGCATCAGTAATGCAGCCACAAACTCCAACACAAAACAAAGTATCAAATAACTGCTAATTAACTGAGTACTACTTATCCTGCGTGCTAATGAGGCCAGCTTCTTGAGAGGGGGAAAAAAAAGAATGCACTTACGTAATTAAAGGCAATCAGTGCATATGAGCAAGGGGCCTAATTAAAATCTAATAGGCTACTTTGTATCTGCAGCATTCTGACTTTTGAACACTTACAATTTTAACTGTAACAACATTTTTTGGACCAAGCTCTGTCCTCAAAGCCATTTGAATCATTACAGGGAAACCCTACCAAGATAGAAATCTGATTCTATATCAAAAAGTTTTGTTTTTTTTTCCCTATCCTAATAGGAATTTTATTCAGCATGAGCTTATATAGGTGCTATACTACTTTGTCAGTGATTTTTTTTTATTTCTTTCTTTTAAATTAGGAAAACATAACCCTTATTTTATCTTACTTTCAATGAATTGACACTGACATAATAGAAATACATTGTGGTGAAACTACAAAGAGCACTTCTGCTATAATAATCTCTGCATGCCAGAAAACACACAAAGAATGCACTTCCAGAGGACTTCCCTAGATGCCTTCCAATAACTTTTCCACAATTGTGACTGGTAACCACAGTATAAAAACTAGAGGGGAGTCAATAATATGGTATTTTAAAGACATAAGGCTACAGATTCTTGTGCAATAAAAAACAAAAATGTGTCCACAAACAACCTTGAAAGAGCAGACTAATGATGATAAAGCCATTAATTCCTTTTTAAAATGAAAAATGCATAACCTAAATAAACAACAGTAAAATCACAGTACGTTAATTTAAAGTAGTACATGCTGTGGCAGCAATGCTTATGTTCTATTAATTTGACTTTATTAATAAAAAAAACTTCATGAATTTGTCCTACAGTGAATGTCTTTTAAAGGTATCTGTACGTTCACTTTCCCAGGTGTAAGCAGTTTTCATCCAATTAGCATTAAAAAACAGAGGAAAAACATCACTACCCGATGCACGCTTCAGTACCCAAGCACACGGGTCACCTCGACCAGCCAGCCAGATCAAAAAATGAGCTGCTGAAAAATCTGATGTGATGACTAAAGTTGGCTTTGGATTTTGCAAGAGTAAGACACGAAGGAACACAGAAATCAAAGAGTTTAAGCAGCAGGGGCAGGCAGTCTCAAGAACAGATCCATGGCTGCCAACAGCAGGCTGTTTCTTACGTTTCTCTTCTGGTTTGAGATAGCCAGGACCAGGAGCCTTAGGAAACAAGCTAGTGACACTAAACACGTTTGTTTTTTGTAGCAGTCCCACTCCCAAGCCCCTACCACTGCACTGCCATCCTGCAGTCATTCTGCAAGGTGGTGGAGAAACACACCTTGAGAAGATGTTGGAGAAGGCGGAGAGAAGGGCAACTGTGTGGTCTTGTCTACTGCAGCCTCCTCTGGCAGTAAGCAAAGCCAGAACCACCTCTTACCTCCATTTACTCAACCTTGGGTGCCCACGCAAGAAGCTTTACAAGCCTGGCTTTAGCTCCTGCACGTACAAAATCACACTGTTCACACACAAACCAACCCAAAGATCAGGGATTTTGTTTCCTCTTGAACTCTGCTTCGTGCTAATGCTTAGTTTATTTTTTTTTTTTGGTAGACTCCAAGTCAGTGTCAAAATCCAGGTGAAATACTACTATTTATTTCAAAGGGGAAAACTTCCCACTTCAATGAGAGGTTTGCTCCATCAGCACAAGTTCTGCTGGCAGCCTAAGAAAACTCACATTGTCATTAGTTACTTCTATTTGAGTACCAATGTGAATAGGATTTTACAGGAGAAAAACACAACACTGAACTCAAAATATGAAGTATTGCTCCAGTACTCAAACGTTATACCCAAACTCATGCTACAATTCCAATAAAGTGAAACAGGAAACAGACACCATAAAAGCTCGTTTCTCTTTTCTATGGAAAATGGAAACTACCATTTCTACAACAGAAATTTCTACAACTACAAATGGAAACACAATGGAAACTACCCCCATATTTGAAGTGGCCTAGAAATTTGTCTATGTTAAGACCTTTTTTAAAGCTCCTAGCCTGTTTGTCCTGCATGAACTAATTAGAGACAAACACAAAATGTCAGTATCTCATTACTCCAGAGCTATACTTTACTACTAGTTGCAAAATCAATTTTCTTAGCGTTACTCTTCTTGGTGATTAAAACCGTGATGGTGCACTGAATACTTGTTTGTTAACAGCCAGAAATTAATGTCATGCTGTTGTCTCAGGTGAAAATATTCCTCCTGAGAATCCTTCCCAGGCCATCAGAGACTCTGAATTCAGCTTTTTTGGGCTGTGCTGATTAACATACCTCTTCCCACTTTTTCAGACATTAGCAGATATGAATGGCTACATGTAGGTTTGTTGAACAGTTCTCAACTACTCATTTTTACAGCAGCAGATTCTCTTCATATTGCAGAAAAGAGACAACCACTTGCTAGGGGGAATGCTAGAAATAACAAGAGCTGTTAAGTTTTCTTTGAGCTGTAAACAATCAAATCAAATTTAAAAAAGCAAGCAGGCTAATAGATACTTACACTCCTGAGCTATACTGAGAGGTCCCACCAAAAAAATAAAAAAAATCTCATAAAAATGTCAGCACACTTTAGAAATAGTGGCACAGAAATGTATCTGTATCAGATGAGACCTGTCCTCCTTTCTGCATCACCAATACCGATGAACAAATAACTGCAGGAGGAATTTAGGACATTTAGAGATCTAATTAACTACTTCTAGCTGCAACTATCCATCTATAAATCATTTGCTCAAGCATATGAATAGCCTGAACTTGAAATACAAGTTTTTTTGTGTGGTCCTGAAATACAACAACCCACAGCTATATCTAGGCTAAAAAAAATCAGGGTATTGGATTAATACATTGAAAGTGCAATTCAATATAAAAGGGGTACACTGCTCAGCAGACCAAGGAGAAATGATAGGAAGAAAAAGGGAAAGGAAAAGATGAATGCAAAGAAAGCGCCTGCTGACCCTACTTTCAGCAATATTATTGAGAGCTGTTGAAAAGAGAACACCAGATCACACTGGGCCATCTTAGAATAACAGAAGATAAAATAACAACATTTCTAAATGTTCTAATCTCAGAGATTTATCTTTCAATGACCACAGTCACAGAAAATTCAAAAACAACTCTAAATCTGAACCTAAAAGAGTCAGATAGCATCGCTGTGAAGTATTTCGTGAACAAGGCCTGTTAAAGGAATCCTTTGACAGCAGCAAAAATATTTGCATTCTCCTTCCTGCCTAAGGTGAATACAATAAAACCTTTCACCAGCCAGGAAGCGTGTCAGAAAGATCAGCTTCCACACATCTCAGTTCTCCATTTGCTCTCCCAAGATGTTCTCCATTTGCTCCATCCCAACAGGGATGACAAACCCTTCAGATTTTGCCTTTGGATTACACTGCAGGGGGAACAAGCTCCCTGCTGGATACAAAACCCCCTTGCCCTTGCATTTCAGTTAGTTCTACTAAGCATTTTAATTCTGATTATTTGCCTGGGATTTTTGGTACACATACTAGTAGAGAGGCAGAAGGAAATTCTAACACCCCTTGCTCCAATGGGATGAAATTGGCACTATCTGGTAGGTGAAACGCTGTTTCAAAATAATTGGTAGGGGGAACACAAAATTACTTTTATTTTGTACTCTTTCTGTATCACACTGTTCCAACAGTGCAAAGAGATGGCATCTACGACAGGAAGGAGAGCTGAGAACTTACCTAGGAAGTTTACAGAGCATGGAGAAAGCTGAAGTAGGATGCTGGTTGCTAGCACCTAACCTACACCATTATTAATTCTCTTCAGAACTGTGACAAGCTGATTTGGCATCCATATTCAGCGGTTATAACTACTACCAGCCACCCCTGAAATGTAGAATCAGTCAAGACCTAACACCTCAACAGCCCACTGTGCTTAGGGATTAAAGGAAATGAGCTGTGGTGGTGAACAACGGCACGGTGCCATGCGGTCATTGTCATTAGAGCACGCCGCAAAATTTTTTAGATTTTCGTAGAGAGACAGCTCTTTATTAATACTGAAGAGACAAGATGACAAGTGTATGGAGGAACAAATTAACACTAATGGATGTTTGGGAAGGAAAAAGAAGAGAAAACTGTGGAGAACATACACCACCGTGTTTTCATTGCTATCTCTAAAAGCAGAAATATTAGGGACAAGAGATAAGCACTGAAAACAATTAAAAGAGATAGGATTTTCCTTCTCTCTCCATATGGGTCATCTTGTGAGTGCACAATCCTGAAGAAAACATTGAAGAAAAAAAAAAAAAATCTTCAAAGGAGACGCGATTCAAGTATGCTTAATAGCCCCTTAGCAAGCCATTTTAAACCCAAAGGAAAAACGTCTTTCCCAAATGCGTAATCTCTCAAAATCTCCGCCAGAGATATCAAAGTCTAGGAGCTAATAGGGTTCTACAAAAGAATGTCCTAAATATGGGCATTGCAGTCACCTTTATCTTTAAGCTAAAGTAGAATTATAAGCAAGGCACACCCTTATTCCTCGGAGCCCAGGTGACAGCATCTCATGCTCACAACTCTTGCACAGCACATCCAAGAGCAGTGCCTAGCTCTCCTAGCAAGCAGTGACCTGAGCTGGCCTGCCCGATGGCCGAGGCACACCGGGACAGAAAAAACAGGGCCAGAGCAGTTTCAGTTGCGTGCACGAAGGAGGGCTTACACCCCAAAGCACCAGACAGCAACGCTGCTCTCAGTTCAGGCAACAGATCTTGTCTGATCCCAGGCTGTCAGGGCAGCCCTGCTACAGACGTACACACTGCGACAGAGGTCTTGGACAACTTCTAATTAATTCTTCTTCATCTGAAGCTTCTGATAGTGGGCAACTGCCAGAGGAATGGTGATTTGGGCACCTATCGGGCACCTGACGTTGAAGTAAGCAAAGTAAAAGGTAAAAGTAAGTAAAATCCTGAGGGCAGATGCCATAAATACTTCTGTGAACACACAGACCTAAGTAAAGATCTGTCATCTGTCTTCTAGTGAACTGTTTATCTTTTCAGAAAAAGTTTGCAATTTCCTGTGCGTGAGTCAACTGGCTGTCCCTGGGCACAGTTCCTTCCTATACACACACATAGATGGTATAGAGTCAGTTTTCATTTCACAGAGAAGATGCCAAGGAACTTCTCTGAAGCTAAATATTAGGCACAGGCAAAAATTTCAAGCATTACCTCCTGAAGCCATAGCAGGCAACCATAAGCAGCTCAGAAAGAAACCTGAAGTCTGAGAGGTGCTCAGAAGATATACTGAGGAAAAGATTAAATACTAACAGCAAGAAACGTTAGAATGAGAGACTGTTGGGAAGGAGCAGCCTAAGATTTAGTTTAGCCAGACTATGTCATCACAGCACGAGTGTGCAGAGACATTCAGGGCAGGTTTGGAAGCTGTACAGCATCCTGAAATGTATCTGCTCAAGCACAAGGCAGGAGGGACATCCAGATAAGTCACGACCCCAGTGTTCAAAAGAATATTGTCATTTGTTCATTTGCATGAAGAAATACTGCTGGAGACAGGTTCATTTCAAAGTAAAACTCCCAAACTGCAGGACGTCTTTCTCAAGCACAAGCTCCCATGCCAGAAAAATGGCACCTTGCAGATAAAAACAGAAGCACAATGTTCTGCTTAGCGCACACACACAAAAACACAACCAACAGAACAGCAGGAGCTGGAGACCTAGAGACTACAGAGAACACCCTGCCATATACCTGAAACTGATGCACAACCCACGTCATCCTTCCCAAGTGAGCAATGCATTTCTAAAGCTATTGCTTGGTAATATTTGTGCAGCCTGGCACAAAGAGGTTAAACTTAATGCACACGGACTTTGCCATTTCAGTGCCTCTAACCCTCCAGAGAACTGTTCTTACATTCCAGAAGTGCTAATTGTAACGTGAGCTCGTCTTTGCTGCTTCCATGGATGTGCAAACACACACAGACGCAGCGATTTTAGACCTTTCAGCACAAACTTGTTACTTCAGTTTGTAAAAGTGGAAGAGGACTCCTGCTTTTACAGCTTGTGTGTGCCACACTGGAAATTATGCCATCCATGAAGCTGGGTCTTGGCCTCTAATCATTTTTCATGGCCAGGTTTACCTGAAGAGATATACATACATTATCACGTTAAAGCATTTTAAAGAGATTGAAGAAACCCATAGTTTTGTACTATTTCTGAGATTTGTAAACCCAGGAAACAGTGAAGTGTATGCCAGCTCTTCAACCACGAAGCAGTGCTGGTAGGCTCACAGGTGCCACTGGCAGATTTTGGGCTTTCCAAAGCCGCTTTCTTGTGAAACTGAAGCTGTACTGAATGTATGACAGGACTCCAGTAAGTCACGAGGAAAAAACATTGAAGTCACTGAGACTTCAACAACCAATGCATCAAAACATTTTTGCAATACGTCATTTCTAGAGAAAATTCAAATGCTCGCTCTTCTCTCTTTCAAAAGGTATTGATGCAGACAGTGAACTTAATAATCACACAATGTTTACATTTTAAAATTACCTGGTTGAATAATTCCAGTAACAATTGAGAGATACTCCGCAGGTTCCTGATCAGTGTAGATCTCTCTGCTCCTTCCACCTAAGGTCAGTACCTCGTAAAGAATCTCTGAATTCTCCACCCCACAAAGGAGAATCACCACATTATCTGGAGGCTGAAGAACATACTCCAGAAAGCAGCATCTCTCTCGATTTAGGCATTTAAGAAGTCCACACGAGAGTATCAGCAGTTTACATTTGTAGCAGGGTAAAGAGAATGACTCCAGGTGCTTGAAAGACAAAGTCTCCAGATTGTAGAGTAAGATTCCTTCTTCATTCAGTACGAGCCCAAACAGAGATTTTAAATAAACAGCCCACTCTTCTGCTTCTTGTTCGTATATCACGAGAATATCCTTCATATGTTCTAGAGAAGAAAGCATTAAAAAAAGAAAATCATTTCAAATCCATTATAAATATCTGAAGCCAGAACGTTGATTTCCCTCCCATCCCACCCCCAAGGGCTTGTGATGCTCGAGAAACAGGGCAGGTCATCAGCTTGAAGTGACAACCATCTGCTTAGTTCTAAACCACAGCAGAAAGATCATCCACAGAACTGCTAGTAAAACTGCTCAGAATATTTCACATTTAGAATAGGTTCAACTACTATTTCTGAATAAATACTGCAATTTGAATGTATAAAGCAGAATGCATTCACATACTCAGCTCGCTCGGAGTTACATTTTTCAATGGTAAAAATGCCCCTTTCTGCTTAAATGCTAAGATTTAATTGTAAAGATAACTATTAGTGTATTCCTCAACTAACTTGGAGCAAAATTGTGTGTTTTATAACACTAGGATAAGAAACTGACTTGTGATTTTACAGCACTTAGCTGCAAAAGTATTTGTTATCAGAATCTCATTTGGTTTTCTTCAACTCTTGCAGCAAAAGCAAACAGCTCTGGAGCTGGCTACCCAGCTTGAGAAAAAGAAACAACATTCACCAAGCTGAAGCTCTTTCAGTCTGGCCAGACTGTGATACCACAGGAAGTAGAACCACCAACCAACTGCTATTTTCAGACCTTAAATTAAGAGGACCGGAGTGGTCCTTTAAAGAGGATGCTTAATCCATGAAGAAGACTTAAGAATTTGCTATTTATGCTGCATTTAAATTTGCTTAGTTCCATCTTACAAACACAGAATATCTCTCCCCCCCCCCCCCCCCCTTCCCCCTTGCAAGTTTGAAGAGCTATCTGCTCTCAGAAATCTCTCCCTAAGGGTTTTCAGACTTTTAGCCTTGCCTCAGTTACAGGTCAAACTGGGCGTGCTATACTTCCCCCTACAGAAGGGGACTTGGTAGAACTCCTACCTCTCTTTCTGAACTTTTGTGAACTCTTCTGGCTTTTCAAAACATTTTTTGAGGAACCCAAAACTGCATTACAGGTTGGGAGTTCGTTCATATAGTACACGGGGAGAATAAAACACTAATCTCACTTGAGATTACTTTGGTTATGCAGACAAAGCTCACATTCAGTCTTTAAATTAGAAGGTCTCATTTTAAGTTCATGCTCAGCTACATTTTCCTATTATAATGGGCTTGGGTAAGGACAAAGCTAAGTGGAATTGCTGGGAGGGATAAGAGAGGTCAGGTGCTGAAAGCATGTGCCAGCTGAAGGGTTAAAAACGTTTTTTATTGCTTCCAGAATCGCGGTGTCCTGATTATACAGAAGCGGGATCTGCTGGCATCCGCCCCAGCACCCCGTGGGCCCAGAGGCTGCGTCGTGTCTGTGTATTCTTACACGAGGAATGGTGCCCAACTGCACCGCATCCCCACGCAGACTGGGAGCATCCAGAAGGCACTGCCAGGTCCTGGATCAGGAGAGAATTCCCGGAGCCGAGCTTTCAGGCCCAGCCACACAGCTTCCGTGTGTGCTGGGCATGGAGGAGCAGCTCCTTGGGCAGGAATATTTGTAAAGATAAAATAATCATAATGAAAGTACACCCAAGGTATCAAGTTCACCCTCATGCAAATGGACGGTACAGGGCTCGAGTATGCAAGAAACTCTGAAGATAAAAGTGAGGAAGTTGCACCGAAATGATAAAAGCAGATGAAGTAATTCTTTTTCCATATTCTGTATCTGCACCTAAGCCCACAGCTTTGATCTTAGCTAAGTGTGAATGAGAAAGAATTTTTAAGATGTTTATTGAAGGCTCAATTGCACTTCTTTTAACCAATATTGATTTTTGTATGAGAAATGAGAAAGAATGCTTTATTTGTATAAAAGAGAGCAAAATATATCTAATACCACACTTGATGGAAGAAAAGCTCTACAACATCTCATAAAACTTTAATACAACTGCCATATTTCATTTGTCTTTTCTACCTATATAAAGGGAAGAGTCATACTGCTGAGGAAAGCTTCATGCGAGGCATTTTTTTCCTGCAGTTTGGCACAAAGCTTATTGGTCTGAAGACTGCAACCAGTGCTATTAAATTACCCCTGGCAAAACAAATGTGGGTTTGTTTGGAATTACATGCACGCTTATTTTTCTGGCCACTGATCTGTTATTATCCAAGCTATCTTTTGAGATTGAGAGTAAACTTTGATACTAAGGAATGCAAGAACTACAGGCTGCTTCCCCAAAATTGTATCAAAAAAAGCAAAACATCACTATTTTAAAATGCTAGCATGATTTTAAATGTAGCCAGAGTTTATGCTAAGAATGGTTACAAAGCTCCCTACCTAAAATCTACTCCACATGCCTTAAACTTTGCCGTTACACAATGTTTTGCCTTTAGAAATTTTACTAAAATGTAAATGCTTGAACACTACTTACCTGAAAAATCACAGCCCACCCAGAACTCCATCTTCAAAGCACTATCATTTTTATGTGAAACAACAAAAGCTGAAATCTTGCCTTAATGCAGCACTACCCAGTACTGAATACGCAGTAACACTGCTTAACTTTTCAACCAGAGCTTTTTCCCCTTCATTATTTTCATCTCTCACTGAATATTTCTTTGAAGCTACTGCACTTGGAATATAATGCAAGTTGAGATGAATTTTGTTCCCTTGCAAGTTAATGTAATGGAAACTATCATATCCTGACAAAATTAAGCCATGCTTCAACTACTCCTACTTGGAAACTGACTCAAAGGTAGAAATAAAGTGTATTATTAGTTCAGCAATGAGAAACAGTAAGAGACTTTATGCAGTCATCCATAACATGAAAAGGTTCTTCTGACAAGCAAAACTATTCTCTAGTTCCTGATGTGTGGCTGACCAAACCCCTCACATCTCACAAAACATGCTATCTGCAGCTTTCTTGGAAAAGACCTGCTGAATCTTAGGAGAACCAAAAGAGATGAGAGTGCCTTTGCAGACTTGTGCAACCAAAGGAATCAAGAGCTTGCACACACACAAGGCAGAAAAGGGACTTTTTTATAACAACAATTAAAAGATACTTCATGGATGGGAGGGGTTGGTCTGTTCTCTCACATGCCTGGTGACAGGACGAGGGGCAACGGGCTAAAGTTGTGCCAGGGGAGGTTTGGGTTGGATGTTAGGAAGAACTTCTTTACCGAAAGGGTTGTTAGACATTGGAACAGGCTGCCCAGGGAAGTGGTGGAGTCACCATCCCTGGAGGGCTTTAAAAGACGTTTAGATGTAGAGCTCAGTGATGTGGTTTAGAGGAGGACTGGTTAGTGTTAGCTCAGAGGTTGGACTAGATCATTTGGAGGCTACTTGCAACCTAGATAATTCTGTGAGGAAAAAAAAAAAAAAAGCAAATATAGTTGGAAAGCAAAATGAAATCTATGGAATTTTGCCATGCATTAAACATGTTAGGAAGGCAAAGGAAAGGAAGCAAAGATTTGGGGCTCGTGGCTACTTTTACACGTTTATGAATCTAAAGAAAGTCTTGCAATCTTGTAAAAGAGATTCTGTTTGCTCGGAGCTGAGCAAGATTCAGAGAAGTAAGTCTAGGGTTTAAAAATGGTCTCTACAGCCAGTAGAGCCCAAAATTGTCTCTGCTGCCTCAGGACACTTTGGTAAGAGGAACTGGCACTCAATCGTTGACTTGTAGCCAAGCTTCGACTGAAAGATGCATCCCCACAGCTCTCAGACCACGCACAACACTCTCCAGTTGCAGTACTGGCAAAAGCCATGCCCAGTTGCTCAGACAGCTGGCCAGGAATTCACGAAACCACACAAGCAGCTTGTCACAGTCAACCTGATCAAGAGTAATTCAACTCTGCCTGCAACGCTTCCCTCAACCACATCAGCTTTTGATGTCTAAGTGAACCCATTCTCAACCACTACATTGAGAAAAGAGGGGATCAATTGCTAAAGAATAAAACTCATCCCTTTTAGCTCTTCCTGGAGTAGATGTCCTCACCTGGGGACAGGGAAGTGTTTTTTCTTTTGTTCCTTTATTTAGTTGTTGTTTTTTCTAAATGGCAGTCTTATAGACATTTGAGAAAGAAGTGCATGATTTCTGTCAGTACGTAACGAACTACTGTCCATTAGTAAAAACTTGTTAAAATATGTAGAAGTGCTCTGTACCTCAAAAGGGAAGTAGAATAGCACAGAGTGAAAATTCTGACTTTCTTCATTGATTAAAAATTAGGGCAACATAAGCAATACTGAAGGACACCTGTGCCATCCTTAATTCCTTTGGGAACTGCACACTACGCACCCCGGGATTACTGTGAGTCCCTCCCCATGCTAAAAACTCCCATAAAAAGAAGCATTTTTTTAAAGGCAGGAAGGGCCTGGGTAGGGAAATTTAAGAGCCTTGATACCACTCACACTTACTTGATTGGATTTTTATCAACCTCAAGCTTTTAGTTTCCCTGTCACCCACAGCAAATGCATCACACTCTCCCATGAGGTCCCATTCCAAGGAACCTTGCCCTTGTCATCTGCAGAGCCTGAAGCCTGTGGTTTTCAGACATTTTTCAAACTCTAGGAGTTTTGCTTCCCCCTCCCAAGGCATCTCCTCTGCTTCCCCTCCTCTCCCCACTCCATTCCTTTCAAAACGCAGGCTGAAACTATGGGTATAGCCAAGGGTCATACACAATGACAAAAATGCAGCATGAGAAGCAAGAGCGTAAGAGGTCCAAACTCCCATCTTTGCACAGTGATTTATAAAATATTTCTTGTAATCCCAGGAAAACTCATTTCCATTTGGGCTGCATGTAGGGTGGGAACGAGGAGCACACCTACTAAGTAGCTCTAGCTCAAATCAGACTCCAGAAGCAAAAGATCTTTAGTCTCTTGGCTCCTGCGCAATCTATTCAGCAGGATGCATCCATTCATCTCTTCATGCTGCTTGCTCAGATCACTTAAGATGATATAAGGAAATGCAGAAGACCGCTTTGCCTAGCACTCTAAACAACTCCTGCAATTCAACATTTGGAAGCAGACTAAGACCATTTAATTCAGTGCTAATCGGCAGCCTTGGCATAATGAGCTGCCCCTCACCCATCCTGAACGCATCGATTTTCCCAGTCAGAACACCTGACACAAATCCAGTAAATGCATCTCAAAATGCACCTCGAGCTCTGGGTTGCAAGGCAAGTCCCCTGCAGCAAGCCAAAATGGATCCATCGTGGGAAGGACAGCGCAGAGCACTTTAGAAATACTTGCAGATAATGGAAAATGTTTTCAAGTAAGTCATGTTGCTTCTCAGAGACTTTCCACTAATGGAAATGAAAATTATAAAAGCCTGCTTGTAAACTTTAGAGTGAGATCACAAAATAGCTAAATTGCCGCAGCATTGTGGCACACCTGTTTCAATTAAAGCAATTATCTTAAAGCATGGGACATTCCTGCTGCCACTGCATCAGCCAGCAGAGTGGCTGCACGCCTATTTTCAAATGCCCATTTAACTGGGATGCAATAGGAACATTTCCATCATTTATGCACCTTCCACTGCTAATTGCTAAGTTGTTTGGGAGAACAAGTGCTTGCTTTATCAGTACAACATCAGGCCTCCTGTCTTCATCGCTCTCATTAAGCTCAGCGAGGCCTGGAGTGGGCAAAACAAAGTTCAAGACAGCAAACAAGGTTCCTACAAATTGAAGGGGATAAATTTTGGCTTGATCTTGGAGGCTTTCTCTCTAAAGAAATTCCCCTGACCTTCCCTGCAGTGACAGTGGGAACACGGAGCCAGGCAGGTTCCTGCTGCCTTGGGAATATGAATGGGAGGATTACGGCTATCGCTGTATCCTCCCTCCCCTGTACAAAAACATGGGCTGTAGAAGTCAGAGCTCAATCCTCTGCTTCAGGGTGCATCTCCTCCGCTATTACCGCCCCACTGAGGCAAAATTTTGTGTCATTATAGGCGCTTCCTTGAGAGCAAATCAGGCCATTTGCAGGTTTTAGCAGAATGTAATCAGGTAATTCAGAACTGCTTTAGACAGTAACAAATCATAAAGAGAAAAATATTCCATAATGCAGTACAAAGAGCTGAACTAACACACTGCTTTTTTTTTTTTTTTTTTCCTGGGGGCTGTGAAGCAAGTCTTTAAGGCTAGATGAAAAGCTGGACAAGCTGCATCAGGTTTGCTTTAACTGATGCTGTTGCTACCAGAAACAACCACCACTAGAGCTGTCCTTTCATTCATTTTAATTCTTTTCCATTGGCAGTGTTTCTTTCATCACCTATCGGGATCTCTCTAGATGTTCCTACCTTGGCTCCCCCCACTGATTTCTGTATTAATGGTCACATTTAAACTCTCCTCATTCAAATTAAATTTCTTTGCTTTTTCTTCTGCCTTCAGTTGCTTTTTTTTTCTTCCCTCTGCAACATTGATTCCATTGTTTCTTTCAAATCTCTGCCTCTAATTAGTTCCAAATAAGAAAATGGGAATTTTTTTTCATTCTTTCAAATCAGAAAATGAGAATTTTCTAATTCATTGAATCATCCAAAGATTAGCCCAACAGTTCCTAAGTCACAGCTTAACATTGCCACAGGAAATCTGCTTGGTAAAAACCTCTCTGAGAGCACTCAAAGCCCACATTGGTTTAGGGTTTCGAAGACTGCATGTTTCCTTTGCCACAAGTCAGCAGAGAATCCAGGGAGGGGTCCTAAGACCCCATAAATCAAACAGCTTGATCTTCTGTTTTTTTTTGCAGACAGGTTTTAAATCTATTTTTACACATCTCATTTCGGTAAGTGTTCATCCAGAAATTAGACAAGCTGTGAGAAGCAGTTCCTATTAAATGTATAACATGTTTAAGCTTCCGAGCCGTAGTTGAGAATGTCCCCTGGTTTCAGCTCATTTCTTTCGTCCCCTTCTGACAAATGTGACAGTCACCAAGCAACAAAGCAAACGAACTCATAAACAACCCCAAACCACCCGCAACCCAAGACAAATGCCTAAATCGGTGTTGGACAAACACTTTACACTTGCCTATTGGCCTTTTAAACGGCATTCATAGTAATGATGCACACAGAAGGAAGCAAGTGAAACAGAAATTAATTCCATAAATGGGTAGCTTCACAGAATGGGCACCGACAAAACTAACAGTGAGTTAGACCAAGACAAATTAAACAACTTCGGATACGTTCAGCAACAACCTCAATAGAAAGCGGACTTCTCTATATTAAACCTCCCTCAGCTTCCCCTCTGTTGCCTTAAGACAAACATTCGAGACACCAGCTACATAACAAAGCACTTTTATTTCTGCCCATCAGACAGAATGAAATTGAATCAGTCACACGAGTGCAAGCCTGCCTTTGCACAATTCCTCCACAGTAGAGCAAAATTAGCTGCAGTGCCAAATACTGGTAAAGCTTACTTGAGATTCTACAGACGTTTTCCAGCAAGCTTATCTTCTCGGCGTATGTTTAACTCATGCAATTGTGTTTTCCCCTTGCAAAATACAAGTTCTCAATTTTTACCGGTCCTAAAATAAGACCCAGTTGGGAAGTTCTCAATTTTGGGTCCTCCCCAAAAAGGGACAGCCTTCACAGAAAGACTTAACAAATCTACTGCTGCCTTTGACCAAACAGGCTGCCTCCTGGAAGCGAAGCAGTTGGAAGTTCTGCACATTCAGGTTCTTGTAAATGGATTTTGCATACCTTACATGCACACTTTACTTCACTGTCATTGACATGCATCCTCAGTGTGGGACAGAAACAAGTGAACTGCCTATATCATTACGTAAATTGGAAGAAAAGTATCTCACTGGTAGTTTCAGCTTCTCAAGCACACTGTCTTTCATGCCTAGTTAGAAGGGACAGAAAAGAAAACAAATCCTTCTTGAACCATTTCTGAGATCGAGTTAAACCATAACTCATTACAGTCAGACAGTCTGTGTTGTTCAAATATAGTGAAACTCAGAAGGCCGAGAAGGATAGGACAGGACAGGACTGAGCCTCTTATGGTTTTACAAAATCTATAATTAAAAAAACTACCTATATATAACCTTTTTTTTTTTTTTTATATATTTCTCTTGAATATCTAGAAAAAAAAATCTCAAAAGAAAACAGCTTGATGCTGTTACAGATCTATCCCTCTTCTTCGTATGGCAGTAACATCTAATCTAAGACTCAACATACCAGTTTAACACACTACCCACGCCAGCTGCTCAGCAATACCTGGCTGCATGTTTAGTACAGATGTGAAATAGCACGCAGCCTTACATTCCCTCCTCTGAATTTTACACTGACCATCCTTCATCTTTCACTTGCTACAGATACTTTCCTAATTTCACAAAGGCACACACAACTTTTACAGCTACCAAAAGCAGCAGCCCTTCACATCTCTACCACACATTGCAGCAACTTATTCACCACTCCCAATCAACTCCCCAGCCTGCTTTGCCTTGCAGTTGCATAAATGCATCTGTTGACACAAAGGAGAATGAAGCACAGGATAAACCTAAGCTTCTGAAGTTAAGCTGAAGGGATGACTACCACTTGCAGCAACAGCTATGGCTTAGAGTAAGTTTATGTTAATATTTATCTTCACTTACCGTGCTTTGCTCACCAACTGGCCTAGGAGCACAAAACCCTCTCAGATTAAACTAAAGCAGAACACCTGCTTCAGGATCA
This sequence comes from Anas platyrhynchos, assembly GCF_047663525.1. Lineage (NCBI taxonomy): Eukaryota > Metazoa > Chordata > Aves > Anseriformes > Anatidae > Anas > Anas platyrhynchos. The sequence continues at coordinate 10,194,774 of NC_092590.1, forward strand.
TGCCCAACGTGCTCCACCTGCTAATGCCACAGCACTAGGCTGGAGTGAGTCCAAAATAACCCCCCTGTCAATGTAAGCTGCGTGGCTCCCAGGTCCCTAACACCTACAACTCCCTTTCTGTCGGGAGCACTACTTACCACCGCAGACATCCGCAGCGGTATGGCCTGAGAGCACCCACTGGTTTGGTTGCTGCCACTCAGTGCTAAACCTGCAGCTGAGCTCCCACTCCCACACTTGTACCAAAGTAGACGACTCAAGCAATGCTTGTGAACACAGCCACTTCCACTGGAGTCGTAGCTGGTGCACACAGCTGGCTGGGGTGGCATCTGACTCACTTGCAGGTATCCAAGTTGGCTGTCTAGGACTACAACCAAATAAAACACAGAACTAAATGCTTCTTATGACATGAAAATTCAGTGAATAGGGCTTGCAAACTACACTAAGAATGGAATTATCCAGGAAGAAAACATGTCCAAGATTCATCTTCAGAAAAAATTACCATCTTTAAATCTCTTGTGAAACGTTTCATTGATCTGATATTAATCTGAGGAAACATACGGCTTTTAAAAGAGAGGAATTCAAGTTTATGAACACTCATCTAAAGAATCCTACTTCTTTAATAAAGACTTAGATTCGTAACTATCATCAGTACCACTAAATTAACTAGTAGGGTGTTAAAACTTTGCTCTTGTCAGTATAACTAAGCAAAACCAACTGTTTGGAAGACAGTTTTTATATTTTTTTGTACAATTTAAATTTTGCAATGGCCATATATGATGTAATTGTGAGAGATAAAATAGTACAACTTACTTCTAGAATATCTTAAATACGGTTAGCGTTCAAGCCTTTATTTCCAATAAAAAAGGATTAGCTTTTCATTTAAGGCTCTGAAACATTAAATCCAATGAGTTTGCTGTCACAGCTTCACAGTACGGTTCTGCCTTTTTAGGCTGTTGTTAAGGCATGATTTAAAGAAGAGACTGTGTACAAATTTAATAATGATGATTATATGTCATCCACAATAAACAGGATGGACTTAGTAGCATGTGGGAGTACAAAATTTATGGTACACGTGATCTGTCTGCAAGCTAAAATCCAGGAATATGGATTGCCTTTTTAATGAATTCCCTAAACTTCTTCAGTATTGAAATATAGGCTGCCAGTTTGCCGATGAAACAGCTGTTTTTAAGCTTTTGTAGAAAACCACCTGACACTAATTTGGCAAGAGTGCTCCAAGAAAATTAAAATGCCTCTGTCCTGAACGTACCCTGTGAGCAGACAACACTTCTTTCCAAAATGAAGAATGTAGGATCTGCCTTAAACTTTCACACACAATATTTTTCCCCTGATTCAGTTACTGCAGAATCTGTTTCATGCATTCAAGCCCAAATTAGATTTGGCCTCCTCTAAAATGGTTAATCTTGAACAGGGAACAAAATTAACAAAGGAGAGAAACAAATCTGGAAGTTTTGATGATAAGATTACAAAGTTACAGAAACAGAATGCAAGTATGATAACCTTCAAACCAGTTGGGATCAAAAATCACTGGCAAAATTCCCTCCCATGGTGTGTATCAAGAAGGCTTCACTGATTAAACGGAGCTACTGTGCCGTGCCCTAGCTGGGCATTGGCCTTACATTCACACAGGGAAGAGGTCTACAGAAACTGAAGAGTCCCTGAAATGCTCTAGTAGCAGACTAGAAAGTCAAAAAAGGGGGAGAGGGGCTATTGAATTTTATGCATTTTATTAGATTTTGTAGATACTATTAAACATATTTTTGAATCAAGACTTTTTTTTTTGTTATTTGATTTTATTAAGTTTTGTTCATGTAGCCCTGCCTTTCAAAATCACTATTTAAGAGTCAGATAAATTTGAAACGTAAATTATCTTCAGGCATTAAAAATTAAGATTAAGTTGCTAGAAATGATGTTCTGGACATAGCTAAAACCATTTAGGGACCCATAAAAAACTCATGTGGTCTATTTGGTTTCCTTATTTCCTTAAAGGCCTAAGAGACTTGCTTTGAAGTAAAGGCAGGTCTCAATTCAAATCACATGCTCGCTTATTTCAGTTCCCTTGAACAAGGAAACAGTGTTTTAAAACTGATGATTATCAATCAGCTGTTTTTCAGAGGACCTTTTTTTTTCTTTCCTTTTTTATTGTTTGTTTTTTAAAAGTCAGCTGTAAAGGTGCAACCACATTAGATGTGATTCAGCCAGCTCCTCTAATTGCTCAGCAAAACTGAGTTTGTAAAGGGAAGAACTGCTCTGGGGGGGCGTAAGCCTACTGTTAGGCTGCTAGCTGCATTGGCCACCCGCTGAGGATTTTCTATCCTCATAACTCAAGCACATACTACTGGCTGCTGTTACAGTCAGAGCAGATTTGAATGCTATTGCACACACTTGGAAAAATTCTTAGTAACAAAACCTTAGATAAGACGGTCACACAAAGGATTTTATACTGCATATCTACCAGTTTCTCATTATGTATCATATGTTAAAAGGAAGATATTCAAAACCAGAAGATACCTGTCCTGCTGTTCGTATTGTTTGTTAATTAAAACAGATTTCTGTCACTCAGACAAATTATAGCTTATCAAACAGCAAGTAACTACAACAAGTTCTGAAATACAAATCTTAAAATCCAAGGACCAGCAGCATAGATGTGGCTGCTTGTTTTCTTTTACTGCCTACTATCACCTCAGCATTAAACTGCTTTGAAACCTGTGCTGTATTTAGCCTTCCCCCCCCCCCTCACCAAGACACCAGCTTTACCTAAGAGGGGGGCTCTTATTTTCCATCCTCAAATTGCTCTAAATTGTTCTTGTTTGATTCACTCCAGGCAGACGATTAGTTTTTCACTTCAGTTATTTAAATTGTAAATGTTTCATGAATAAATGAAAAGGATGAATAATAAAAGGGTGTACCATATGAAAATATGTTTAACATATATATTGTTCTATTTCTTAGAAGTTCAATTTGTAAACACCATTCAATACATCTTTCTGTGTTTTTCCAAAGGCTGCCATTAGGAAATAAATAACACTATTTCAATCATACCTCTCATCTTATATTATAAAAAAAAAGAAAGAAAACACACACACAAAAACCCTTTTCATTGAATACAGTAAAAAAAGCTCCAGTTATTCATTCCTCATGTGTTAACATTCCCCCTGTGCCGTGGACAACAACTTCAAAAAAGTACTGTTCAGTGTTTTTATTATTTGGAAGAAAATATAATGATCAATGGCAAGTGAAAATATCATTACTTCATTACATTCTGACAGGAAAATAGCTTGCTTTGTTCAAGAGACTGAACACAGGCACATTTCCACACTGAGAAACTTGAAGGGTAAAGTACAGCAAGGCACCAAGGGCTCTGTGCGTGTATTCTCACAGAGACATGAGTGCGTTGGAGCCTTGACAGCATCTCAGCCAGGCTGGGGGGGCAAAAAGAGGTGGTGTTGTCTTTTAGTGGGATGCTATCTTTATTTCTTATACGAAGACTCTTACCTGGTGAATATCATGTCTAAAGCAGGGGATTTAGGATGAGGTCTTCACTCCTAGGTATGGCTACGCTGTCATCTACTGGCGTCTTAACTTGGTATCAAGGCAACACTTAGGCAGCATCTTTCCCTTTCCACCTCTGACGTTGTCCAGAGAAGGAAAACAAAAAACAACCAACCAACCAAAGAAAACAAACCAAAACCACTAAGAATGTGAACTGAACAGAAGCTGCAGTAGGACTTCAGCAGAAAGACAAGACAGCCATAAAAGTCTCCTAGCTGACGACACGCATGCTTTCCTAGTGATTTTAAGAAGTTTTGCTAAATAGACTAAGATGGAGAACCTTAGACCTACGAATACAGTCACCTTCCAAATTCCTTACCCCACAGTCATGTGCAAAACCTGGAGACTGCTAGAGAGCATGTTTCACAGCAGCAAAGAGAAAAGCAAGACACGTATCCAGGAGCTGTGGACTTCAAAGGCAGCAGAAGTTTTCTTACAAACTGAAAGAATTAAGAAGTATCAGCTTCTACTAAGGCATTCAAGTGGAAAAGCAGAAAATACTTGCGATTCTTTTTTCAGCTATGAAAATACACAAAATTCAGGAACTCCCTGGAAGCAGTTCCCAGTAGTAGGTAAAAGGGTATAAAATAAGCAATTTAACAAAGGTGCTGCATTTCAACTTCATAGCCTTACACAAATTGTCACTAGACCTTAAACACATGCTTAAAAATCCCTATTCCCTTTTTCTAAAGGATGCACTTAAGCATAAGCACACTTTTTGCACAAACACATGCATGTCACACTTACCAGACGCAAAGGAGTATTTAAAATGCCAACTGATAACCAGTGAAATTTTACCAGTTTACCCATTTTATTCCACTCGCTTTTTTGTTTTGTTTCTGCCTCCCAACAATCACATTGTACTTATCAATAACCACATTGAAACATTGCTGTATGAATCAGTACTTGATCTAAACACAGATCTGAACTGTAGCAATAAAATCATGGGGTAGCACAGCAACAGAGCCGGATATGCTCAAGACACCTTCCAAGAAAAATCCACTGCTCTTCAGAGCTGTTTTGAGAAAGGTGCTGCTGCATCAGCCCCCGGGAAGGCAGAATGGGTGCTTGTGGAGCCATCTCCACTCTGACCTCGGCATCCTCACAGAGCATCTCTGGAGAGGAAAGCTAAGCCCTGCATCACACGCTGCATGCCAGCCACATGCCCAATTCTGCACAGATGCTCAGAAAGACTGCAGAAACTTGGACAGGCTTTGAAATGATTTTGCAGTTAAAAGCAATCATTACTATCTCACTGCTATTACAACACCTTCATCCTATTTTTCTTACTTAGAGGCGCAAGTTTGGAGTATGTAACGTTAAGGCACTCATATGCTGGACATCCTTCCTAGTTTTCTGTGATCTCAGACAAGCCATTTAATTTAGGACATTGTCCTCCCTTTATTTTTAATATTATCACAGTCTTAAAATGAGTCATTCAACATCAAGATCCCACAGTAAGTTTGAGTGAGCTACCATAACCACTGAAAAAAACACAAGCCTGTGCAGCATCCCACCGAGGGAGCTCCTGTTGCTAGAACTGCCATGTTCTTTATCTAGATTTAGGCTGGGTCTATCTGCACAGCAAAGAATTGCTCTGCTAAGACATACCCTCTGCTTTTTTCACACTATTACAGCACCCCTGAGTACTTGACTTTTTCTGCCCTTCTCGGAATTGCATTATATTTGCTTGACACAGTTTGAGACCTGTACTTAGGTTTATTTGTACAAATTTTTGTCTGATTTGACAGAAGTCTGATGCATTTTCTACATCTCCCTGAACATTAACAATAATTTTCCAGCATTTCTCTTATAAATAAGATGGCACTAAGGACCAAGTTCAAGTCAATTTCAAAAATAGGCAGCAGAAGCAACTCACACCAATACAGAAATAAACAGAAACTTTGTTTCCCTCCAAGTTGATAGAACAAAGCTCACCTCCCCAAAGTAATGGCAACCACCTGGCACTGTGAGCTTTTGAGAAACTGTAGCATTTTGTTTAACAGTTGCCATTTACTTGTGGTTCCCATATATGCTGATACTGTCTTCATGAGCAAGAAGAAAGGAAAAGGAAGTTTGCTTTCCTGTTCTATTCACAGTGCACATTGCTGCGTTCTTCAGGTTTTGAATGCTCTCTCAACGCTCAGTCAGCACACCTGGGTGACCGATCTCTGAGAAAAGTATCTAGCTGTGTGTCACTGAAGGGGGACAGGCAAAACAGACTATAGTTAGGCAAAACCTCTGAGTAGTTCTTACGATAAATGAAAACTCACAAAAGACCTCTAAAAGGGATTTCAAGATTAAGTTGTACGTACTGTTGTAATTAATATTTAGCAACAACAAATAGTTATCAGTTGGCAATGGGTTGTATAAAATGTAAGCTCAGGGTGCTGAGCAAAGACAAGAAGCAGTGAACCACAACCACAAACTGTAGCTACTTTATCTGGATAAAGTTTCGAGTCATTTACATCTGTTAAGCATCTGATGTGAAAGCAAAAGCATGCTTTCCAAACTCAGCTTGGCTTAAACTATATCAATCACATAAATCTTATCTTAATTTAATTTAAATAACACACACAAACATTGAAAAACAGAGTAATGATGGCAGTACTTAAGACCTGTTTACTTAAGTGTCAGCCCTGTTATAGCATAAATTATACTCTGAGGAGTTAACACAAAGCCTTGCTTTCTTCCTATGCAGGGAGCCAATGGACACTAAATAATAATCAATAATTATTGCATGCCATAGACACCAATTTAATGTTTAGATTATATTTGTGATTTCTGTCTTACCTTCAAGGCAGTTTCAGCATGCTTAGATATTTAAAATATTATTTTGAACCTACTACAACTTTTGTTTACACTTAGTAAAACCTAGCTGTTTATTACAGATCATATTCTAATTGCCTGATTTTAATTTACACAAGAGGTCAGGGAAACTTCATTTTCTTCATGATAGCCAGAAATGACTGGACCTCCCAGGAATATATAATTATATATCACAAACTATTGCTGCTGTTTGCATTGTGGCACTCGTGCTTATTGCCTTCTAGAGGAGGTAAAATGTTCTTTACTCCCTACAAGCCAATAACAGGGTATGGAAGCTAAATAAATGCTCAAAGATCAGCTCCAAGAGAGACACTGAAAAGGAAACAGAGACACGGTAGTTCTCCAGTCCCTGGACATAAACCTTCTTTTCAGAAGCTGAGATAATTGCTCCTTCTCTCACCTTTACTGTGGCAGCACTGATACGCTCTTTCAAATGTGGGTGGTCAATTGCTTATAGGTAAGCTTCAGTAATCAGTGTGCAAGAGAAGGGAGGCTGGAGAGGAATCACATAGGGAAACGTCTTGTTAGGATCAACTTTTGAACCTGAATCAGCTACCCAACACTTCTGAGGGTCAACAATTGCTGTGTGTTATTCACAAGGTTCTTGAGTATCAAAGCGTTATAGCAGCTGCTTTTCTTCTTCCTCATTCAGTATCTTTTTAGAATTTTGTATTCCAATTCCTAGCCAACAGACTCATCTGTAAATGTTGCATCTGGAGTACACGTCAGAATAACTCCTTTATCACAGCAAAGATTTCCATTTCTAGCTTTTAAGGAGTCAAATTTCAGCTTTAAAATATCTGAACATTATATTTGTGTCTCTCTGCAGAAATATCAAAATATTTCATCAACAGAAAAACAGGAACTTCCTTTCTAATTAAGACTGTAAATGGAAGACAGCAATTTCTCCAGTACTTGCTTCTTTGATACTCAAATTGCTAAGACGTTATTAGTGTTAATAATTCACATTATGTGATTGCTAAGTCTACTTCAAAATTCTGCCACTAGACCCTTATATTTTTGAAGGGAGTCATAGCCTGAGGATTATTTTGTCCCTAGAAGTGCAGGTCTTTAAAAAACTTTAAGGCTACTACAAATGAGGCCACCCCTAATTCTTGAGAAAAACAAAATCAAGTATTATTTGTGTTTATTCACCTTCTAGATTCCCTTGTCATGTAAATACTGTCCCAGAAACACCTGGAGGCGCAGAAATTCACATCAGGTACATAAAGAGTGCACAACAGCAGATCTCAGTGGTGCCACTCATTTTCATGAGTATGGAGGGAGTGATAACTCGAACATGACACAGCCACTAGCAAGTTATCCTGTCAGTACCTCTCATCTCAAGTGAAGACAGGTGTCATCAAGGATCAGGCATTACGGATGTTTTACCTTGACTAGGTACAGCATGTTCAACTGAATTTGTACGAAGAAGTTCCTGTAGACTAGGGTTTCCTACAAAATACTGACAAGCAACAAGACCGTCTTACCCATGGTGCACTCTGAAGAGTTTTCAGATTCAAGTGTGACTAAGCCATAGGCAATGCACTCAAAGCAACTTGTACCTCACAGCCAGTAAGTCCATCAGGAAAATATAAAAAGATGTCTTTTCAGTGTGGTAAGAAAGCTTTGGTGCTGTCGTAAAGCTGCAAGGGAGAGGTCTGTGTATGGCAGTCCCAGGTGGAGAATGAGGCTTGTGCAGAGCAATACATGAAAAAAAAAAAAACAAGAGACAAATGACAGCAGAGTAGAAATCCACCATATCCACTGCTGCCTGAGCCTACCGCTACTTATCTCCCGGCCAGTGTCGATGTGTGGAACTGGCTGCAAGCAGCTGGGAAACCTGCCATGCCTCTGTGGTGCTCTGCTGTATTTGCTCAGCAATTATTGCAGCAATTTCACATGCATACCTAGGATCTGACTGCCTTTATTCATCAAAAGCCAAACCTTAAACTGTACATCCCCAGGTCATGCACAATTGCACACTGTCATTTATATACAGCGACCACTAAGGAAGTGTGTGTGATTATCAGAATATAACTGATCATTACCACTCGGAAATAACTGCCTAATAACTAGGACAGTAAAATGCATATTTAGAAATGCTATTAAAGATGTAGTTTTGCTCATGCATGCTACTTTTTTCTTTAAAATAAGCTTGCGATGCTGCAAGTAGAGTCTAGATAGAAAATCCCATTTATCAAAGACCAGATCCTAGTAAAACAACCATATCCATTTTACAGCCAGCTTTGAGGAGCAATCAAAGCAGTCATGAATTCTGGTATTTTATTTACAACTGACTTATTATACAACAGGTTGGAAAGTCACTTCACCTTTCTTCCCTAGTGTTTTCATCTGTTTAATAAGCATAGCAGGTAGCAACAGCTTGCGCTGCTAATATCACTTGAACGTTGCACTTTATAATTAATAAATAATAGGGTTACTTTGGTATTATGATACAAAATATAAGGTACTCTGAAGAAACTGCCTTGACATTTAAAGCACTCATTTAAAAAAGGTGAGCCAGAACAGTAAACCAAAGTACTGAGTCACTTTTGCAGAGACAGTCCTTTAGATCTCTTTCTTGATTCCTCATTCATAAAATTAGGATAAAATATAGTCCTGACTTGCAAAGATAAAGCCAAACTCTCTGCCACAAGCAAGTCAACTGAGCCAAACCTCTGGCATCTGGCTACACATCTTTCATTTCCCCTCTGAGAGCCCAGCTTTGCTGTCGCTGGTTTGATTTAAGCCTTGCTGAGCCTTGCAAATTTATCTGAAGAAAATGGGAGCAGTAAGCTCACAGCATTTCTGTGAATAAGGAAACAGGACTGGGAAGAACGAACAGAGGAACTGGGAGCCAGGGGCTCCCGATTCCTGTTCAGGCCTGCCACTGGTTTACATGTGACTTTTGTAAATCATTTGATCTTTTTATCAGCTTTTTCCACTTGTAAATGGAATGATAACACACCGTCATCTACCCAGGGAGTGACAAAATATATGCCAGCAGTTTTGAGGCACGAAAATAATGTGAGAAACCACTGAAAACATAAATAAGGAAATTAATATTTCCGTGTACAGCATACCAGGTATTTGCCGTACAGCTTTATAAGGCTAGATACCGTAGTGACTGCTGAGAGACTGAAAAAGGGTAATAATTTTTTAATTAATAATATAGCACGCTGTTAGCTACTTAAGACTCTATCTCAGCATGGCCGTACATGTAGGACAGAATAAGGGTGCCCATACAACATTTTTTCTGTCACCTCCTAACTTCTCAGTGCTAGACTTCCCGCTCGTCAGAGAAGCTGTGTTACGTACTGCAAGACAATAATGGGCACACTGAGGAGAATTTTCAAGGAAAAATTATCTAAAATCACCTGTGTGCTAAGAGCAGCCTCCTCAAAAAAAGACTTTTGCATAATTTGTCAGGAAAAGTGCATAGAAGTAGCATCAATCACTGGAAATATTGAAAAGGGGAAAAAACTGACAGGGACTAGCCATATTAACAGGTTACATACCAACTTTGCACCCACTTTTCTCCAGAAATATCAAGGATGAGCTCTCCGCTTGCCAGCACAGCACGGAAAACTTGGACACCAGGTGCCTCTGGGCGCCTTGTACCACACGAACCTCCCCACAGCCGCCACCTTCACACCCTGCCAGCAGCCGCCCGCGCCCTCACGGACGACGCTGGGGGAAACCCACAGCTACACCCTCCTTTGCACGGGGCAAAGAAAGAAAATAATAATAATAATAATAAAAAAACAAACAAAGAAAGAAACAACGAAAAAAAAACACTCCTCTCTCCCCTCATGCCCGCGGTTTCACCGGGCAGCCCCTCGCTGCCGCCCCTCGCCCCCCGGCCACAAGATGGCGGCCGCAGCCAGGCAGCCTCGTGCCCCCCGAGCCCGCCCATCGCCAGGCACTGACCCCAGCCGCCCCTGCCCCGACCTGCGGGCCGCATGGCGCCGTGGCCGCCTCCTCTCCTTCTCCGTCTCTTTCCCTCGGGGCACAAAACGCTGCCCCGACCGCCGAGGTCGCCGCCGGCGGCCCGGAAGCGTGGGGCCGCCCCAGGCTCCACCCGGTGGTTGGAGCGTGAGGGGAGCCCTCGCTGAAACTTCCTCCACCTGCTCCCTGTCGCCCCGGGGGGACGCCACCTTGTGTGGAAAATGCCCTGAGGTTGGAGATTTCCCAGCCCCGGGAAGGTGTTTCTGGCCCAGGGGGGTTGAACGCCTCCTTTGGGTTAATGATTATTAACTTTTTGATGTGAGAAGATCAAAAATTTTAAAAGCAGCCTGTGAGAGAGCTGACCTTCAAGCTCAGTCAGGAACCACTGATCAACGCGGCGTCCTTCAAGTTGAAAATGAAGGCTAGACCCACGAGGAGCTGCCTCTAAAATGAGATTACAGGGAAGCTGAAAATACCTTCTGGAGAAAAAAATAAATAAATTGGTTTTCAAAGAAAGCAAAGCTTTGACTGCACTTCACCCATGGGTACGTCCTTCTCACCCACCTGAACCTCTGCGTTCCCCTGCCCCACCAGAACTGTAACACCCAGTGGCTGATCTCAGAGAAATTAGTCAAAGGTTTTAAAGATCTTCAAAGGTGAAGTTGCCTGGTCGTGGTTTCAGGAATGCAGGTGGCCAAAGTATAGGAGATAAATGCTCAGCACAGCCCGAACTGAAGGAAAGGCAGCAGAGTGAATTCAAGCAGTTAGAGAAAGGAAAATTCACATCCATGAGCAGTCTTCGCAGATGCCTCAGCACAGCAAAACCTTCACAGCTTGCAATCAACCACAAACCACAAATCTGCAGGAGGCTGGCCTTAAAGAACTATTTCTTTAAAGTCTTTGCATGCTGCAGTCTGCAGGTCTACCTGAAATATCTGAAAAACTGAATCATCGTGAGCTATTCCTGTGTCTGTCATCATGCAGGTAGGAATTTGTTTTTTAGTTGGTTGGCGGGTTTTGTTTGTTTTCCGCTGTGTGCTTTTGCTAACGAGCGGGTGCTTTCAGTGAAATTCTGGCCTGTCCTGGCCTACCACGTAGAGGAAACCTCTGGGTACATTTGCAAAAGAAAAATCCGGACTTCAGGCCTGTCAGGGTAGATGTACATCAGGATGAGCCTGGAATGCCTCCTGTTGTACTTTTCTGCTCATTTTTCACTTCAGGTTTCATTTAAGTGACAGGTGTCTAGGTAATACTGCATTCCAGCACTGTATTTATGGACACACAACACCAGAGTGTCAGTGCTCCTGAGCTGGGAGCAGGAAGAATAGGAAGGAGATGTCTGGTAATGGAGGAAGAGATACATCAAAGGTCAAACATTTAGAAATGTGGTATCTGAGTGCTTTGCCAAGGCAGTACTGCTTGCTGCTCCTAAAAGGTGGGTTAGATGATGAGGGTGGATGTGGTTGGGATATTTTAGCAGTCTGAGCCGTGACAATGATCATCACAATAGAAAGAAAACTTCATAAAAGAAAAAAAAAAGTGTGAATATATTTAAATATAAAAATAACTGAAGGGGAACTTGGCACTCTGTCATTACCATAGTAAATAAATAAATAAATAAAAATGGACACTTGATTTAACCCATTTTAATTCCTACAGTAATATCTGATATCGAAATGAAGTATTTGTGTGCATAGGTAGATACACTGACATGACTACAATGGGAGTCTAAAAAAATTGGGTCCATAATGCTGAGGGAATTACAATAGTACACTTATGTCCATTTTGAGAGAAAAAAATAAGCCTGCAGAGTGGAAATTAGTCCTAAAAGGAAGAACTTGCTGTCCTCAGAGTTTAACCTGATCAACAGGCAGGCTTCTACTGGTGGTAGAAAGGTGAGCCTTCAGCTGAGATCCAAAGCAAGAAGCTCTGCTCCACGTGGAGACTTCATGGGACTCAATGCAGGTTGCATGTGTTGTTGCTGGCAATGTTATGGGTTGGAGGTGAGGTCTCATCTGGGGTGAAACAAGAAGGATGAGTAAGTGTAGGGTGATCAGGGTAAGGCTGGAAGCAGTCCAGCCAGGAAAGGTTGCTGAGAAAATGAAGGTAGAGAGGGAACGTAACGCAGAAGTTGCCTTCTGTGAGGACTGTGCAGCTCTCAGAGGGGCTGCTTGGTGTAACGCAGACCCATTTGGCAGGGGATGGGCACCTTAACCCCTACCTGGTAACAGTTGGGCCGGGTATGTTGATGCTTTGCTTTTGGTTGAACCTGCTTGAGCCTTTGCCACTGTGCCAAATTAGTGTTGTCTAAATGCTGAGCTTTTTCTGGGTGTTGTTGCTGCCATCACAGCTTTTGAGACCATGGTTCTGGCCTCCGTAAGACAACAATGAGCCCAAGAGGGGTAACGGGGAGCGTGGTGCTGGGCTCTGACTCCTTGCAACTCCAGACAGCCCGGTCATGAAGGTGAGAGGTAAAGTGTGCATGCGACTGGATATTCCTAGCTGAGACTCCTGCTGGCAACTGAGGTTTGCTGTGAAGCCTCTCATGCTGAGGGCCTCTCTAAAAGCCCAGAAAATGAATCAGATTTCTCCAGTTCTTTGACTTGGTAATGGCCATGCTTTGTATATATCGTAAAGTCAAGGAATTTATCATTCGTGCTGGAGATGTAAGAACGGTCACTATTTCTAAGCAAGGAAAACCTAGTTATATTATTAAGCAAGCTTAGCACTTGTCATGAAACAATGCTATCTTAGAGGGAAAAAAAATCCACGCTGAAACATGAAAAACATGCCACTGGCATGATGTCAAGTGTTGTGTTCAGGTTGCCTGGGTGCCCTCAATATGAAGTTTGAACTTCAATTTCATTAAATTTACTTCAAGTGTAAGCTTCCCTCAAAACATCCTAGATTTATAACACTCATTTGGGGATAATTATATGTTTCTGTAATGCTTTTTAGCTTTACTTACTCAGTAATCTTCTTAAGGCTAATTTCTTGCTAATACTGTTTTTGTTTTTCCCTTTGTGAATATACTGCTATTGATGGAATAGCGGCTTCTTGTTTGGATATAATTGATGTTCAGTCCATTGCCAGTGTATCTTGCTGCATATATTCCGTGTTTGTTTCCTACAGGTCTGCTAAGGTTTTAACAACTTTTCAGCTGTTAAAGAGCTTGAAGTGCTCTTGAAAGATTTATTCACAGTTCATTATTAACACTTAATTTACTCACAGCTTTCATTGTAAATTTCACTGATAATACTGCTATGGTACCTTACAGTACAGACAGTATTGCTCTAATAGCTGGTGTAAGCAGTTGGGAGTATTGCATTTCAGCTGGTGTGGTTTGGTTTTGCATCTTAGTAGGAGCTTGTATTTATGTGGAGCTTTTTAGATTCCTGTTGTAGTTATGTTAGTGTATCTACCTGAGCACATGAATACTTCATTTTGATATCAGATATTACTGTAGGGATTAAAATGGATTTAGCTGACTGTCTATTCTCCTTGTTTAGTAAAGGAGAAACTAAGTGCATGATTTATTTCTAAATATTGGTTAAATCTTATGAAGAGATATCAAAGAAGTAGGAAAGTGTTAATCAGTTTGTATGATAGCTTTCAAGGAAGCAAGAAAATAGTGCTAGGGAACATCCTTTTGTTACTTAAGTTCATACTTGCTAAAATAATAAAGCAAATGTAGGAAGAAACATGTGAGTCCAAAGGAAAAAGTTGTTGTACACAATGTCCATCAGTTAAGGAGAAAAACAGGTCATGTGAGGCAAATGCAATAGCGTCTTCCTCTAGAACCATTATGATTAAATTGGTTAAAGACAGAGATGAAATATAAGTGAATATAAATATAGGTGGCCTGAAACATAAAAGCACTGGCAGTATGTCACAAGAATGATTTGTAACAATCCTTCATTTCATTGTTATATTAAAAAAGTCTCTTTCCTCCCGGAGTGTTCTTGGTGGTCACAGAAGAGTTTCATATAGTTTTGAAGACACATCAGATACATTATAACACCCATGTAGATTAAAAAATGTCACTGAAGGGATACAACTGAGAGCAAGAATGAAATTTGTTAAAGTTTTTTTTTTTTTCTTTTTTCCTCATCTCTGCAACACAGTTTTTATTATTGTGATTTAGCTTTTAGCATGCGTGTGCAGGTAACATTAAACCTCAACATTTTGCTTAAAATTCTACAAGTTGCTTGACATTTAAGTCTTGTAGCAACAAACTGAATTTATCATGGTGTGATTAGAGGCAAGTGCAAATGCAGCTTATAGCATAAGAAAGTCAACACCACAACGTAATGCCGTGCAGCAGGCGACTTTTACATACTTGTAAAGGTAAGATCTGATGTGTCTTGTCTGCGTCTTACGGTAATTGCTGGTAAATATGAATTTTTAATGCTGCCATCATGGTTGTTTTATGCCTTTATTTGAAAATCTGTCTTGAAGAACTACACTGCTAATAAATCATTTGATGCAGTGCCCAACAGGATGTTCTTAGAAAAAATTAGATTGAATTGATTTCAACTCAAATCCCATTAAATAGACAAAGCAGTGGCTGATGGATTATAAGAAAAGCTTGGTCATAAATGAACTGCTGGTTTGTATTCCCCATCTGCAACCCACGAGCAAAGCGATGACCAGAAAGGCAAAAAGTTGTTGCTTGAGCTGGTTCAGACCCCCAAGAGCAGAATACTGCCTTTGATTCCCTTCACTGAAAGCCTCACTGGATGCAGATGTGCTGGTTTTATTACACCTGGGTTACTCACTGTCTTTGGGCTGTATTCTTGGCTGATGAAAGTCAAGTTTATCCCTTCTTCACTCTCCTCAAAGTCTGTGGACATACCTTGATATATATATATATATATATATATATATAAATATATTACTCTTTTTTCCTTTGTATGTTCTTTTCAAAGTGTCAGAACGTCTGCTTGTATGTCTAGCAGAGTAGTGACTGCTTGAAGCACCCAGAAGTAATGATTGCATCCTTTATAAAAAAAAAAAACATTTATTAAGAATGGTCTGGAAGATAAAGGGGATACTTAAGCCGCGTTCTTGAAACACAGTGAGTGTACGTGTTGCAAACAGGGAAGGACAAATTTAAGACAGCTTTGTAGGATTGTGGCAGCGTCTGGTGATTTAGAGCTAATGAGGCTCTTTACCTCAGTGTTTGGGGTTGCAACAGGAGATATCTGGGTTTGTAATGAAACAAGTGTGAAAGTGATGTACGCCCCTAACCAACAGCCAGCAGCCACTTCTCTTTGGATGTGCCTGGGAGACTGGGCTGGCATCGTTTTCATCTCAGTAGCCATGTGATATGATGCAGTCCTGACATTTGATTTGTTGGGGACTGTGTGTAATCATTCAAGGCCCACTTATAGTACTGTAAAGGCTTCTTAGAACAGTGATGGTTTGCAGCCTCGTCCTGTTAATTTAGTAATGAGCACAGAGTTAAGCTAGCCCAGATTATGGTCGGTATCCTTCAAGTAAAAAGAATCCTTTTCAGATACGACTCAAGCAGAGGAAGCCAATAATGTGCCTATTAAGGAGTATTTTCTAATAACATGAAGTTTAAGCACTTCGTGGTACACTTCTCAAAGACAACTTGTCAGGTGGCAAAGGAATTATAAAGCGCCTTTCACCGGAATGATCTTATTCACTTTTTAATTGGAGCTGCTCAAAACCAGGTTGTACAAAACACTTCAAAATGAACAGCTCAGTCCTGTCAGAACAGAAGAAACAGACTGTGTGACCTAAGAGTCTTTTTTGCTAAAATTATAGTCTAATTTGCCAATATTTTACTTTTCAACTAATGAGAAAATCCAACAGTTCCTGTTGCAGAAGCAGTTTGGGCATACATCACGTTGCCATTTACCCGCAGGTAACTACTTGCAAAGATAGATTTCATATTTGCCTCTGCCTGAGATATTTGCAGGAGCTTTTCTGGAGCTTTTTTTAGAATGGCTGGTAAACATGATAAAGTTGTTGTTATTGTTGTGTCCTGTCCTCCCCCGTCTCTTTTTTACTCTCGTTGATTTCATTTCAGAGAAAAACAAGTTTGTAGCATCAGCCACCCAGCAAAGAACTGACGTTAGAGTCCCATGAAAGAAAACATATGAGATTATTTAAAATAGCCAGTGGTGCAGCTTTACAGAACAGAAACAAAGGATTGGCAGCAGAGATAGAAATAATCAGAACCTGTTAACACAAGTGCATGGTTTGCAGAATTAAGGAATAATATTTCAAAACTCAAGGAGGGGTGGATCTGGGTTGCTGCATTTCAAAGGCCTGTCCCTGCTAAACATATCCTGTAATATGCTAAAATGTCATCAAACCGAGACACAGATGATGATGCAGAAATTCACTGAGGTGTAATTACTGTAATCCTCAAAATAACTGCCACGAGTCGGTTGGCAATCCTAGTTATTGAACTACAAATTGTGGAGGGAGAGTACGCTGTGATTTGAGACTGGCCACGCCGAATGTGCTGTCTGATAACACCTCGGTCTGCTGCTAATCGTGTCCCTCAAAAGCCCTTCCATCCTCAAATTGCAGTGCTGAGAGGTAGTAATAGGTATTTTGTGGAACAGGAGAAGTGGGCTCAGCCCAGAAACGCTTGTGACCAGTCTCTATTTCCACCCCCAACAAACCTGTGGGAGCAGCTTAATGCTTGGCTCTGCTCATAAAGGGAAGAATTGGGATCTGAAGGAATATTGCTTCGCTTCTTGATTGTTTGCTTATAGGTCACGTGGAACTGTTTTGCTTTGTTTTCTCCAACAAAAATAAAACTCAAATGGCAACTTTCCTGGAGGTCGCCTTCATTATCTCAGTATTTTGGGAGTAAATAAATAAATACATAAATAAAGCTAATTTAGGTGCACAGAGCATGGAAGAGGGGCAGGTCAGAAGAAGCCACAGCTGGTACCTGGGTTAGTGCTGCATCCAGTGGGGCAGAGCTGCAGGGGCGCGGGCGGCGATGTGACTGGGGAGAAAGGAGAAGAAAATACAGCACTGGAGGCAACTTTAAAGAGTTGCTTGTTCAGCATCCATTTTTTATTTTTAGTTTTAGTTTTTTAAGCGCCCATCTGTAGGCGGATGCTTTGAAAATAGGACAGCGTGATGAGAATGACTGTTAATATTAAACATATTAGGTAATAGCTTTGCATAAAGTTGAATTTGAAAAATGACTTTTTTTTTTTTTCTTCCTTTATTTTGCAAGAGTCTTGTGATATATCACCATGATTGGCTTCAGTTAAGTGCAGTTTGGAAACCCCTTATTGTTAAATCATTTCCTTCCCTTTTTCTAGACTTCTTTTTCTCACATCACCTGCCTCTCTGTGGGTAAATTCGCACGTAGCCAAGAAATGGTCCCGTCGTTTTTAAAAGCCCTCCAGGAGGGAGGGAGAGTTGAGAGAGATGCTCAGTCAGGATTGCTTCTGCACGTTCAGCCTCTTCTGGCAGGTGGAACCCCGCGGAACCTGACGTTTTCGTGAGCTGTGAAGCTCTGGGTAGCACTGATCCATTTTGTAGGGTACGTAATAACGTCTTAATATACTTTCTGTTGGAAAATAAAAGCGAGAGAATTTTTCTGTCTGAATATATAATGTATGAATGACTGCTTTAGAGACACTGAGGCATAAATTATAGATAGCCTTTCAGATGCCGCACCATGTATTATTAATTAAAAACTAAAGATCTTCATCTACACCCAAGTTACACCCTGATATTTAGGCCACTGGAGAACGTGTTGCAGTGTTGCAGACTGTGGAGCCCAGGCAGGATGCCATAAAACACTGCCTTTTTGTCATTTCTGGGTAGTGCTTCAGCACACAAAATGCCCAGAACCTTCTCCTCCTGGAGCGGACAGCAGAGCTTCTGCTTTATGAAGAGGAGGCGTGAACAAGAATGAACTGATGTTATATTTTCTTTAAAATAGTAATAAAGAAAGACATATTTATATCCTGCTTTGCCTGGATTATATAATTTCCCACATGGCACGGTGTGCTCCAGGAGATCTCTTTCTCTCTCCCTTTCCCTCCCTCTCCCTCTTCCCACCCCCTCTTTACGATGGATTTTAATGTTATCTGATGGGTGCTGTACTTGCCTGTTAGATTCTTTCTCACTTGGAGGCTCAGAGAGCAAATGTGAAGACGATCAAAATGGTCTGATATGCCTAATAGCTGAGCCTCTGAGGTAAAATCAGAGATAAGAAAGCACGTAAACCCAGCAAGCTACAATCTATGGTGATTCCTTTTACATTAAAACACAAACAGCCCATCTTAGATGACTAAAATCTTGTAGATTCATATTAAAGAGTGTATTTAAGGAATGTCCAGTGCTTGTGGGGTTTCTTGTAACCCGAAGAGGATGTGCTATAATTGACAAATAGTCCCAAATTCATCGTGTAAGGCAAAATATGATAAAAGCTGTTATCCAGCATGTCTACAGTCACAAATTTAACAGCTATCTGAATGTCTGCCCCAGTCCACGTGGCACTTGAAAACATTTTTTTAACTTGTTTTGCATGGAGACCTACAGACAGTTGCATGTTTGTTTGCGGTGCATGAAGCAGTGATAAATTCTACAGTAATATACGTTTTTTGTGGCTTTTCACTTTTGCTGGCAGAATGGTTCATGCTGGGACCATTACACAGAAGAGGCACGAATCTCCTACAAAAGGAAGAGAACACAAATAAAGATAAATGCAAGCTACAAAGCACAGCCTAGAATGAGAGCTTCACACATCCTATAGCTCTGGCAGTGGAAACAGAGAAATTCCTTGAGGAGTGGACCTCCTTCAAAGCCTGTACAGATCTGAGGTGCTTGTTGTCTCACGAACCAGATCTTGTCACAGCCTCCTTAAGCAAAATTTCCAAAGACTCCAGGGGAATTATCACAGCCAGACGTAGCTCCCTGAAGTGCACACACGTTAAATTAAAATAAAAATTGGAAGGAGATTCAGTGTGAGGGCTGGCAGGTTCAATCATTATTTCTTGTGTATGAAAAGTTTACGTTAATTAAAAGATTTTCTTTAAGGGATTTCACAGCACTGTAGAAAGACCCAAATTTAATTTAAGGACAATGACAGAGTTTTTCAATCAACTTGCAGAACAGAGGGAAAAGATCTTTCTGCAGTGTTTCTGACAACTGAACTCAGTGATAAAGGTTTTCAAAAGTCAGTCTAAAAAAGAAAAGGGAAAGTTATGCATTAGCAAAATAAAAATCATCAGTAATCTTGCAGTACAGCTTGTGAATGTAAGTCTACATTCACCTTGATATCTTTAAGGATTTCACCCAGGGAACTGGTCTGGGGCAGTGAGAGTGCCATGCACTTGTTTCATTTTGGAGATGAGCAGGTAAGTGCCATGTGCTGGTGACCGAATTGAAGAACATTTCCCCCGTTGTCTTTCTCGGAAGCAGCTGCCTTCCTGAGCTCCTCCTTATATGCAAGCATCTTGTTTTGAACTGGAGTCCAAGTGGCAAACAGCCCTCAAGTGAATATTTGAATGAGTTTTTTTTTTTTTTTTTTTTCCTGCTGAATAATCTTCTGCATCCCTTGCAGAGATGAATGAAAACAAGAAGGAAAACAGCAGGAGGGATTTGGGGCATGATGCTCTGTCAGCCTGCGGGGGGATGGCTGCTGGGACTTGTAGGTTGCCTAGCACTGCATCCATGTATTCGGCCAGTTGGCATCTGTTGGAACAGAAGGGCCCTAATGGGCAAAAAAAGCAGGTTTCTGGGGCCAGTCTCACTGCACAGCCCAAGCACAGCGGCTGCCTCCATCCCTCGAGGCTCTTCTCCCTTCTGCATCGCCCCCTTCGCTGCAGCCTTCTTCCCCCATACCAGCCATAGGGGAGAGGGCGAGGGGTGGGCTGTGTCGAGGTGGAAAAGGATGTGGCATTGTAGGGGATCGGAAAGCACTGCCCCTTTTTCTGTTTCCACGTTCTGGGATGCCCACATCACCAGAAGCTGTTCTCGTCGTGCCCTGTGAGGAACCCTCGGGGCCACAGTGATTCAGAGCCACGCCACTGAGTCATAGTTCATCGAAAGTGACTTTCACGAAATACTTCTCGCGCATTTTTTAGCTAAGTGGGATGGCTTCAAGGTCAAAAATTATGCTGATCCAAAGATTAATGGAAACACATCTGAAGTTCCAGTACTTAGAAGCAAGACGTTTGGAAATGAGATCGAATCTGGGGTGTTAAGTTTAGGACAAGACCTCAGATACAGAAGATGGAAGGTACCTTTCACCTTTATTTTGAACCTCTGATGCCATCAGGGACAATATTCTGGCCTGGATGGTGGAAAAAACAAATTCAAAATTCCAGTGCCTTTCTTTCCTGCTTCCCTGTGCTCCAGGGGAGAACAGAAGTTAGCTTTCCTCCTCTGCCAGTCACAAATCATGCCTTCTTCTATCACTTCATACATGCAGGAATGCACACGTGTACTCCTGCGTGTGAGAGCACTGGATACATCTCTCTCACCCACCTACTTTAGTATCCTATAAGCAAACAGATTATTTTCAGTCTCCTGTGCAGGGTTTTATGGTGCATGTGCAGATATGAAATCAAAGGATTCGGGCAATGCTGACATTCCCATCATGTTCCCACGCCTCGGAATAAATTGTTGTGGTTTTTTGTTAGCACGCTGCAGTTCTGTGGGGCTTGCCTTTTGAATATGCTGCTTCAAAGCAGGTTTTTGGAAATAGCTATTGTGGCAGCAGGATGCTGAGTGCTGTGTGGGCTGTGTGAAAGTGGCTCAGATGTGGAACTCCAGCATCGTGGCTCACGGGGATTATCGAGCACCAAGCGAGCGATGCAACAAAAGCTGCAAAGTGAAGGCAAGCACTCTCTGACTTCCACGGTGCAGAAAAACCAACACGTGTTCCTCCGAGCCTCGTCACCCGTCACGTTGTACAAATCAGGGACGATGAGTGGTGGTGCGCAGCAACCGTGTACGATGATGTATATTTGAAATCCTCAAGGATAAAGCCAGGTTGTTGTCACCAAAATGAGAATGATAGTGCGCACGGAGCAGCCGTTTAGTCGTGTGTTTTTGTCTCTGGTTGTGGTGAGGGCTGCTTAAAGAGGAAGAATAGTGTCGAGGCAGACAGCCTAGGTGAAAGCCATGGTGCAATGGCTGTTTTCTAGTATTTAATGAAGGCAGCTAGAAACAGAAGGTTTAGCTTCAAAAGCTAAGCAAAAGTAAACCTAAAAATGCCATAATTGTATTCCAGACTGCTGTTCTTTCTGGAATTTTGTAGTGTTTTATTGATCTTTTCTCTCTTTTTGAAACCAGTCTGGTTAATCAAGTCCACTGAAACCAGCGGGAAGGTTCTTATCAGCATTAGTGGATATAGGATCGGTCCTTTAGACATGGAGCTAGCTTTAGATGTGGAAGGATGCAAAATGAAATGCCTAAATATAGAAATATATTTATATGGATGTACTTAAAGTGTTTATACACAGAGAGATATGCACATACACAAGCTTAAAACATTTCTGTAGCAATCGTGTGGAATGAATGCTTTTTGCAGGACAGTGGATTTCATGGCAGTCATTTATTATGCCTTAATTGCAGTGCTGTTTGTGAGTAATTTGGTGCCTTTCTTGCCAACTAACCCCGTGTCACACCACATAAGCTACCTATTTCGCATCCAGGTCACAGATATTCAGGTGGGTATACCTCCAATGTATTGTAGAGCCTTGTAACAAGGTGTTTTTCTCCTGTGTCTTTGATTAACTAAAACCTGGGCAGCTCAGGTTTGCAATACATTAGAAGTTGTTTTTGTTGTTGGTGGTGGATTTTTGTTTGTTTGTTTGTTGATTTTGTTTCAATCGACTCATTCTAAGGAAGTTTATGTATTTGCTTATTCCCTTGTAGGTGTAGAAAGTTGACACCATGTACGTAGATGTATGTCTGTGTCTGTGGATACTGCACACAGGGTTTTGTTACACATACTGGTTGTACGTCTCTCTCCTGGTTATTCTCGAAAAATTGAAGAGGAAAGTGGTTTTGGGTTAAGCGGTTAGAATTATGTATATGGCAGACGATTATGTTTAAGCGGAGATCTAAAAATGAGATTGCAGGAATGCTATAAATATTGGCCATATTTTGAAGTGAATAGACATAGCACTCCTTCCCACATCCAAAGCTGCCACGTTATATTTGGAAAGAAAAGCGATACCTTTATGCAGCACACGCATGCGTTTCCTTTGCTGAGTTCCCTCCTTGCTCAGTGCAGACGTTAGTCTCGCAACTGTCCATGCTGATTAAACTGCAGGGAAAAACTCGTGTGTTTTTTAAACAGAGCAGGCCTGTGCCCATTATCAGGGTGTCGCAATGGAGCCCAGCAGATGTTCTGCCAACAGCATGTTGCAGCTCGTTTGGACATGCTTGTACGAACACCAAAAATACATTCAATACATATGCATACTACCATTTGATATTAAAACATAACACATTGACCTCTTTAGTCTGCAGGTGGTGCAAAGGTTTTCTCTTGTACAAGGAGTCAAAAACTCCTACGGTAACTCCAGCCCAAGTCCTGAGCCATAATTTGTAACGTGAACCTACTGCAGGCCTTGGGAGATAATCACATTGTTCAGACGGAGCAGGTACCAAAGAATATGAAATTGAAGCTCCAAGTTAATACATTTTTTAATTAACTTCTTGCTGTTTTTTTTCCTATTTGAGCAGCATTGCATTTTATTTAAGTGAGTTGCATGGTCACGGCAAGGTCCTGACAAGATCCTAACACAGATCCTGACCTGTGTTATAGGGTAGGTTGGACACTGTGAGATGACGTTTCTTAGTGCAGGGCAGAGGACAAAAAAGACCTTGTAACACATGGCAAACTTGCAAAGAAGAGTCTGGGCAAAGAGTCCCAGACATCTCACTGCAAAAGAGCCATGATGCCAGCTCCAAAATGCCTGGGCTTGTACTCAGGTGATTTAGGGCCCTTAAAATACCTCCTTTCATCATCACGTTTTTCTGAGTACTTTCATTACAAGGATTAGGACAGTAAGAGCTGAAGTTACCACAGACTTCTCTGAATCAAGTCTTTTGTCTGATCTGAACAATAAAAGGTCTTCCGATGGAGCCAGTGAAATGCTCGGTGCAAAGCCCCTACCTGCATTCTTTTGTTTTCTGTGAAGTTTTTGAGTGCTTTTCCTCCATTTGTGACTGGGGCACTTGAAATGGCCATCAGAAAAGTCAGGAACTTCTGTTTCTTTAGAAATGAGAACTGAGATTCTCGCTGAATGTACTGACTGCAGTGCCTGAGCCACAAGAAAAAATATCAAATACGATGAGATTTTCCAATAACACAGCAAATTGGCTAAGTTGCAGAAGCAATTAAAGAGAGGCTGTCCTAGGCACTGCACAAGGGATGTCCTGTAGTTAATATGAGGTAATATAGGGCTTTTTTGTTTTTATTTTTATTTTTATTTTTATTTTTTTGTAATAGAAGAATCTTAGCTCTCTGCACTACTCCTTATGCCAATCTATGCTGTTGTAGGTGGTGAGAAAAGGAAGAATTATGCTTGAAATTACCATTTCCTAACAGATTGGAACTCATAACTGGCAAACTTGCCCATTCATAGCAGCTATTTCTTCAAAAGTGTAGGAATGAGAAACCAAACCTTTCCATTTTTTATGGCCTGTGGCAATTTTTCCAATTACATGAGACCGTCGTAGTGCAGGATGACATTGGGGAAGATACACAAAGGACACGAGCACTTATCAAAATAGTGCAAGCAAGCACAATTTTATGGCAGCCTACCAGCAGCTGGAGTCAAAGGTGTAGGTGAAGACGCTTGACTTCAAAATGCCCCAGTACTTTCATCCCTGCTAATTGTCAGGCCCAAGATCAACCTCTTTTGACTCCTGCCACATGTACAATGGCTGTGGGACTGAGCAGAGACTGTAGCCTGGCTGTGGGGCTCGTTAGAGCTTAATTGTCCTCTCTGGAAAGCAGGGAGGCAGCACATGGCCCTATGTCCATATTGCATCTGTTGCAGTCAGGCAGCATAACCCTATTGGCACCGAAGCTGTTGTTCGAGGAGCCAGCAGGCCTCTCTGGTGAGGTGTCAGAAGCCACTGATAATTTCACCAGCAGAAGCTGTGCAATTGTTGAATTCAAGACGCAGACATCTCACGTACACATTATCCACACTGTTTTATTTTTTTCACCACTGCACTTAGTTTCTGATCAGTCTGGTTACCTGGAGTAGATGGATTCGGTTCCTGACCCCCTGCCATTTGCTTCTCTTTCCCTTCCGTCCTTCATCTCCTGCCCATCTTCCCCACTTTCCTTTTGATCTTTTTTAATTTGCAGGTCTTGCAGGAAAATACACAGTTACCACCATAACATCAATATTATTAGAGAGATGTGTCTTTGATCTTTTTTCCAATACAGTCAACGCAGAAAACTTCTAATTTGTGCTGAAGGGGTGTTCCGCACATCTTGCCACTTTCCTGAACTTCAACTTGGCGTTTTACAGTCTTGTTTCAGAGATCACTGAATGCATTTTGAATGCTACCACTACAAACACAAGGTATCAGAGAGGACAGCGATCTTCAGAGGAACAAATCCAAGCTGTGGCTGGTGAAAGTTGCAAATTTGTTCTCAGGGCATGTTCAGCTCTCTTACTGTTGGAATAATCAGGAGTATTTGTTGTCGCTCATACAGACATTTGTTGAAGAAATATCAAATATTTGGAGAAGCACAAGTACAGAAGGTCTGTTGCTTTATTTCCTATTAATTGTAGCCGCATTGTCTACATTTGTGCAAACACAAAATGAGAGAATTCCTTTTCTGAAATGACTTCAGATCTAAGCAGATTAGGTCCCACACAGACAGAACAGAAACAAGAATATAATGGAAGAAATGTTATAAATTAATGTTTTCCTATTTTACTCTTGTTTTATATAAATCTTAACTAGTTAGCTATTTACTGTCCCCTTCCCTGTATTATTACTGCAACCTTTTTCAATGTCTTCATTCACTTTGAATATCTTCCTATCTTTTCAACAGCAGAGCACCAAGCTAATGTCACATTAAGCCTGGTTTCCATGTGAAATGTTTCTGTGAAATCTTATAAAGACTTCACTTATCCTCTTTAGTCCCTGTATAAATAGCATAGCCATTTTTTCCTTTGTCAATCTTTCTGTCTTTCTGCAAGGTTTGAAGCTGTGCAGGCTCCCTCTGCTGGTCAACTGCCACTGGCAAGATCAGAAATATTTTCAGGGACGGGGAGGTAGATTGGAGGAGTTTAACGGGGAGATTAATTCTTACATTTTGCTCTTTATTTCTGTGGATTATCACTAACAATGTAAGTTAGTATAAACCTAGAAATATAGTTGGGTTAAGTAATAAGTAGACATAAATATAGAAGTATAAAACTAAATTTGTCATGATAGTCTAACAGTCTTCTAAGACTGCTGTTTCATTTACAAATATTTTGGTATCTTAGTTGCTAACGTGCAAACCAAGCACTGTTTCTTCCTTTCAAAGACAGAAAGATAAGGAAAGTTCCTTTTAGCAGAATTTATCATCAGACATTGATAGCAGGGCTGAGTAAAAAACAATCGTCTTGCCCCCGTTTCATGTTTCCATCTTTCCAGATGCTGCTCTCACTTCTTTTCCATTTGTGATTTAGTCCTCCAAGGCTGGAATGTTTCAAGAGTTTGGTCATTTAGCCTTCATGTCAGCAGGTTTGAGCTTTTGTCATTCCCTCTATATTGCAGCTGTGTGGGTCACATGCAAACCTTTTTTCTCTTCCCCTCCTGGGGGGGGCAGTTTGCAGTCCGTATAAGACACACATCATAAAGCCAAGCATAGCTGTGTCGCCCATTTTCCTGATTTAAAAAAAAAAAAAAGGCACATTTTGAATGCTTTTATTTCTATAAGGCGTTTTTCAATATTTTGTTATTTTGATCTTGTGTTATGTAAGTTTTAACAGCACAGTTCAAAGATTGAATGTGAACTGTGAGCCATTTCTTTGGTTATTTTTTTTAGGCTAATCCAGTGCCAACTAAAATCAGTGAAAGCTGTGGACTGCATCAGAGGTAAATCTTGCTCTCAATTTGCTTGCATTCAGAACATAAAAGATAAAAAATTGCCTCCCTTCATGGCCTGAGCTGGCGAAGTGCACCTCAAAACAGACCTTCGCATGGGAAAGATGTCTTTGATGGGTCCTCAGTGGAATAACACCACTCATGGCTCAGCCATGGAAACAAGTCTGTAGGGACTGGATGGCAGAAGAAACCCAACTAGATGCTCTTTACAAAACATCCCTGACTGTAGACATAATCCCACTGGTTTTGGTCACTGTGCCCCTTCAGCAGGAGATTGGATTGAAGGAGACGCTACACCCATCATCTAGAAAAGTGAAAGACAAAAAAAAGTGCCAATTGCCTCTTTGCAATTATCTGGTATAGGGCATAAAATCCTTAATTTCTTACATTGTATTACACAAGTGATCTGAAAGCACATTTTGCCTTGGAGTACATCGTTACTTCACCGAGTTCATTGGTGAAATGATGCCAAAATTCTGACTGTGGTTAATCAAACTGAGCTAAGAATTGATCATAAGCCAGACTGAGCAATTCTGAGGTTTTCTGAAGTATTCTTGAAAAGAAATCCCAGGAAAAAATAATTGACAGAATATATCTGACATTTTCTTTGAGTATGTACATGCTGTACTGTTGCTGTAACGTGTCTAGATATTCCTTATGAAAATTCTGCTTAGCTCCCAGACTCCTTTTGAATTAAGCAGGGAGAATTAAACAGGCAGACCCAGAACTGTATTGTTTTGAGAATTCTGATTCACATTTCAGCATGGGAAATAATTTTTTGGTTTACAGGGATGCAATAACATTGCTAAAGATCTTAGCATGTGTTGACTGAGATTTTTTTTGTGTGTGTTTCTGAGCATGTTAAAAGGTCTCTCATCAGTTCCTTGACTACTTTGAAAAGGGAAGACTCTATGAAGCCAGTAAGGCTCCCGTGTGTCCAGCCATGTTGAGAATGAAGGAAAAACTTCCCTTAAAACAAAGGAGGCAACTGCCCTTTGTGGCAAAGGACCATCTTTGACATTCATGAACATGTTCCTATTCCCATGGGATGTCTGATCCACGTGTCTAAATCATTCAGGTTCTTCTTCCAATTATTTCAACAGCTTTTGGATAGATCCTCGATTTCCTCAATGGGATTTACATTGTCACAGTAACAGATCCCCAGGCTTTCAGTAGTGTGTTGGGAAAAGTATAATCTAATATATTTACTTCACTTTGCAAAAGGCTCAAAGAAAATGAGCTGTTTGCCATAGCCAAACTATTGGAATCTGAATATGGCCCACAGATCTTAACCAATTCAGAAGTGAACATACCCAGTAAACTTGAAAGCCTCTTCCACATGCTGACAGGAAAAAGAGATCACAGTGAAGGATTTTATCTAATTTATACTGTTTATGAGAGTGAATGCTATCAGTTCCAGCTCAGCGAGGTGCGCTAACTTATCTTACTTCTCTTGCAACACGCATCAAATTCAAACCAGAGTCCAGGTAGAGCGTGTCTTCTCTGGTAATCTAATATAAAGGTAGCTCTCAGTGGAGATTAGAAAACCTATACACAATTTATACAGAAGGATATCTCTCTTCTTATCTAAACTACATAAAAACCTTTCTTAAGGAAACCCTGTGTGTGGCCATAGTTGTTCACTCTGCGAGCAGAGATGTAGAAAGAAGAAAGCAGGGGAAGTCACATCAAAAGCATCAGGAACAGCAGGAGAACTGCGACACTTTTTGAAGCTAGTTTCGTACACTCATTTCTTTTTTAATTGCTTTGATCTTTTGAGAAGTCCATGTTATGCACTGAGAAACTGGAAGACAGCACACTCACATGGCTGCATGAATTCAGCTGCTGTACTGGAGCTGAAATAGATGAACTTTTTTTTTTTTTTTGATGTGCAGACTTTATTAACAGAAGAGCAAGAAAAAGTAGATTTTAATATATTTTTATTAGAACATTAGAACATTAGATATTGCATTTTAGGCGGCGTCATGAAAGATGAATTTCCGGACTACTTTAGTGATCGGTTAGGAATATGGGCTGTTTGGGAATATAAGAGCAGGGATGAGAAAGGGATAGAAATGCTATGCTGTACTGACACAGTAGTATTTTCTCAGTCAGTCTACCATAAGAGCATCAGCTGGCTGTTAATGGCATGTGGAGAAGCACCTTTGGGTGCTGCACAGTCTCTGGATTGGTGCAGGAGAACACTTGGTTGAGCAGCTTTTGGTTGAGAGTATTTCTGTGGAGGGACTGAGCTGATGTATGGAAACCCCAGGCATCCATCGTTTACCCAAAATAATTGCTCTCGGGGTGATTTACTGCTTGCTTGCTCTGCTTTTTCCTATAGCCAGGACTTCATCCTTCCCTGAATGAGCATTGTAGGACAGGAAGGAAAAGGTGTCACCTATGAGGCAGGGCAATGTTTAGTATAGGGAAGGGAGGCTGAATTCTGTATTATCTAATAGCTATTGTATAGAAAACTGCAAAAATGGTCTTTTCGGCATGGGCTGGGCCTGTAACTGCTGCGGGATTGCATTTGGTCTATGTTCTCTTTCTGTATTTTGGAGACGTGGCACCATGCAGAAAGCAGCTGACAGCACAAGTGCCAGGAGCTGACAACAGCATGGTAGTCAGGGCACTCTTAGGAGACGGGGACATCTGACAAACATTTCAGGCACATTCAGCAGCACTTGTGTCAAAATAATGTAGAAGACAATCACCAAATTTCCCACGCACACAGAGACAAAGGTGGGAGAGGAGGCTGAAGAGGTGTGTACCATTCAATGATGATGGGCTTTGGCATTTTCATGAAGGAGAGCTTTGGGCACTGACAGCACTGAACGGCCAAAGGCTCTGGAGTTTGTTGACAGACAGCTAGGTTTCAGGACTGTGGCTTTAGCTATATGCTCCTAAATTCTGTTTATAGGCACCGTAATCAACTAAATCTCTTTCATTTGGTATACAACCCTTTCTCTCCTTAGGCTTCCTGTGATGTCTACTCTCTCCTTCCATGCTGAAAGAGACACTGCTTACTTACTGCCTGGAAAACACCCAGGCATGGCAGCAGGGACAGTAACTAGCCAGGTAGTCATGAAGGGATGTAACATGAAAGCTCTCTGATTATGGCATCTCCATGCCCACAGTAGGCAGTTTAATTTTTTGAATGACATGTCCTGGGAGTTTAAGGCAATGGACTTGAATTAACATCAATAAAAGCCTAGAAATTTGAGCAGAAGTATCAGGAAGATGGTACTTTGTCAAGACTCATCATAATAGCCTTACAGTGCACTTGGTGCAGAAATTAATAATCATTGAAAATCTTTATCCCACTGCCCTGATGTGAAGACATTTCTGCATCAGCTGAAAAACTGCTGTTTTCAAATGCCAAGCACTGGCTGAAATAATACAACCATTCTACATATTTTTAGGTCATTGCAGGGACCCGTAAATCACAGCTCATGGATCATGTGGATTTCTTACTAGAATCACAACCTTTTCGCTTGATATAAATCCTCCAACCACATGGTTCCTGGCCAAAGCCACAGAGAGCACATGAGCCAGGCTTAACATGCAAAAGTTATGAAGGATCCCGTTTCTCTCTTCAGGAAATAAATGAATAAGCTGGGAAAACAACTCAGGAGGCCTCAGGAGAGCAGATCCCACAAGGAGAGTTACCACCTGTCTGCAGACGTCTTGGCTCCCAGTTAGAAGTTGTAGTATATGTGCAAGATCAGCAGCGGTAAGCCAGCCTGGAGACCACTTCGTTCTCTGTCAGCAATTAGATCACTTGATTAGCACAAGCAATTTAGCAAGAGTATTTAAAAGGATTAAGAAAACCCTTAGAGGAGCCTTGGATTAGGAGGAAAACGAGGTGAAATCGTGCTTTTGTGTGGATTTTAGGCAAAGTGCTAAAGGTATCTTAGCTTGCAAGGTGTACCGTACGGAATATGTGCACTTTGGAGGCCAAATAAATTGCATGAAAGGAGTAATCCCACAGGGAGCAGACTTTCCTCCAGAGGAATGAGGAGGTAAAGACAAAACAGGGTTTCTGAAGTGGTATAGAATAGTTTTCTTATGAAGAAATAAACCCAAAGATCTGGCAACAGCTCAGGCTGATGTATAAATTTGGGACTGCTCGCAGCATATGAAGAGCATGAGCTGGCAAGAAAAAGAAGCCTTTCTGTGGACAGGATGCCTTCCTGGGTGTGCTCGACCCCCTCATGAATCTGGAAGCAGTAAGGGGGGAAGTTGCTGCTGCCTTCTGCAGGTGGGAAAGGGCTAGTAAGCCTGGGTGTCCCAGTGTTGTTTCCCAATGGCAGGCTTTTCTTACCTGAGCCCTCACAGCAGCACACACAAAATGTGTAGAAGCAGCCCATCGGGGTCCGTCTCTGTACTCACCCATAAACTGCAGGATCCTACCACACACTCTTGCATCATTTTAGACAGATTAGCATGCAATGCACGGTTTCATTCTGGAAAGAAAGAGAGAGGAACAGTTCCTTATATATAGTTTTAAATATCTTGGTTAATGGTTCACAAAAAGAGAGGAAAGAAATGAAGACTAAATTGAACTGGGGAGAACTTTTTCATGTTCGGTTATTAAAAAGGAAAAATTAAAAAGCATTCTTTCTGCAAACTGGTAAAATGATGTGGTAATTCACCACTCATTATTAGGCTGCAGAACAA
Organism: Anas platyrhynchos; assembly: GCF_047663525.1. Lineage (NCBI taxonomy): Eukaryota > Metazoa > Chordata > Aves > Anseriformes > Anatidae > Anas > Anas platyrhynchos. The sequence goes on from NC_092590.1 coordinate 10,225,899, forward strand.
CTTTTATTACAATAAACTTCATAAAGTAGTCCTACTGGAATTCTGCCACTGTTTTAATTAACAAACTCATCATACATTTTGGTCATTTATGTCTGTTTTATAGATAAGGAAAAATGGGTTTCATATCAAGTTGCATAACTAATGGTTGTTCTGTATAATGATTAGTAGTTAAAACAAGTAGCAGGTAGCTGCACTCTGTTATTACTGGAAATCAAATTATTTCAGCTTGCACACCTTTTGTTCTTGATGGGCTGAAGATGTTTTCATGTTAGTTTTTTTTCTTTTTTTTTTTTCTTTTCTTTTTTTATTTTTTCCCCCAAAGTGATTTCCAAAAGATTAGATCAGGTGAGGACACGAAGACACAAAACAATAACCCCAACTGCTTACAGTTACAAAGTATTGTTGTTAAACCTAAAGGAGGAGGAATTCACGAGCATTTAAAGCTGAGCAGTGATTGCAGTTTGCAAAACAAGGACAGGAATACTTAAGCAAGTTTATAGAAGGCCTTGTTCACTCCTATGACTTTATAGATACATCCTACTCTGAGGTCAGGATGTTTGCTGACAGAGATTACCCCAAATCTGTAATATTAGGAAGATATTTTTCTTTTTATGTTCTGGGGCTTTCAAGAAACTAGTAACAATAGCAATTGTAAATAAACACAGTATTGCTTATGCAATATTAAAGAGTGAGAGATCATTTCAGATAAATATTCCAATTCTATTATAATGTGCGGATAAAATTTAGACTTGTCCAAAGCTACAATTAAGCTCATGAAGCAAGGGGATGCAAAGCAGAGCCATCATCTTGCCAAGGATTCAGCCAGGCCAAACAGCCTTACAGACGTAAGCATGGGTACTTCTTAAGAATTGTCAAAAATGTGAGAGTTTCTTGCAGGCTTGAATGTGACTTATTTCAATCTCTGCAATTTAAAGCAATTGAGGCTGGCTGGGGCTAGGGGAAAGGTTGGTGTTTCTTACATGAGAGCCTCTCCAGAGATGCTGAGACCAAGAGTGCCAAGCAGACCTACAAACCAGTGGCAGTCGGGCTGCAAAAGGTTTCCTAGGGAAGTACTTTCCATTTCTTCCTCCTGCTTGTCCTTCTGCTCCCTCCCTCCCTTCACCCAGGCCTGTTTTGTTGGCACGGCTTAGAAAACCCCACAGCTTACCTGGCCCGAGCACACGGACAGGAGGCATCGGGCTGGATGTGTTTGTTGTATGTCTGTGGTCAAAGGTAAGCGTGGGGATGTGATGACAGGCAGAAAATAGACGTGTCAGCACCTACAACCTTTGAAGGAAAGGCGGTTTCCTCGGTGGATAAAGATAAAAAGCTGGCATCAACACTGCGCACACTCCTCAGTAAATCGACCATGGTTTATTTGTTTATTTTACTGGAGCTAAAGGGGCACCGAAGTACTGAATACAGCGAAAAGATGGTTTCCCCAGCAACTGTGCCTCCGTAAAAGGTTTTGGCTTGTTCCCATGCTTGTGTATTTCGCTGTCTGCAACCAAATGATCTCACGGGTAGGAAACCTCCCTAGTGCTCTCCAGCGGGCGTCCCGTTGGTGCGAGCAGCTGTGTGAATTCAGGAGGCAAACCCAAAAGGCCTGCTGGAAGCGCTGATTCCAGCTCAGCTCCGGTTGTGCGAGCCGACTGCCTGAACCAAAAAGCAGATTGTCCGTTTCCTACAGGCCTCAGATTGAGAGCACAGCCCCGGATGCTCCAAAGGGCCCAGTTCACCGAGCGCCACGGTCAGAGTTCAAGGTGAGGGAAATGCAAGCCCTAATGAAGTGTTTTCTTCCCTAGCACCGTGAGTCAGCCTTAGTGGTTTGCTTTAACTGGGGGAAGTTCTCAAACAGGAGCACTGTGATACAATCTGGGAGATAGAAACCCTAAAGCATTTACATTCTGAGTTAAGTATTTGGGGCAAACGTGACTGTACACTGAAACACTGAATATCTGCTAAGCCAGAGAGAGAGGGAGGGAGAATTGAGGATTATTGAAATAACAGAGAGATTTCCCTGCTGTTAGTGTATTGATCTAGGCTACTGAGTTAGCAGCCCAGGCAGAATTGTCTGGCCTTGCAGACCGGATGTATTTCCAGATTAAAGTGCTAAACGAGAATGAAAGAAACTACACGCTCTGTCCCTGCAAATTGACTAAGGGCAGGCTCCTGTAAACAGACTGCAGGTGTGTCATGCTGCTCGACTTGTCAGGTGAGGAGCTGCTTTTTCAGAGGTTGTGACCCTGGATGCACAGAGTTGGGAAGGACCTATTGGCAACAGCAAATAAAAACGTCTTCGATCTGTTAAGGTAGTTCTTCCAAACACATTTCTAATCAATACATCTTTAATTCCCAGGCGAGAGCACTGTTTTCTAGTCAGATGACTGTACTATCATCCCAATAAAACTATCAGGCCTCGGTAGTGCATGTGACAGGCAGATGATTGATTATTTATCACCGAGCAGATTGCCAGGCCTGCTGATCTGGGGCTCTGGTCTCCAGCATAGTGGCGGACAATGAAATCTAAAATCTCACTCTTGATCTTATTTATTTAAATTGCCTGTGCCCAGGCTGCCCCAAGCTTCCTCTAGCCGTGACATAAGGAAGCACAAAACTAACCGATGGAGTGAGACAGGGATGTGCATGTATCGGGGTGGTTTCTGCAAAGGACGTGATCGCCTTCTGTACTGCCTCCAGGGCAAAGGCTTGGCCTCTGTAACAACCTTCTTGTGACCATGAGCTGTACTGAAGGCAGAGGAAAAGGAAGAACTCTTGTGGAAAATGTTCTGGTTCAGCCACCTATTCGTCACTGAAAAAGGGAAGAGTCCCTGGGTGGTACACCTCGTTTGATCTGATTCTACCAAATCCAGTTCGCCACCACAGGAAACCACTTCAAATAACCTCCAAGTTTAACCCCTGTACGTGCAGATGCTCAGACCGAGGCAGCCACTGCCATTTTATACATCTGGGTAGGTGACCATTACGTTGCAATCCCTGCAAGGGCTCTGGGCCTTTCTAAAATGACAGCTAGAGGCTAGGGGGAATGGATATCCTACAGCATCTAATGTAAAAGCCATCTGTATACAGATCCTTAAATCTCACTCTATTGATTGAGAAGTTTGACTAAATCAACTGAATTGATGAACACAGAATTGTTTGTTACTTACTTTGTGTAATATGTTTTTCCAGTGCCCTCCCACTTCCAAATATGCATGTATGTTTGTATTTATTTAGAGTTAGCATTAAGAAATTATATTTCCAGAGCTTCTGGGAAAACCTGGCTCTTTGGAAGTGCTAATGGCCTTTCCACTCCCTGACTATTTGTTAGAACAAGGAGTGGCAAGCTTCTCGAAGATAGTTTCACACTCTGCAGGTGCTAATTTCTGAACCTCTTTCCAGTTAGTGAATAGAAGTCAGAAGTACATGGGAAATACTAGACCTCTCTGAGAAATGTGCTCTGCTCATCTGAATCTCTAATATGTCGGTGTACAGATAACCCCTTCTCATTCTCCCTTGTGTCAAAGCCCTTTTTAAGACAGGTCTAATTCCCTAGTGTAATTCTGTAGGAAGGAGTAAACTACTTGGTAAAATTAATGGTTCTTAATTTGTGAAATGTTTAGGACTCTGATTATATGAAGTTGTTTAAATGCCACTTGATTTGCATAGAACAGACAGCTGTGTCTCTGAAAACCTCTGCACTACAGGCTAACGTGTAATTCGATGAAGGGTGCAGCTAGGATATTCTTTCCCTTTTGATTATGCATACACTGAGAGTGTAATTCTTTGTATTTACTGGTTTTTGTTCATTACAGCCTTAGCACAATTATTGGCCTTTTGTGGCTCTGAATCTACAAGACCAGCCCTTGTTAGTTGTGTAGTCCACTTACAATCTAGATGCTAGGTTTTCTGTTCTGTTGTTGATGTTTTAACAGAGTTAGTCATGTATGCATGACTGAATCCGTCTCCTTTCAGGTTAAATGCAACTAATATCACATGAAGGAACTGATTAACATCCCTAGTGAGGGAAAAAATGAAGAATTCAACTCTTTAATAGAATTTCTCTGTAATACACTGAAGTTCAAGATAACCCCTTTCAATCAAGTAACATCTGAACTGATCTTTTTCTACAAATCAGTAGGCGAGTACTTTATAAGAATTGCATATTTATTTGTCCCATTTAAAAAGAAACTAATTTTAACACTGCATGTGTTTATGCTTCGCTGGCCTAGTAAGCATTATTATCTTGCAGTTCAGTGACTTTCAGATGTATGTTACTCTAGGACACTTGATGGTAGATTTTTGTTCAGTGAACTGTTAGTCCTTTATAAAACTTGCATACGTGTCCTAATAACTGTCTCGCATCACACACATCAAGGGAAAGTGGAACATCTTTATGGAAATGGATATTGCATACACCCATGGAGTCCTGCAAGAATGGCCAAGAGAAATTAATGCCTGTAATTAATGCTTAGCTATCTGTGGCCTGATATATGATGGGGTCTAGGATGGGTCATACTAAGCACTGCTTAGTTCATTATCATAGACCTAATTTGGTAACTTGCTCACTGGCCTGGCAGGAAGATTATGGACTTGTTCCCCCAAAGAAACCCAGCCTTCCCCACCAGTTTATGGGATGCCTCAGAGAGTCGGGGGAAGGTGCATCCCCAACTCATTCTCATTCTTCTTTGTCTTTTTTGATTAACTTGTTGGGCTGACTTGATGAACTGTTTTAGTGTGTACAGCATGTGCAGTATAACAGCTAGTTAATCTGGAAAGTTAAGGTGCAACAACAGTTACAAGAGTTAGCCAAGTTGTTCCAAATCTTTATCAATAACTCAAATATTTTTTATCCAGGTAAGGTCATCTGCTTTATGCTGTCTTTTCTATTTCCTTCCACTTCTTTCCATCAATCAGAAGATAAAGACAGTGGGTTTCTTCCTTCACATTCTGAATTGATTTTTGCAGTCTTACAGGATAGACAGTCTAACAGATAAACAAGCAAATAAAAAAAAAAAAAAAGAGTGCAAAGCTTCTTTGAGCTATTTGTAAAACTTAATAGTTTACAGCTATACAAAAGTAAAGTAGTTGTTTAAAATTAGGTGAAACTCTATAAGTAAGGTTATGGAAACATGAAGTAGTTAATATATTTAACCATTAATTCCTTAGGCAACAAACATAGCTACAAGTCTTTTATTTGTTTGCAAAGTGCATAGCAAGTAACTTCCCCTAAAATTTTAGGGAAAAAAAGTAAACACGACTGTTATTCTCTTTGGATAAATTGACAAGAAAAAGGGTCTAATAGTAATAATTTGACCACTTGCCTACTGTGGAACTGGTATAAATTCTGTTCAGTTTTGCCCAGGAAGTTAACATTAAAATGTTTTTCATCTGTTCCAGCTTCCTCATTATCTCTGTTCCTACCATTCCCTAATATATATATTTTTTTTCTTCATAACAAGAACTGTATTTTTATGGATGTTCCGATATGTCTAAAACTTGTGCTGGGTATCAATCCTGGATGCCATTATTTTTTGTTGTTTGGATGTTTCGTATCTTTAATTGGGTACAGTATCTTCCATGCTTTTTCCTATAATGGGATGCTTGACTTGATCACCAGCAGCCTCGGAGTTCTCTCTCTTCTCATTTCTCAGAGATTTATAGGAAGGAATAATGAAGCAAATCAGGGGCTTACAGCTCACAGGGGAAAGCTGGGCAGGAACATAAGCTTGCTCCCTTGTATAACTAGCAGGTCTGAAGGGATACCATACATTCTTCAGGTACAGACAGATGGACAGTGCCAGGCTTTTTCAGAAATACATGGTTCTGTAGAGAAGCAAATGAAGTATCTGTCTCTGCCAGCTCTACCCTGTTCCTTTCAGTACATGTATTTGCCCTTTGCTCAGATCTGGCACTGAAAGCTGAGGTATTTCAGTACCGCCTGCGTTATCTGGTTTTCACAAGGCTGTGAGAATCTGTACAGCTGTTGTTTCCTGGCCTTCTTCTGTCTCTGAAAACCAGTAGAGGTCTGAAGGAATGAACAGTTGAACCTCACATTATTTCTGCGTGTGAGGAAGTGAAATACATGCAGTGAGGCGTGTCGATGACCCCACACAAGTTTCAGAACAATTGTTAAAAATACTGTGTACATATTCCTCATCCATCTCATGGTATTTAAATGGTCATTAGAGGATGTACATGAAAGTCTCTGATAGATTCCAGCCTCCTGTTATTGCCAGTTCTGTCTTACAGAAGTTTAGGATAAGCATCCGTGTAGTGGGCACCTGAGACAGAGTGGGAAGCAAAGGTGTTTTGCAATGCCATCGATTGCAGGTCTGCTTTAAATGTGTAATTATTAATCTTTCCAACATCTGGAGTTTCTGTAACTTTTTAACTTTTATATGGAGTTGTTCTATCAAATTAGTAAAGATGGTTTTTCATTCCAGGTCTCAAAAAAATGTTTTAAAATCATACATTTGCTGTTGTTGTCTTTAAATGCTCCGAGAAAGTGAGAATGTTAGAAATGTCAAGACATCAAAGGATGCCATTGTATCATTTAAGACAAGGGGTTCCCAAATACATTCATAACAATTGCAAATGGGTTCCTGAAGCAAAAGTTGAAATCCTGCCATATTTACGCATGTAGTCCCAACCCCATTGGGTACTTATGCATGAGTGCTGACTTGAGGAAGGGTGACGAAATCTGGCCTTTGATGGTTATGATTCAACAGTGCAACCAGCTCATCCAAGACAGGTTGCATCCTGATCCCACAGTAATTCTCAGGAATGTGCTCAGCTCAGAAAATGGCATTCCAACCTTGCAACTTGGCCCGGAGCAATTCTTAAATCGTGTGAGTCAAGGGCGGGGGGAGGCACGAATAAAACTTGAGAAATGTTGATGAAGAGAAATAGTCCTTATCAGAAAAATATTCCTAAACTTTCTTGATTTTTCCTTGGTCACCTAGGCTTTAACGGGAATTAGCGTAGTCAAACCAAGAGGGAGCCTCTTGGGAATTTAAGCTAAGCGACTTTCTCTGCTCAGATTTTTGTGGCAATATTTTAATATACTAAAAATGCCCAAATGCCCAAATTAAGAGTTACTGGAATAGATGGCTCATAGCTGAGGTAACTTATTTGTTAAGACCTTTAGGTGGAAAATTAAAGCATAAATTAGTGGCGTTGCTGGTGAAGTTATTCCTTGTCACCGAGCAGAGCCTTTCCGTTTCTCTTCTCCTCTAAACCACTAATGAACAGGCCAGCTACAGAAGGAGCACAAACATTGTGCTCCCTTGTTCGTGCTTTTGGCAGTTTGCAATATATCAGTGTCTGCGCTGTCAGATTCTGCTTCAGATCAGATGGCCACAGATCTGGCACCGTGAAAAATATGTTCAGGTCTCACACAGGCCGGAGAAGCGGGGAAGTCTCTCCAGGTTTAGGTATGAATACAGCCCTTTCTTCTGCCAGGTGTTGTGGAATTAGAAGGTTTCACTAAAATTACTGGCATAATCCCCGCTGCAAATAGTCTCTGTTTCCTCTCTGTGCTGGTAAGGTGCTACTCCCCGTGTATAAACAGGCGGTGATTCATTAGCACAATGACATAGAACAACAGATGACCTTGCATATTATGAATGGGTTATTCTTCCACTTCAGTTGCGGTAATGAATCATTTCCCTCTCGTGCTCCTCCCATCACTTCTAATCGCATGCATTTTTTATTATTCAGAATTAACTTCTTGAACGAACACTTGGCTGTCCCCGGAGATCGAGAGGGGAAGGATCCTTACTCCCAGAAAGCATGGAGGAGCGCAACTCCACCGACTTCGCAGGCAGCCTCCGGGTTATCAGTGCCTCTATTTGTGCACTGCATTGGGCCTGTTAACGCTTTGTATCCTCCTGACATAGGGTGTGTTTTATGTGCACAGGTGTGTGCTGCACGTGGCAATTCTTATCCCTTCTGTGGGGATCTCTTTGAAATTTGGAAGCTGGGTGCTAGGAAAATTCCGGGTGAAAGCTCTGAGATTGTTCGTTGGTAAATCCATTAGAATAAATCTCTTTTGTCAGTATTTAGAAAGCAGTAGGCATGTTTCAGTTTTCTTACTCTCCAGCCCACTTGAATATAGAGAAGCCTTGTTCTGGACTTGCTACCCCCACAAGCTCTTCATGTTTCTTAAAATACTTCAGCATGCAGATTTGCTGAAGGGCTTCCACAAACCAATATTTAGGAGTCTCTGGATATATATATATATATTTTTTTTTTTTTTATTTTTTTTTCCTGCAATTTTGCTGCTTAGGTAAATCTTAGAGTGATCATCTCCCATTTAAACGGTCCTTTTGGCACGTGGCCATGCGTCCCTGTTGTGTATCAGTGGTAACCAGCTGAGCTGGCTGACTTTTGCATGCAAAAACATTGTGTTCTAGCTGGAGCTGTTAATGAAAAGCCTGCCGAAGGACTGTTGGTGGAAGCTGGCAATTGCAGCAGTCCTGCTCCTAGAGGTACAATGTCTGTTATTAACGATGGCCTTGTCGGTCTGAACACTCCCTTTGGCACAGGGATATATGTGTGCAGTATACCACCCAGCGAAGTCATGTCTCAAGCGTGGGTTTACACACCTAACCCATTTACATGCTGCTTACACTTGAGGTGAGAAGAGTGGAGACTCACTTGCATTTTTCAAATGCTTAATAACTTTATGCAAAAAAAAAAAGAAAATATTTCCATGCCCACAGTGGAGAAGACAAAAGTAACAGGCTCAAACTGTGGAAGAGGTTTAAACTGGACAGCAGAAGAAAAAAAACCCACAACCCTTCCTGATGATAAGGATGAATTAATCACAGAAATAGACTGCCTAGAGGTTTTAGAGCCCGAGTCATTGAAAGTTTTTTGAGAGCAGTTAGACAAATGTTGGCAGAGATACAGCTGATCCTGCCCCTGGGCAGATAGATGGACTTTATCACCTCATGGGCTCTTTCCTAGGCCTCAGCTCTGTAATTCCATCGCTGCTCCAAGTCACACCAGAGCTGTGTGGCAAAGCAGGGAACTGCCCTTTCTGCACCAAATGCTGCTACCATTACAGCTAAATCATCCTGGCTTTGATCAAGACCTGCTGTCCTTGCTTACTCCTAGTGACTTGCTTACTCCTAAAGAGACTTTCCATCAACAGGCCAACATGATCTGCTGCTCATACCCTCTGGAGGGTCTTTGCAGCCAAAGTCAGGCATGGTACATCTGCATGGTAAAGGCAAAAATCTTTCCTTCCTGCTGCTCCAGAGTGTGCCAGTTATAAGCTGCAGGAGCAATAGGCAGAGAAAAAAGTGCGATCTGCTGACAAATTGTCAGCTGGCCAACTTAAAAAACAAAAACAATCAAATATCAACAACAACAAAAAGAAATTTTAGATTTTTACTAAAATGGTTATCCTGACTTTTTGCTAGTGGACTCTTCTCAAAGCACATAATAATGTCTCTGTAAGATTTGACTGTGCTGCAGCTACACTCAAATTTTCCGAAAATAGGATCCAGCCAGGGGCTTGATATGAGTTTTTCACCAATCCTCATTCATATTTTTGCATTTCTATTTACTTAATATTGATTTTTATAATACTGCAAGTGCAAGCATGCAGACCCTGAGAAGAATGAAGTGCATTTGAAATTATTATTTTTAATTTTAATTGCTGGCATTAAAATTATAATGATTTATTGTAACTGTGGGTGAGTATCTGTCTGTAGAAGATCATAATTACCTACTATAATGCAAAAAACAGAAGGGAAAAAGTAGTTCCTCTTCTCTACATTTCGTAAGTCATAAGTAAAGATTATGGATTTATGTTGTACATATTGAAAACATTTCTCCAGAGTACCAGGATATCAGTCTAAGCAGTTTAAACATGTGGCTGTATAAATCCATGAAATTCTTCTGAGAGAAGATTAGTTGCAAAAATGTTTTACTTTTCAAATCTAATGGGCACTCCTTCCAAGGAAAAGAATCTGTGTAGAAAAATGGGGCTTCCTGAAGTCCAGGATTGCTCTGGAGAGAGGTTCCTGAAGAACCCGAGGAACATAGACTAAACAAATATTACTCTGAGTGCTGACACCAGGTCCAACTTCATGTTGTAATGGTTTTGTCATCATCTAAAGGTGCCTGTGATCGCATGGAGGGCCTCTAGGCAGCTGCTGAGCCTGGGATGTGTGACAAAGACACCGGTGGGTGGGCTCAGTCAGCAGAGGCTTTTTCTGGTGATAAGTATTTTCCTAGAATACCTGCATCACAGTGTGGAGTTCACAAATCTTTAAGAGAGGAAATCTGATGTGTTCAGGTAAACAGAACAAAGAGGATCATCTGTCCTAATGCCATCTCATAATGATCAATAAAATGCAGCTTTTGACCCTGTCATTTGTTTGTCTGTTTATTTGTTTGTTTTTCCATAGTGAAGAAAAAAAAAATTACAAAATGGACTGAAAGTACTGACACCATGGTTTTTCTGCAAGGTCATATGGACTGGCATCTAAATAAAGAAGAAATTGAGTTAAAGAGATGAATATGAGAGAAGTGCTGAAGATGAAGCTATTATAATGAGGAACACAGTGCAAAATTATGAAGAGAACACAGAAATATCCTCAGTTCTGCTTTGATTTGCAACCCAAAAATTGATTTAGTGGAAACATGAGTGGCAGGTTTGTCCTTAGAACTAAAATTTATTTCTACACAGAGAAACACATTTGAAATACTATGTAAGCATTCAAGAAAGAATAGGAAGATCTTTTTTTCCTTTAAGTTGCCATTTTGTGCTCATTAGCAAAGGAGTACCTTCAAAAGAGGAACATGCTCCAACAAGCATGGAATCAGTTGAAAAATGAACTTGAGTCATAGCTCCAGCCCCATTTAATAGGGCTCTGATTTAAAATAATTTGACATTTGCTGTGTTTCCAGATTACATCTAAAAATTTGAGATGCAAAAGAAGATTAACCTTAGGTGCCACGAGCAGATCTGCACGTTTTGGAGGTTTCGCAGTGCTTACCCACTCCTTCTTACAGCTAAGCAACATCTACTACATGTGTTCCTTTGAGGAACTCGTTCAAAATCCAAACTCTCCCTTTGGTTTTCAAATGCTCTGTAGTTCCTCCAACTCTTCTGACCCACTCCGTCATTTCCCAAACCCATATTTTCATCTCTTTTGTACTTTTTCATTGCTTTTTTTGTGGATCTGAGTCATCAAGTCACCTGGCTTTTGACAGACGAGGAGTTCATTACTGGTAGGATTGGTAGCATATGCAAACTCCAAATGCTGACCATGGCTCGGGTAATTGAAAAACTTCCAGAGGTGCATGAGTGGGTAGGTGATGACTGGAGAGGGTGCTGGACTAGGAAAATGAGGTGGCAGAGGAATGGCCAGCAGATCTGTCCTCTTATCTTTCCCACGTGATGGAATGGAAGACACTATATTTCAGAAGAGGTCCTGGTCATACGGAGTATTTGTGGCTCTACCAAGCATCCAGGAATATTCTCCCTGTTGATAATACCACCAATCCTTTGCAGACCAAGCAATAATGTAGGAACAAGAAATGCATGGAAAATAAAAGCTCATTGTTATGACAAAAAAGTTGGAAAAATCTGAAGGAGATAAATATAGCCTCAGTGCTGTGGTGGAATAATAGGTGTCATTCTGGGATGATGAACAGCTACTCGGGGTGCTGCTTAAGATCAGAAAAATTAAAAGAAGCTTGCATTGTGTTTGTCATATCCAAGCGGAGATCAAAGTATATGCTTGGATGTAATCCAACGAGCAATAAAATCATTACAGTTCTTTTTCAAGCAAATCCAGTCAATATGTCGATCAAACAGATTAACACTCCTACGATAGCAGATGACAAAGATGCAGTTGATGAGTTCTATCAACAGCTTGAGGAGACATTCATTAAAAATGAGGCAAAGCTATCACCCCTGCAGCTGGGGGCCTAACTGTGGAAGTTTGACTGTCGGATGCATGAGCTCTCCGAAAGAAGTAATGGGAAATGACTACTCATCTGGGTTTACTGAATGAAAGAGGCAGTTGGTTGAACTTTGCTGCTTTCATGTTCTTTCGTTCTTCATTTAAGTTCAAAATTGAATGTCCAAGATATTTATACAAATGGGTTTGACATGATGACTCAGAGCCAAGCGATACTGAAGGATGAACACATTGAGTCGAAAGATCAATTGTTGGCTTTTAGAGCTTCAAAAGACAGATATTCAGCAGTCCACCGCTTCTTGACCAGAAGCAGAAAAATCTACGGGATGTCTATCCAAAAGAGGTTTGTGGTATTGGTATGGAGAGAGAGATAGCGATGGGCTACAGAATAAAATTGCCAAGCGCAAGGTACTAATGAACACATCCTGGTAACACAGTATTGGGCTCCCAGTGTCTCTGAACAGCAGCAGACAACCATGAATTATGCTTTTATTTTTAATATGTATATATATTTTTCATTAAACAGTGTGTGAAACAGTAACGTGGGCTGCCCAGAATTTTTCAGTGGTTATAGAGAATTTGCTAAGTGGTTATAGAGAATTTGCTCTGGCAGGGTTTTTGAAGCAGAAAGGAATGGAAGGTCCCTAAGCACCCCGCCCCCCCGCCTGGGAAAGGAGTCAGATGGGGCACTGAGATAACAAGGAGAGTTGCAGGCACAGAGAATAGGCAGCAAATGCTGGAGTGAGTGAAAACGACAGTAAGGACCTTCATGTGGGAGGAATGAAATGCCTGTACACTGACTCAGTTACCACAGATAGGATGCAAGCAAACATCACCTAGTGATCAACTGCAGAAGAGAGAGATAAACTCAGTTATCTGGAAACCATTATACCCAACCGCAGAGATACTGTGAGGGAAGTGAAGGCAGAATTCAGCTGTGCCTTCTTGCAGAGAAAAGCACGAGAAACCCTAGAAACACTCAGAAATGTAAAAAAGTTCAACAGGTGAAAAGCTTAATTTTTTTTTTATATACTGGCTTGTAGAAACAAACTAAGCCTGGTCACAGAAAGAGTGGTGAGATGTGAGAACTAGGCTTCAGGCATGTTATAGATAGAGAATAATTGAAAAGCTTGTTAGAAATATTGGAAGTTAAAAGTGATCTTTTGTAAGAAATCAGCGGGAGCAACCAAGGTTTGTTGGTGCTTAAGACACGAAGAAGAGAGCCTGAGAGATGTACAAAGGAGGGAATGACTGTGCTTTGTACCAGATGGGAACAACTAGGATGATGCAGAAAGATGGGGAGTACTGTGCTCTGCTCTGCGCTGCAGTCTCTAAAGGAGGCTTCTGAAAAAGTCTGTCAGAAATGTTTCCAGCCAAATCCAAAATCCTTTTTATTATTATTATTATTATTATTTATTTTTTCTTGTGACCCATCCTGAATTCTCTTGCATTTCTTGTGAGCCCCTCAGTGGCTTACTTTAAATACTAACTTAAAAACTGCTCCTTACTGATGACTCTGAGGAAGAAATTTGGTAATATACACCATATAGTGGGCTCCAAACCAGTGAATATATATATATATATATATAAACAATGTATTAGAGCTTTGGTCATTTAGAAGAATAAGAGATTAGTGCTTGTTCTATTTAAGATTTTTTTTTCAACACATTTTAAGTCTAACTTAATGAAGAAAAGAACGCAAATACAAGTTTGTTCTTCACCTGATTTTCTTCCCTTTGTACAAGGATCAATACTTCATTAGCTCAGCCTGTGTTCCAGGCATATCTTCTACAACATCAGCAAAAGCATCGCCACCAGCAGTATCTGCACATCATTTGTGTAGCTCTCATTCCAAATTACCTAGGCTGATACTGGAAGGAAGTATTAGTGTCAGCAGCGTGCAGTATCCACCTCTTGGCAAGTGTCATCCCTAAGTTCAGTTCTGTTCTGTGCTACGTGATTAATGTAGCGCTGGGAGACAAACAGTGGCTAGCCTTAATGTGGAAAAATTCTGTGATTTCAGATCTCTGGAAGCCAGTTGTTCTGTGTTTTTCACCTCACTGCTTTCACAGCCTTTCTATATTGCTCACTTGTATTTTTCTGAGTCATACCTACAGTAATTGAAAACTAGCTTCACTTATTTGGTGGAAAAACCAGGCAGCCTGAAACACAGCACATTGTGCCTCTGCTCTTAGGTCCAAACTTTGAACAACAGCCACGCAGTTTATCATGCCCATTACATTTTATTATATCTACTGCCATCCAGTTCTTTTCCTTCAAGACTTATTATTTCAGAAAAAAACGTAGGGTATCTAATGTGTCGCTTGCAAATAGGAATTTCCAAAATGCTCTGCACAAGTGCAAGTAGCCACAAAGATCTCTGAACTCAGAACAAGCGATTCTGTAGGATATCTGGACTTCTAGCCCCGTTTTGTTGTTGTTGTTCAAAAATAAAACCCCCAAACCACCTGTCTAGTTTCTGACCGCTTCAGTCTTTCCTCCCACCCATTTTCTCTTGCATCTATTTGATTGTACTGTTTCACTCCTTTTGATGCACGGAGAGATTGAATTAAACTAGTCCGCATGGAATCAAGGTAGTGTTGGATCTTCTTTTATATGTTTCAGGTAATGTTGACTCCATACACATTGCCTGAGGTATGGTTTAGATCATTATTGTTATTTTTCTTCAATACAAACTAGGTTTTCATGCTGCAAGGAAAGGAGTTGGAGATTGGCATCCTCCCTCCCAGTCTTCGTTTGGTACATTTTAAGTAGCAGGCTTTGTGCTGATACGACAGAAATAGTTGGAGAGGCTTCATGGCTTCCAGGACCTAATGCCTGAGATTAATTCTCTGCCCATTTATAATTTCTGCAGTCTGTGAAATACAGTGCAGCTTTGCAGTCATGCTGATGCTGTTCAGCCCACCCTCCTGTGTATTTTCTAGAAAAACAAAACAAAACAAAACAAAAAACGCACAACAAAACACTAAAAACACCTTTTTTTTTCTTTTTTTTCTTTTTTTTCTTTTTCCTGGATTTATTCTTAAACAGCTAAGTTGAGCATAAGACCAGAAAAGGAGGAATAAAGAAAAAAAAGATGGTGTTTGATGAATAGATCCAATGCACAAGATGATAACTTGGGGTTTATCCAAAGGACATTTTCCTTTACCCAGACATGCCTTTTCTCCTTGTTGCTGTCATGATTGATTAGTGAAGCACCAAACAATCTATGTAATTATTCACCAACTGCAGTCCATCTGGAGATAGGACTTTGCAGTCTCTTTCTAGAAATGTGTCTTCACTGGGCTTGCTGTAGCTTATGAGCCTAGTACTTAATCACCACATGTGGGAGGTGTTAACTAGGGAATTGCCTTTCCAGTCTAACTGCATTATCATTTATATTGTGCTGTAAATGTCTGTAACATTTAAGATGCTTTACAAAGGGTTAGGAGTGCACCGCACATAACAGCTCGTACCCCAGAGAGCACGGAGTTGAAGTGCACAAGTGGGCACCATAAAAGAAAAGGCAAATGATGAGGGGAGGGTGGCTTCAAGAGAGGTAGGGGAACAGATGTCAGAAATCTTTTGGAGGAGGAAGTGAGTGAGGAGGAGGGAAGCTGTTCCCATGTGAAAGATGATCTAAAATGGGGAGTGGGCGAAGGAAACAATTTGGAGTTTCTTACAAGTATGTCTGCTGTCCTATCAAGAAGTGTTTGCGCTTTTGAAAGCATAGCTAAATTTGACAGGAAAAATACAACCTTTTCAACATACTAGCATAAAGAGAAACATAAAAACCCTGCCCGTTGCATATTCTAGACATACTATGCACTATAAAAGTAGCTCTGTCCCCTATATAAGGCATGTCTTACAACCAGAATCTCTCCCAAAACTCAAAATCCCAAAATAAATTTCATATCTTCTCCGGAGAGCAAGCAAACCAGCTCGGCCTGCAGAGAGCCCTGAAGGTCACCAGCTTGGACAGGAAGGTCGGCAGCCCAGCTTTGTGGACATGAGGCAGGCAGGTAGGAGGCTTGATCCCCAGCTGGGGATAACACACCGAGCGCCAGATTCTGGCCACCTCGTAGTTAAACCTGGCACTGCCCACGCTTTTCACTGCGGTGCTTCACATCTGCCTGGGGATGACTGGGGCTGACATACATACCCGAGGGATTTGGTCTTTCTGGTTAAGACTTCAGCAATGGATTGTTTGCATGTCTAGCAGGGACAGCTCTATCATTACTGTTGAAGCTACAGATGATTGCTCATAAGGAATCATTAAATATGAAAAGATATCTACGTCTGGGATAATGTTTCCTGGCTGGGGGAACATCCACACTGCTTCGTACACTACTTAGTTTCTGCAGACCTGGTTGCTACTGTTCTCACGACACACATAGCGAAGTTACTTTCTATATAATATGGTATAGTGAGGCTACTGTCTATATAGTCTGAACTAACAAAAATCAACTTGTTTGTCATCATTTCTGTACAATATCTAGCCCTCATTGCAAGACACAACATCCGCTTTATTTTAAAAAGATGGGCAATGGAAGATTATTGTCCTGTGTGGTTTTCGCACAAAGGCATGTCACAATGCACACGTATGGCCTGAATCTCTTTATGCTGATAAACATTTTAATGCCAGGGGCTGTTCTCTGGCAGAGACATATGAGAGCTCATAATTGTGTGACTAAGGGCTCCTTCTGGTATAATCTGTCCTTGCTACTTACAGAAAATCTTGGATCTTGTGCTACTGCTCCTCCATACAGTGGCATAGGTTAGGGGAGCAGTAATTGGTGTGGCCCAGATTGTGCAAGGCAGCACGCTAGGTATTGAACTGTGTATATGTGGTCGTGATCTAGTGCTGAAGTCCATGCCCTGTTTAGACATTCTTTACTCTTGTACAGACATAATACCAGCATCTAGCTAATTACACAGCTTAGGCATTCTGAGACACCAGGAAGACTATAAACACACCTGATTTTCTCTGTTTTCTCATGAACTATATCCAAGGAATTGGTGCTACTGAGCAGGCATCTCCATCCTCTGTTGTGATGTCAGCTACTACCCATTACTTGTCCTGCTGATTGTGTCTGGTTCCCTCTGTGATAGACTTTAATCTGCTCCTTAAATCATGTGTTATCTGTTCGCAGCTTATAGCAGCTTAAGTTTGTTCAATACAGTCTCCGTCCTGTACCAAATTAATTAAAACTACCCATTAATACCAACCTCGGAACTGATCCCTCTGGAATTAGTCTTGATGTTGGACTACAGATAATACTGAGTTGATTTTTGTAACCAATTGCATATGGCAAATGAAAGGCCAGGAAAATTAGGTGAGGAATGATTCTCTCAACTGATCCTGTAATTAAGAAAAGGTGAGAAGCCGTAAATATCACCAAAGTTGTCATATAGACTTAGCAATGTTTTGCATTCTATCACACTTATTCCCATTCTGTCTCTCTGAGCAGGCAGCTGCTAGACTTAACTACAGTAAGATAATGTCAGAAAACAGAAGCAAAATATTTTGATCTGGGGACTGCAGAGCTGTGGGTGGTGTAAACTGTGGCCTCCTTGTAGATCAGAGACGAATCAGAAGAACTTATAGAAAAGTGAGATGCTAAACTGTGCTGTTACCAAATTAACGTACTATCCTTGTTTAAGTCAATGGGACATTCAGCATAGCCTCCAGTGGAGTCAGGATTTCCTTCTGTACTTAAAATTCTACCTGGTTATCAGAAAATAACGCAAAAAAAAACCACGTGCACTACATTTTTGGAGACCATATATATATAGATGGTGTGTCGCACATAGCCACATCCCAGCTGCCTATCAGGATAAGACTGAGCATTCATTCAGCTCTCCACGACTTGGCACCTTCATTCAAACTATGTGGGAACCCTGGCTTGTGGAATAGATGGAAATCCGGGCTTGTCTCTAGTCTGGGTCATCACAGCACACCCTCATTATGAGAAAACAGATTTTGTAACCCACTCTACCAAAACCTTGTTATGGAGGAGGCTGGGAAAAACCTTCATTACAAATAAATGAGGTAATGAGGGGGAAATGCCATCATGTTTTCCTGAAACAACCAGTGCAGTCCTTACAGCAAATCCCATATTCTTACTCAAATTTGTACAGGAGAACTTCTCTTCCCTGCACACAGCCATATCCCTGGGAAGAATAAAGAGTTTGTCATCTGCCCTAGAGTCTGTAGGTCTGTACCACATCCCTTGAATACCCCGTGAGCTCCATGGGCACCTTACAAAGCTGGGATGTAGATATATGACCTCTGGTGTTTTGTCTGTGCAGTCCTTTAGAGGAGTCTGTAGTTTTCTGTGTCCTCCTGGTCCAGGCACATCAGAGATTGTCATGAATAAGGGAGCAAAGAAGGTAAGAGAAGGTTTTTAAATTGGGCCATTTTCCTGCTGCAGTCTGAACCAAGACTAGTTATCAAATTAATTCATAAACACCACCAGCCGCTGACAGTTCTTCGCTTTTTCCAGATTAAACAGAATTCAGACCAGTGATCAAGCAGCGAAGGGTCTCTCACTCATTAGCAAACCCCTGAGCCATCACTTTCCCAAGAGCAGTAGGTTGTTAGGAATGTCAGGAAATATGCAGTCGTTGTGGTGTAAAGTATGCTTAAAATGTTAATGACCTTTCTAGCTTAAATATCTTTGAGCTACTGTAATTAGACAGCAGAAGAGTTTTTTAAGATGCTGTCTCGGAGCAAGCTAAGCATTGTTTCCATTACATGTCATTCATCAAAGACAGCACCTGAAATACGTATGTGCAGCGTAGCATCTGAACTCTGCTTCATTTACCCCTGCCTTCACTGTAGCAGCCTTCTCTGAATTTAATAAGGCTTCATTAGAATGAGCCGTGCCCAGGGTAACCTGAGTCAATGAACAGCAATTTAATTTAGTGTATGGAAGAGGCACGCTGTGTCTCTCCCTTCTTCCCCTCCGAATGTAGATTAAATGAAAATCTTTCTTATATATCGAGCGAATGCTTTCTAGGGTTGTGTATCGCACTGTGATCTCTACAAAAGCTGGTGTGAATTCCTGTATTTGGGTCACTGTGTATTTGGTCTAAGACGCAAAGATGAACTGAGCATAAATGAATGCGCTTCTCTATACAAACATGAGGACAGCTATTTAATTTGCTGAGATCCAAAAATAAGAACAAAATAGCTGAGGCACAACTGGTACAAACAGGAAGGCTGTGATAGTCTGTGTGTAAATGCGTTGCTTTTGTTGTTTGCAGTTCAGTAACACCTCTGATGCCATCCGTACAGGCCACACACTAGGAAATGCTCTCTCTTACTACACCATGGAGTTTTGCTCTTTGGTGACATGGTGTAAAGAAATATCCAGGGCTAGTGATCAAAAACCAAAAAAGGCGATGTCCTCTGCCATGTGCTGATTTGGATTTCACACTGATGCCGAGGGCCAGTGTATGTGATGCATTACATGTGGGTAAAGTGAGAGGCAAATGGCATCCCAGAAATATCCCCATCTCTCCAGCCAAAGGTTTTGACCTCATTAGCCCACAGAAGAAAACTTTGAAAAGATTTCTGCATCCAGGATCAGAGTCAAGATAGACACATGACATGTCCTGCCTGGAGGCTGTCAAGTGTATCCCTTCACTAGTGCTTTGCAAAGCCAGCTGGGGATGAGTCCTTTTTGCATTTATTTAATTCAGGTTCAGATTCACCTGGTGGAGGATCACCTCTCTCCCCTGACTGTAGACAGTCTTGGGAGAGACATAGAAAGGGAGGGAAATATCAGAGGCTGAAGGCGTTCAGTGCCTGACAGTGAGCAGCGTAACACCTCTCAATCTACCTCAGTGAGCTCCCCAGATACAGAAGTGATGCAATAAAGCTTGACCACAATAACTATACTTTTTTTTGTTGTTTTCTGTCCACAAGAGTGTGTCTACATGGAGGGCAGACTGCTACATACTGCAGCCATTAGTTATGGCTAGCGATCGCCTCCAGTTGCTTTGCTGCGTGCTTTCGTGTGACAGCAAATACAGCCTCTGAATTAATCAAGACCACCACGGATGGGGCTCTCCATCACCACGCGGGCAACCGGCACAGCGCGTATCGCCGCTCACAGCAGAGGTCACCAACAGGAAACGTCCTTTGCCACAGGTACAGAAGCTGTGTGTTTTAGTCTCCTTTGAGCTATAAATACTCCGAAACAGCACCAAGAAGTGTGTTGCACTTTTACTTTGTTTGTATTTGATCTCGTCTTTCATGTTTTTTTCATATACTCTGTTTTTCACATTAAGCATCCTGCTAGCAGCTTGAATCTTTTTGAGGCGTAGATGTGAAAACTGAACGCTTGAATGGGGAGGTCAGTGATTGTTATTCTCTGCTTTGAACTGTATGTGTTAACATTTAACAGCAAAACTTAAGTGCACAGGATGCTGCATTATTAAGAGTTTTAGTTTTTCTGGCCTAGAGGGCATCTGTACTTCATTTTTTTGCTACCAAGGCAACAGTTTAGCTTCAGGCAACAACTCATAAAGTAACCGTATATGCTTAAAAGAGATCAAGCCTCATCAGAAAATAAAACTGTCACCCTGTGATTAGATGTAAGAATGAATTAATACCAGAATCGCAACACTAAACATAATCTCTGTAACACCAAATTTACTCCTGCCTCTGATAAACTGAGTTCGTGTCTGAGAGACATTAACATCCAACAGGCTTAACTTCTCTTGCAGTAGAGAAAAGGTCAGGAGGAAAGTGAGATTTATTCAAACAGATGTCCACACTTCCCTTACAAGTAGGCTTAGAAGAACAATATATCACAACCGTATTCAGTGTTTGCTTAACAGGAATCATCTCACAATTAAGAGTACGTAATTCCAGATGTTGCTAACATCTGTAGATACCATAAACATCTAATAGAGAGTTTAATGGTACCTTCTGCTGTTCGGAATGGTTATGGGCTCGGTTTGATTGGCCACGTTGGAAGACATACGAGGCCTGATTCTCTGTTCTGTGGTGAAACTCAGATAGAAAATGGCAAAAAAGAAAAAAAAAGCTGGAGTACTGCACTGAGCATGGAGAATATAACAGCGCTATCAGCAGTGGTGGTGGTGGTGGTGGGATGGGGCTGAGTGTGAGCCAGTGCTGTGTGCTAGCTGGATTTACAGAATCACTTGGGTTGGAAAAGACCTTCCAGTTCGTTAAGTCCAACCATCAGCCTGACCTGCACAACTGTGAGGACAGGAGGCTGGAGCGAGGGGGCACAGCAGGGCTGTGGGCTGTGCACGACCACTGGGAGGCTGGTCTGCAAGGAATGGGGAAATACAGCCTTGCGGGTCTGTAGAAAGGTACTTGAAAATCCTGTTTGGTTCTCGTAAAGGAAAGTATTTCCCCACCCTGCTTTAAAGAGTGTATTTCCATGGCTAGGCAGAAGCATTAACGAAGAGCTTTCAAATTTCTGAAGCCGTGTTGTGCCATCCTGAGAGCCATCAAGGGTTGTATTAGCAGCTGTTCTGTGGGAAGAAGCGACTCTCGGTAAGGGAAGGCCACAGCACAAACCTACTCGCATCCACCCTGGATTATACATGAGCAGAGCAGTGACATCCTCTTAGCATTAGCAAGTACCTCGAAGTTGGAAAGCTTCTCGGGAGTGCAGATTTGGTAGAGCTTCCCCTGAAAATGGTCCTTAAGCAGTGCTAAGTGAGATGGTACAGTCATTTCCCAAGTCAACAACTCCCTGGACTCTTACACAAAACTCACAGTGCCGTGGCCTTCTTCTCTACTACCGCAGCTGCTGCTTCATTATTTTGTAAGCTTCTGCCAGCATACTCCATGGAAGAAAGTCTGCGACTTGTAATTTTCATATGCTATTTCAGGTAGAGCAAAGAAAGTCATCAAATGAAAGAACGCTGTGGTATATACATGTATATGTGCTTATAATGCAAAGTTTTATTTTTAGAATCTCTGTACCAAGCTACTGTAGTCTGGAACTAGTACTCAGCATAGAGGTTCCTCTCCACTTTTACTTTGTCCCCTATTTTCAGCAATAAAAAAGCATATTCTTTCAGAAGCAAGCAATGCTTCCATCTGTAAAACAACTGGGACAACTCTTCAGTATTGCCAGTTCATACCCTGGTTTTCTATCCACTGGAGGAAAACAAACAAACAAACAAACAAAAAATCAAGGTCATACACTTTGGAGCTCATTTTCCATCCTCTATTACCTAAGAAACCTGAGTCAACTTCGTAGGAGTAGGTAGACAAATATGATAAAACCTGATAGCACAGATACAATATGAATAGACTGACAGCAAAAAAAAGAGGAAGCCAACTTCTGAAAATACACTTGAAATTTATAATTGCTTTAACCAGCATCTCAGTGTTCATACCATCCTTGGAGCCCTACCATTACTTTCTGAGTAATTGTCTTCTCAGCCTGGCCTATACTGAACAAATCCTGAATAATTCACCTTAGAGTCTGTGCGAATGTTTTCATCAGTGTGTTTATATGAGAACATGCGTACAGAAGACCCACTGCTCTTCTCAGCTGGGATTTCCCATGTAGAAGCATCTTTAGTTAATCCAGTTCACACTCATATTTTCCAACTCAGTGTCAGAAGCCCATCCCAATTTGATTTGTTTCTTTCTGGTTCAAGAACAGTTCCAGCAGAGATTCAGCAAAGACTCTGCACCACATACTGTCTCCATGCCATCAGATGCAACTCTGTGGACCATACTATACGTACAAAGGCTTTTTTTTTTTTTTTTTCAGATTCCCTTGTCTGCCCTTCAAACCTTTCCTTCTTTTGCAAGAACTGGTACAAGTTTTTTTAATCACCACAGTTCATAAGTACTCCATGAAGTCCCAGATGTGCTCAGCTTACTGTGGTCAACAGAAAGCCTTCCGCTTTTCAGTCCTTGGAATGAGCCCAACAACACCTCAGGTACCATTTTACTGTATTTACGAGACAAAAAATTGTCAAGGATCTTCCACTTCATAGGCTTTCATTATTTTTGGAAGTACGGTTTCCTGTGAAATCATAAATTTGGTTTTCAACTGAATGTGCAAGGATTCCAATTTCACTGCAAACGTTGATCCTGCACACAGCAGGAAAAATATAAAAGCAGGGAGGCTCTGTATTCTAATTCATTTTCATTGTTTTATTTTGTTTTTATTTTTAGACTTTATTAGAATATATGATCTTAGACTGTACACACACTAACGTAAGATTTCCTTTTGGAAAAGTCAGTTTTGCAGGTTTTTTTAAGGCCTCCGGAAAACATACATAATTGACAACACTAGTTGATCTATGTACATTGTAGATAATTCGTTAAAAGCAAAAACACCATTTAGAGAGGCAAATTAGTTGCAAATTGATTACTTTTGAAGTATTTGTCCATGCTATGAAAAGAGCTTAAGTGAATAATTTTCAGTGTGAGTTTGTGACTTACTTGTTTTGGGTATTCCTTGTGTTTTGTGTGACCGAGACTGGACACCAAAAACTGGAAACTTAGATAAAGCAGCCCAAGTCTTTTTCAAACGGAAGCAAATGATAGGAAATGTCTAGGAGTCTTAGAGTTCATTCTTCTAAAAATTCTCATAATCACATTATTTTCCTGTGTCCTACACGAAATTCTAACAGGAAGCACGTGACTAGGGTAATTTGCACTGCCCTTTGGTCCTTGACAAAAAAAAAGACTACAATAGAAAGAATATCAAAACATTTGCCAGTGTTTTCTTCTATTTTACCCCTCAGTGATTGGATTAGAGGAATTTGTCTTCCTTGTTAGATCCATCTCTGTAGCCGAATCAGTTGTTCCAGATACGACTGCTCTGAGGATCATAAGCAATGATTCAATTAACCTTCCTTTGAAAAGTTTGTTGATAGCATTAGAAATTAATCTCTAACAGCTAAATTAGTATTTCTCTTCATTCTGTTCTAGTTTTGACTTCTAATGAGTCAGAAGTGGCTCTCCTAAATAAATCTATGGATTCGGGATGAAGAAAATATTAAAGTACTTGGTTTTCCTCTTTTGGGGAAGGACATATTTCACTCACTTCTTATCACAAATCATTTGCTAAAGAAAAGCATTCTTTCTTTTCGGTAGGAGAAAGAAAATGGCTTCCAAGAGGAGCTATGAAGCTGAATTCCAGAGGAAAGATAATTATTGAAATAAACAAAAAAAAAGTCCTCATTCAGAAGCCAGAGGTTGTTTTAATAAGCTCTGCTGGATAGGCTTGGCTTGGGGTTTTATGTTTGTTTTCTCTGTCTTGATTCCAAGACTCTGGACAGTATGTGTATGTTATATATGATGTTGGGAATGAAGGGGAATAATCTTCCTTGTTTATACAGCATGAGGGGAAATGATCTTCCTCATTTAATTATTTATGTATATAGTCCTGGTAATATAAGATTTTCTGTGATATGTATCTGTGGTTTTTCTTTTTCCTTACGAGAATTTAAATTTCCCTCAATGTTAAGCAAGTATGTTGGTCATTTTTTTGCAGCAGTGTCTGGTGCAGAATGGCACCAACACTGAGAAGTCCTGGTTAGAGATGAGAAGAGCGTCAGCCTTTGGACACGAAGGTTTTAGTAATTGCAGTTGCTACTGATTTGCATGCAGAGACAAGATTACTAGAGAAATGAAAACTTGACATTTATCTGTTTGTATAAACAGAATGATTTATTCTTTAAATCAAAGTAACCTACTTTAGTTACTTTTAAAGCTTTTTTTTTTTTCATTTTTTTAATTTAGAATCTGGTTGAGTCTTTGTTTCTTTAGCAAAGGAATTTTAATTTCGGCAAGTTCAATTTTACTCAGCGCTGACCTTAGGAACTGCAATTTCTGCCTAGAAAGTTATATTTCTGAAAATCAAGGTTGACTGCCAGTGGAAACCATGGGTAAATCTAACAGATGGCAGTACATGCTGCGATTTTATGAAATTCCTGCCCGTGACTGTATATACAACTTACCCTGCATAGTTGGTGGGATCTCTGCATTTTAGTATAAATATGTATTATGTGGGATTAGTTCTGCCTGAAGAGAAGAGCGTGTGTGGCCTGACATGGTGACACAAATGAATGCTTTCTTGCATGTGCCTCAGCCTCGGACAAAATTGCGTTAAGGATGATATTCAATACAAGGGGTGTAAGTTGTACAATGCTTCCTGACATGGCCCGAGCGATAGCGGCTGACACGTCTCTGAGATGATTCACGTACACATGTACATGATCTGAGCCTGTTGCAAAGGTCATTTGTCCTGAGATATATATACAGATGGACAGAAGCATCTGTGCAAAATTTGGTTAACAAGAGAGCAAGTAAAGACTGAGGGATAATTTGGTACTGAGTTATTTGCCCTTTTTAAGGAATGCGACTTGTTCTGTACCGGTAGGGTTCTGTTATATTCTGTGTCCCCAGGAAAAGGTTGGGGCAATGTAAAATTAACTTACATTTCCTCTGCAAAGTTTTCTTGGCCACATCTCTGCTACCCGCTTCATTGGCACGATCCTACTCCACCAGGTATTGCAGCAGATCGACCAGAACGACCGCGTTTCACTCTCTTTTGTTCTTTGGGAACGATTTCTGGCCATGGGAAGGGTTGGATCTGACTTGCCAAGCTGAACAACTAATCAGTCTTGAACTCCAGAGGCAGCTCGGGTGGATTTTCACAATAGTCTCAGTTCAGCTGAACCAAGTGTGTCAAGCTTTTTTTTTGGCTAGTGAAATATGAGGGAACACCGAAGGCAGAAAAGAAGTATTAGGTTGAAAATGAAATGAAAATTCAAATGTGTCCAGGAGAAAAGGCTTAAAGCATTTAAGTCAGCCCTCTGCAAACTAAATAGTTGCTGACCGGCATAAAGGAGTTAATTGCAGCTTGCTTTCCAGTAAGTAAGACCTTTCTAATACCTGCAGGTGTCCAGTGGATTCTTTTGTACCCGCCAACCATGAGGGGTAACACGATCCTCCACCATTTCCTTTTGAGTGGGAGTCTACCCAGTTTGTAAGGGAACGGGGAAGATGAATAGCTGGATCTCTGTTGAAAAGAAAAGGAACACCGTACCGAAACGCCTTTCAACTTTTTGGAAGTTCAGGCTGGGCTCCAGCAGGGCTCTAATCTGCCTCCAAACTCAAACTAAAGCACTCAAATCCGCTTTGTCCATTTGGATCATTGCTTTACAGCCGAGTTTCAGCCCCGTCCTGTTGGAAACCCCCGTGCCCCGTTGCTCTCTGCCTGGCAAGGTCAGGCACGGGATCCTGGCTGCCAGGTACGGCAATCAACCTTCTCCTGGCAGCTCTCACAAAAGCTGGCTACCAGCTGTTTCCTGAGACTGAACGAAGCCCGTGCTTGCTGCTGCTTCCTTTTTGGCTTTCCTGCCTTTTATCAAGAGGTTTCTTTTCATTAAAAAGACGGTTATAGCAGCGCACATAAAAAATTCAGAAAGCTTTCAGCAAGGAAGAGACTTCAAATGCTCGGTGTCTTGGTGTCATAATGAGGACAACAACGGCCCATGCATTCAAAGGCTACTCCAAGGCGATGCTTTCGGTGTTGTACGCCCATGAAAGAGTTTGCAGGGGACTCTGCTTATGGAGAAAGGAGGGGCTGGTGAAAGAAGCCCTCCTCCCACTCAGTTTGGCTTTTTACGCCAACATTTCTGACCACAAGAAGCTATTCTTGAATCTTCAAATGTCAAACGTTCATAGGAAATGGGTTAATGGCACAAACTAAAACGTGGCCCGTACGCTTTGATTCAAATACGTATTCAGATACAGCTTTACTAAATGGGGCTCAGTTAGAGAGTTTGCTATCTGCAAATGGCTTGCTATAGAAATCACGGACCTAAAAAGCTACAAAAAGTAATTTTATTAGTCATTAAGCACTTCTAGGAAGTGATCACATAACAAAAAGCTTACCACTGCTAGGCTGCTCATTCTACAAAACTGTGCAGAAAATTATTAAATTTCTTCCTTAGCAAAAGTGGAATCTGAAAGCCTAAAAGAGAGGTGCTTTTTGACTCAGTGTGTCTGCTGTCCTTCTGCACTGTTTTTTCAGCCTTTGTAATCTTACAGGGTAAGACATTGTAATCATCGTGTCTTGTCTATATATACTGAAATACAGATGCTTGCAGGAACATTTTGTAAAATGTAATATTTTATTTAATTAGTGAGCTAGATTGACTTATATGTACCAATGCTGTGTGTATTTTTAGCCTTTGCAAAATGCTTCAGCAAAAATGGGACCAATAATCAAAAATGCAGGCATATTCTCTGTGTTGACCCAAATAGCTACCATGAAAAACCTCCAGACAACTCTATAGCAATGCTTCCCTCTTTAAATGTTAAGGTGTCATCCAAAGACAGGAAACCTGTGAGTAGCCAGGACCTGATCCACAAAAGACATCTAAAAAAGCAGTCATGCAAAGATCTGGTTGTTTCTTCGAAGTAAATGCCAAGATCCAAAGACGACAACATCAGAAGTGGTCACTGAGACTCCAGCTTGTCTTCCCTCTATAAAACAAAGTCTTAGAACTTCCCCCAAATAATTGCTGTTAGCACTGAAACATGATTTTACAAAAGCCTCAGCTCCTTTTTCAAGAACTGCCAACCATGGAGAATTCAGCACAGCCCTTGGCAAGTTGTTCCAGTGCTGAGCCATCCTCGCTTATGGAAAAAGCACTTTGCTCCCCATCTAGACTGGTCCATCCGCACCTTTTAGACAGTCACACTCAGTCTGCAAATCCCAGGGACCTTTTGCTCCTTATGGAAATACTCACAGAGAGAGGATAAATTTCTTCTCTTCCGTGGTAAGCTAAGTGGGCTAAACTTTCAGTTTTGGATGGATGCAGGACTTTTCACAACCCTTTAAGCATTCTCATGGCTCTTCTCTACGTGCCTTGCATCGTTTTCACTCTCCTCCTGGAGCTGTCAATACCAGAACGGGAGATTAGCATCCCGTAGCAGCAGCAGCAATGCCAAATGAAGGGGTTATGCAAACCTTCTGCTCCCACCAGCTTCTCCTCTTTACGTATCCATTAATGCTGGTGTTTTTTAACAGAGGAAGGTTAGAGTTACAAAGCTTTGTGTTTCTGGCTGGAAGATGTCCCTCTTCCATGTAAACTGAAAGCTCTCAACATCTGAGCCTCTGTTCCTTAGCACCATGTCCTTTGCTTGTAAAATGAGGCAGCGAGCCGTAGACTTTGGCAAATGGAAGGACAATTGGCACACACAGAAGGACCTGGTTTATATTTGTCTGGTAGTTGGTCCACCCTTTCTTCTCCATCCCTTTTGCCGTAGTTACTTTTTTATGCCTCCTGCAGTGCTGTATCTTCACAACCATAAAAATCTATAAAGATAATATAGCAAAATACTCATTTTGTAGCATACATGCACGTGTACGTAACGAGGGATATAAATATTTGTGCCTGTGTGTGTGTGTGTGTGGTTTCAAACAAGTTCCGGCATCATGCTTTTAACTTCCCTTCTATCGCTTTCTGTAAAAGCACGCTTGTTTTAGTAATATTTGGAAAAGGTTAACTTGTGATACTTGGGAAGAAGCCACGAAAATAGTCTGACGTATTTAAAGGGTGAATAGGAAGTCCAGGACTCCTCTGCAGTTAGGCTGGGGTGAGGTGACAGTCTGAGAAAAAGAGTTAGGAAGCCAGTGGGGACACAAGAGGATGTGTCATCCCCGCGGCGAACGTAAATAACGCCCAGTCTGGGGAGTAAGGCTGGAACAAAAAACAGAGGATAAGGCCAGTCTCCTAAGAGGGTAGCGCTCAGGAGCTGAAATTAATTCAAACAAACCGATGAGGTTTGATTAATTAAAAAAGAGATACCGCTCATAATTCAGGAGGGTTGCGGCTGTATAAACAATTTTGAAGTTTCTGTTTCTCTTTCTGAGAGAGAGGGGATGGGTGAAACTGGCAAGAGAACTGCTAGAATAAAGCCATTTGGAAAAGAAAAGATACAAAAATCATCCTTTGGCCTTTACCAGAGAAATTGGCAAAACGTCTGGGAAAGTGTCATTGTAAATAACCTGCAAGCTCCCAAGTAGGTTGTTTTTTCTTACAGGCTTATGGCTTTCAGAATTTCCTTTCATCCTTTCAGTTCTTGGTCACCCCATAAGCACTCGGGTTTCTGGTTTCCCTATGACGGCATTCTCACCGTGGCCAAAAAGTAGATTTTAATAATCAGTTTTCTCTTAAATGTTGCAAGGAAGGTCTTTGAAGTAAAATAACCCACGAAAGCTGCCCACGTGCATAAAACCCCCATGCACTGCTCGTGCATGGCCAGCCTGGGGGGGCTCTCATGGCCGAGCTGCCGCCTCCATCCCTGCTCCTTGGGCCATCCCCACGGGTGTTCTCCAGTCCTTTCCAACCCAAAGCCCTGTGCCTGGGTCTAAAAATTACGTGGAATTAAATGCAATCAGATCCCAGCCCCGCGCAAAATATACCCCCTCGCAATTACAGCACGAGCAGTTCCAGATGTATATAAAGCTTGGTTTGAATTGGCTATAACGTCGGGAAAGTTGATACGGTTTGGTTTGTTATGTTATTTTAGAAAACAAATGCAAAATGTTTATTTAACTTTAAGCAGCTCTGAAACTTGCCTACTGTAACCCATAATCCTCTGATATTTTTAGATAAATGTTTTTAGACCAGACACCACGAATGCAACAGATTTTACATAGCCTTCTGTGGTTTCTTCGCACAAAAATAGTCTGGGACTAAACAAACACACAGAAGAAAAACCCCAAACAACAAAACAAGAAACTCATCCAGAAGAGAACTATTTCTACAACATGAAGAATTGTGTCATGTCTTTAAAAAAAGTTCATGCTTTCATTTGTATTTGTCGTAGGAAACTTTTCTTAGCAAGGATCATCTAACACTACCAGAACTAATGTGCCATCTTGCCTGTAGGATATGAAAATATCTCTGGGTAGCTAAGTACAGCTGCTTCTCACAGAGATTCACACTAAAAAACAAGAGGATACTTTATCCAGCTTGCATTGAAAAGAGGCTGGACGTGCTCCCTTGAATAACAAGAAGAATATCTAGCAAAATAGGACAAAAACTTATGAAAACACTTCTCACTGCTTGCAGTGCCAAAAATCTGGAGATTCCATCAATAACTCTGTCATCACTGACATGAATCAACAATTCAGAATATTAAAAGATGTATTTTATGCATTTCTCATCATCAGTCTTCTCTGCCCTATTACGTGCACAAACACTTGAAGTTATTTGTTCTTTGTCCCCTGCTTTGCAGCTCTCAGAAACAAACCAGTCATTATAACATGCACCTTTTTTGTTTTGTTTTGTTTTTCCCAAAACTTGCATTTCTACCACAAGTCTTCTGGATCCCTGTACCTGTATAATTAGCTGGAAGTCTCTCTCTTTTTTTTTTTTTTTTTCATTTAGAAAAACAAAATGCTTCTGCTCATTATGGTTGCTAGAGACATCTTAAGAATATAAATCCAAAAGGCTTTGAGTCTAAGAATACGAAAAGAAAAACCCAATGTACTTTAAGACCTCATATTTTTAAGCGAACCTTGTGATGGTAGGCACCTTTTTTCTCATGTTTTGAATGTTCATATTTAGCGGTACTGCACTCTGTGAAATTAGAGGTTATCAGAGTAGCAGCTCTAGGAATAAATGTTAAAAAAAATAAAATACAAGGAATGCAGAAATATAAACTAGGGCTGTACCAGCCCTGGGATCTGGAATGGGCTTTCTTTTGTTCTCTAGATTTGTTCCAGAATCTCTATCCTCCAGGAAGAACAGGTGTAGAAACAGAAGGCACTCTACCCAGAAGAAATTGCTGTCTAACCTAATACATTTATTTATTTCTAGTGAATTTAAAAGATGAGGATCTGTACATATTAATCCAAAAGGAAACCCAGTAAATACATGCTCAAAAAGGGAGAGGAAAGCTTTCCTTTGAAAATACAAAATATGAACAACTCGATCCAATACATAGAACCGGGGAATTGTTTTCTTACTGTCTCCTCGCGGCATATCTTCATGGCATAATATGCCTCTATAAATAACCTCACTTATACTGCTATTGTATATTGCCTATTTGTGTTGTAATATCCCCGGAATAGCCACACAATTTTTCTGCTTCGCTGCCCAAACCATACATGATTTCTTCTTTCATTAACACTCACTGGAAACACACATTTTCCGTATAAAATGGGCCTGATGTACCTCTTCCATGCACTCAAGAAGAATCTAGTTACAGAGTTCAGGTCTACCATATGGAAGAGTGAAACAGTTTAATTTCAAGTAAAATAAGTGGGAATGCAGTTGTAAAACAGCTGTAAATGCACACTGAAGGTGCACAGAAAAATTGTAGGTGGTCCAATGATCCAGTAGCATGTCTCAGTGTTTACAGGGGCACAGCCTGTTCCTGGTGTGATTAGCCAAAGCCTGCAACTTGCTAGCTGATTAAGCTGCCAGTATTTCACTTCCATGTGTCTTGCATCTCCAGAACCTGTAAGGTACTTCACAAGTTGCTAAATTTCAAAAACCCAAGGAAATACACTTGCCCCTGGCAGAAGAGAAGGCAGTGAATGGCCGTGCCGCACATGCACAGTACTTTTCATTTCAGTGCTTACAACACTGTGCACAAAGTCAAAAGGACTTCATTTTGATTTCCCTGGCACAATTATTTTTCCTCATAATTAACTCCACTGGCTATTTGAAAGTTTAGCTCGATTTCCTCTGGCGCGGGACCAGATTCAACACAGATTGGACTGAGCAGTCACTGCCTTAGTTACCCAGCTGGATTACAGCAACGCGAAGCAGCAGCCGAAGATGGATCAATACCATACCCAAGTCCTTTCCGAGCCCCAGCCTGACGACACGATGTATTGATTGAGCAGGAAGCACGGCCAGAATAAAGCAATTCATTAGCTGAAATCTTGGGATACAATTTCCAGTGTCTTTTCTCTCATCGCTCTCAGACAGCTCACTCGTGCTTCTTTTCCGTGGTACACGCTCTGATTCTCCACAGCGTTTAGCTGCCAAAGTCATGGTGAAAAAATACAGCAGGGCTCTGGTCCCTGGAGCTCTCCCCTGAGCTCTTCCTATCCATAACCAAGCATCTATGCACATAACATTAGAAACCCAAATAAAATACTTTTAGTAGTCATGTTTTGGCTACGCCTGACTGAAAATGTACCGTTCTAAGTTTGATCAGCAGAACCAAAGTGCAGCTCTTGTCAGGTCAGCCTTTGATTTATGAATTATTTTTTCAGGGGGATGTTTGCATCAAGTTCTTGAGCGGCTCGAAGCAGTAGCAGAGGAATTGCAGCACGCTCTGGAACACTGGTGAGGCATGCCAATGTCATTAGTGATGCTGTTGCACTTATGCAATCTACTACGCTTATAGTCAAAAGAACATGCAAATAAGTCATGTTAGTTTACTATGAAATTACTTGTTGAGAAAGTACACAATCGTGACATTTCTTACTCTATCTTTTACCTCAGCTGATCATGGAGCTCACATCCTTAGAGTTTGAAATGGCCCACAAGATCGTCCCAAAGTCTTTAACACTGTTTAAAAGGCAGGGAAAAGAAAGGGCACAAGACTTGATATGACCCTGTTATTATGTGATTACTTCTAATACTCGTCCGTCTTCCAAGAAACAAGGAAATCAGTTAATCACAAGTGGGAGAGGGCGATGTAGGCAAAGTCCACCCTCAGTATCTCGTAAGATTTGACCAAATACTCCCAGCTCAACTGGTGTTACTTGCCTTTGGCTGCACTGGGTTCAAAGAGTGAAGGTTCAAAGACTGTGCTGTCTTGCCCTGCCCTGCCTGGTGGCCTTTCCTCCCTCCCCACGCTTCCTGAATGACCAAAAAGCTATTAGGAAAGGATGATAATTAAAGATATTGGACCCTTTTCTGATACCGAGACATTATAATGGCCTAAGGACAAAGAAACTCTTCATGGACACCTTCCCATGGCGTGGTGGCAAATTTGCTGCCTGTAGAAGTGGTCAGGCAGCTCTGGGTTGGGGACTTTTTTGAAGCAGCATTTTACGGTCTCTCTTGAAATAGGTATAGAAACCTATCTAGACATCGTGCAGAAATCGTGTTCCTTTTGTTATAATAATTTAAGTGCTAAAATTAGCAGTCCCCCTTCTCCCTAATGCAATGTGACTCTTTGATGCCTGCAGCCCATCAGACAGACCAATGCACTCAGATGCTCTGCAGGAAGAATTCCCTGGCCACTGACACTTCTATAATTACTGCCCTGCTGTAAAACGAGACGGTGCACACCTGTCTAACACGTGAGCCACACACAATCTTTGACTCTTCTAAGCCCTGGGAGACACGTGCTGCTACTGTTCCCATATCTAAAGGAGTATCGAGGTTATTTAATGTTACACAAGTTAGGATTGACCTGGAAAAGTGGCAGAAGCATTAGGTGCATCCCCTTATTTTGCATGAAACAAGGTAGGGCAGGAGCCTTGGTAGGGCAGGAGTAGGGGACAGGTTGGTCAGTGGCTAGCAAAAATGTTTTTCAAGCGTAGTTTTCATATCAGGGCATTCGTTCTTAAGCAACTAGTTAGGAAGGTGGCTGAGTATTTCAAGGAATGGATAATTTTGTAACTGTCCTTGCATTTCTTCCCTAAGTGCTAATGGCCACCAGCGAAGAGTGCATAGCGGAGCTGGAGGGATTTACACTTTGATCAAATGTAACTGCTTTTATGGCCCTTTTTCCTGAACTTTGCCATATTCCATAACATAAACCATTCATAACTGTAAAAATGCTAATTTTCATGGCATTTTCTTGGCTTTTGCCAGATAATGGGATTTGTATTTAGACCAGCACATGGGTTCTCTTTTTGCCTAAGCATTGGCACTTGTGATGAGGCAGGGAGGCTGTTGTGTCAAAGTTACTCCTACCTGGACTGCCGGACACCTGCAGTTCCAGATGAAATCTTCTCATAGAGCAAGAGCTGTGTTTAGTAGCAGGCTCAGATTAAAAAGGGCCACCAGAAACGGGCTCAAACACCAAACTTTCTGTGGATTTTTAAGTTTGTTCTATAAACTGGAGTCATTTCCTCATCAATTCTAATCCAGGAAGGACTTCAGGGCATTCCCTACCTTTCGTGGTGAACCCTTAGTGAAGGACACATTTTCTAATGCTACAGCTACATTGCTAGAGTGGGTGGAAAGTTCATCCCCATGTCTAAGGACAGCTCCATTTGCAGCTTATGGAACCTGCTCAGAATGAACTGAATCACTTGGTAGTTAATAATAGCTTGGCAAGAGGTAGTTTTTAGAGTGAGCAATGGCAGGAAAAATGACGGGAAGCTCGTTGTCACCTCTAGGACTCCTGCTCCAGGCTCCTTCATTGAGGTGCAGCGAATTAAATGCTGACTGACCGTGTACAAGATAAATATTGGGTGCAGGCTGGACAGAAAATGCGTTAAGTACTCGCTTCCTGGAAAGGTGATTTTTAGTCAGTATGCATGCTTAAATACGAAACACGTGGCTGACCTTCTTCAAAGCTCCAAGTGCAGCTCTGGACACATTTATCAGGAACAAGTTCCCTCGGCTTTGGGATTTAACGTGAGCCCTGCAAATGCTAAATCAGTGTAGTTGCATCAGGCATGTGTGGCCATTAGGCATGAAATGGATACAAGTGACTCTAACACATTTGCTGCCCAATTTATACACCCTGCATACAAAATTCTCACTGCATTTATGTCACCACTGAATTTCTCCAAGCTTATGCTTATATTTCACCGCTTTCAACAACATGACAATAGACCAGAGCAGAGCAGAATCTTAGCTGGTGTCATTACTGAAAGTCTGAAGACATGGTATTAGAAAGCCATAGAAGAAAATCAATGCTGTGGTCAGTAACAATACGCTATAGATTAATTGGGGCCAGAGGCAAGGGCTTAAGCACAGCACAATCCTTTATGCAGTTTAGAGATTCTGATTGCAAACACAGTTGTAACTTTCTCTAAGTGCTCAGAGGTGAAGGTCACGTTGTGTGGCATTGGTGAAGCTTGTTTTTTTCCCCCAGAATTTCAGAGAGGACTCAAATTTCTCTCAGTCTCTGTAAGTAACAAGGTACTTGGGACACTGTGGCCATGTGAACGAAACCTTTAATATTGCCTGTGCTGCTGTGTTGTAGAACAGCATGTCGTTTGCTTGGTTGTTTTCTTCAGATTGGCAATTCCATTTTAGATATTTTTCCCCTCAGATTTATGTCATGATAAATCTTGTTGTCGATGCGCAGACTCCTTATGAGGGAACTTTTGCCAGCTGGAGTAAGTTCTGCACTATTACGTGTCTATGTGACTTCCTATGGTAATTAGAAGAGTAGTTCTAATTAAGTAGGACCAAAAGTGACAGAGGGATTGATTTGGTTCTGCCTTGAACTGTAATCAGCATAATCTCTGCCTCTGCACCCTACAAGGGATCTCCCACTCTCATCATGTTGCTCAGATGCAGCCTGCACACCTGCAGTGTTGTAGTTCAATGATCAGTAATATTTTTAATTAATGTGTCAAACTTTTGATGTTAGAAGCTTTTTAAAACAATAATTAAAAAAAAAAACAGTTGAAGACTTTTCCCAAATTCCTGCCAGAAACAGTCCCTGTGAAGCAGTGCTCTGTCGGCAGAGCAGCCATCATTAGGGTACGGAAAAGCACGTCCTGTGAGAACCCAAACCAGTGAATGAAAATTGTGGTAAAGCAAGTAAAATCCAAGCTGAAAGCACATGGCAAAACCTTCAGTTTCACGATCACCTTCATTTCATGGAGAACACCAGCTGCTGCAAATCTAGACACTGATTGTTACGGCAAACTGAAGGGCATCACGTCATCTACTGGTATGATCCCAACACAACTAGGAGTAACTCCTTTTTGGTGCTGCGTGTACGTAATGTTGTGTTCACTGTTGCCCTAAAGTCATAAATCTCAAAGCAAATGTGAATCCTTAATACTTGCAATGCTGCTTCTCAAAACTGTGTTCTCTGCTGAAGGTTTTCCATAGTCTTTGAACCAAGACCTCTGATCTGCAGGACTTTTGCTATCAGCACATCGCTGTGCAACTTCAATGCATTGCTTATCCTCCAGATAAGTAGAAGCACTTTTATCTTTACGCATCCCACAGCTACTATAGCTCCAAAATATCTCTCAGTTTACAGGGTTTCTGTAACTATTACTCTTTGTGCAGTGGTTTACAGGTCAAGCAGTTCTTTCCAAATAATAAATTAGTTCTATTTTGGTTGAACAGTTATCCATGACCTAGTCTCAGTGTCCTCTGATTCTTTTTTTCACTATTTGTAATGCTTATCCAGATATTCCCACTACAAAACTGTGGTTTGTTTGTGAATCACTCTCTTAATCCGTGCATTTTTATTTGTTATCGTAGCTGGTCACCTAAAGCTCATGGGATTCTTTTTGTTTTCTGATGAGGTGACTGCAACTTTTTAAGCAAGGGCTTCACAAATGAGCTCTGCTGTGAAAGATGGAGATATAATTACGGCACCGTAACGATGGGGAGGCTAATATTCACAGGCATTTAATTAGCACCCACAAGGCTCTCGAATGCTTCAAAATAACTAATTACTGCATGGCTTACTCCAAACAAAAATTGTTCTTTTGTTAAAAATGCACCAGCAAATCGGGATGAGAGTTTTGCTTTTGGGAGGAGGTTGGGGTTGTCAGCCAGACCTGTGACAGACACCGGTACCACAGCATCATGGGGTTGCCCAGTGATACCTGAGGACAATGCAGAGAGCACTGAACAAGTTGTACCTGCGGCGCAGAAGGTGCCAGAAACCACTCTCACCATAACTGAGTGCATCAAACCAAATTCTTTTGGATATACGGGAAAGGAGCAGCATAAATAAAATGTTATTTCCTGAGAGAAAACGTGGAATACATCAAGCTCAGAGTGAGAATATAATAATCATACTGCAGACTCTCCCAGGAAAAGGAAAGGAATTTAGCTGCCCAAGATTGTTGCAGTGTATGGCGTTAAACTTTTATTAGGGTACATTGTTTTCCCCAGTTCTCTTCACGAGTGAAGCAGCTCCCTGGCTGCTTAGAAGCCAGCCTGACTGATGTAGAAATACCCGTCCCCTGCTCCCTGTCTTGCTTTGTTACACAGTACCTGGCAGCAGTCACCTTTGCTTGTAGGGACTCACTGGAGATTGAGCACCATCCACAGCCCTCTGGGGGTTGATTCCTGTGTCTGGCAGTTTGGTCCTACAGACTTCCTTGTCCCCTTTGCAGTCTGTGATGCTGGAAGTGTGTCCAGCTCGCTATCCCTCTGCCTGTCCTGCCTGAAGCCACCAAGAAGCCTCCAGGCTTCAGAATGAACTTTGGTGTGCCCCATTAAAACACTTCACCTGTCCCTTTGTGGCCAGGGGCACAGCTTTCTCCTGGGTCTGTCCCCAGCCTCAATAACCTGAGTGCATGTGTGTCTGGGCTCTGTGTGTGAGGCTTAAAGGGTTTGTGCTGTTCCCAATAGAGCCCAAGGCCCTATTATACTATGGCAAACAAATTTCGCAATGTTAGGGACTGGTCGGGAGTGTGAGAGAGACCTGATTTGCATGCTCATCCACAAAAATGCGCACGCATCCTCTACTTGCTTGAACAATAATTGGTACAGTAAAATTAATGCTATTTAGTGGCTTCCTTTGGAAGGTACCATCTGCTTCAACGCAATATTTAACATTCAGGACTCTATTTATAAACAGGAAGAGGTGTAGACTTCAAAGCGGGATTTGCTCATCCCAGCATGATGGCCACCTCACAAGCTATATATACATTGAACACGATACAGACTACAGACCAAGCCCTGTATGTTTAAGTGAAGGAACAGAATGTGAAAGCGAAGGCTTAGCCACCCTCCTCCCCAAGCTTAAACTAGAAGCAGTCAGTGGGCGATAATTCTTCTTATCATTCTCCTTTCATTAAATAATCACCAGCACGTGAAAATATATTAGAGAAATAGAAATTGCGTAACCGCTTTGCCATGATACAGATGTATTCATAAATAGATCCTGCAGAAGAATACCTATTGTATTGATCTAGGAGCTCAGCTTTAGTCTCGCCTTTTAAAATTGTCCTTTGCTGGTCAATAGATAAAATTGGTTGTCCGCGAATGGCGTTTGGGTTCGATCCAGTTTCTGCCTTAACCAAGCAAGCAAACCCTGGCGTATAAAGGAGCGAAGGAATGGTGCTGAGAGGTCTGTGGCTGTCGGAGCTGCCCAAGAGCACCTGAGGCAAAGCAAGCCAGGGTTTGTCACCTTTCTACAGTGAAGGCAAGCGGGAAAACCCCTTGCTGTTAAAGCCAATGCTTATCAGTTGAGTGGTTTTGCTTTTGTATTTTGCCTTTGTAATCAAATGATAAATTGTTCCATGAAGAGAGGACCTTGAAAGGACACAGCCGTGGTGTTTGCTTCCCCGCTTTGGGACACAGCCTGCCAGGTTACAAGGTGTTTTCAAGTTAAAGGCAGGTTAACATATCCACCCAAATAGCAAATTGGTCTTTCTTTTTTTTTTTTTTTTTAATAATAATTTTTCAGCATCTTTTCTTTTTCTACAGTAGCTTTGAGGTGGAAAACATGACTACAGATTCATGTTTCATACATGTTCCAAAGAAAAAAGAGTAATTTGTAAGATTTACAAATTAAAAGTTGAATCTGTCATAACCATGCTCTCACGGTTGTCAGGAGCATCACCTCCATTCCTCTGCCTGCAGGATTGATTTCAGCCATCTTTGGTCAAACACGGCTCCTGGATCCATTCGAATGGTTCAGGTAGTCTTAGTTATATGTTCAAATGGGTTGCAGATGTGAAAAAACAAAACAAAACAAAACAACAACAAAAAGAACCCACCTCTTCTGTAAACCCCCAAATAAACTTGAGTGGCAATCTGAGAGTGAACAAATGCAATACTTTTTATGATAGAGAATATGAAAGCACGACTACCTGAATTGCAAGTGGGTTTATTTTCAGAACTTAGGTTTGACATTCCGGGCTGACAATGAAAACTCATTCTGACATTTCATGCTGAAGGGCTGCCTTCACTCCCTGCCATGGTTGGCTTCCAGTGCCGTCGGCGCGTGCTACAGGAGACCACGCAGACCTGCTGCTCCAAACCTCCCTCTCATTAGACCCACGGATACCTTTGTTTGGATTTTGGACAGCGAATGGCACAGAATTTCTTTGTTAAAATCCCTTAGTTTGGTGAGCGTCTCAAAGTCTCTGCCATTGAATCAGTGAGAGGCAATTCTTTCCTCTCCTGGAATTTGCTCAGGGTGTTGCCGATCCTAACAGCACAGATATGAAGATGTGTTCAACCCCACGGGTGTATTAAGTCTGTAAATACAGTGGCTGAGGACTAAACCTTTGCACAGGTTGTTTTTCATTTGTCTGGTGATAGATGCTAGCGAGACAAGGCAGGCAGTTGACTGGGTTATTACCAATAATTTCTGAAGCAGACTTGAGACTGCCGAGAGAGAACTGGGTAAAGAAATTGAGCTTATGCTTTGGGAAGAACATTCTGCGCATTATACAGAATTTGGGGGAGGTTAGAAGTGCTCTTTTATTGAAAGAAGTAAAAAGCAGCAAAGAAAATGTTGTTTGCATTTGGACAGGGCCTTTGTACTGCCCTTGCCTTGCTGTTGTTTGAACCAGTGGAGAGAAAGAATGGTCAGCCTTGAAACATTTGTACTAGAGAGAAAACCAATATATGGATGTAAAATTAACAAGAAGGGGGGAAAAAAAGGTGAGATAATAAAATAATAAAAGTGATAATTAACAAGAAGGGAAAAAAAAAAAAAACACAACTGTGAGGGTTACAAAGTGCTGGAACAGGTTGCCCAGGGAGGTCGTGGAGTCTCCTACTCTGGAGATGTCCAAAACCCACCTGGATGTGATCCTGAGCAATGTGCTCTAGGTGACCCTTCTTAAGCAAGGGTTAGACTAGATGATCTCCAGAGGTCCCTTCCAACCTCAACCACTCTGATTCTGTGATTCAGTAGCAGAAACTATATTTGGGATCAGCATCTTTATTTGGGTACAGAAGAGAATCTTATTATGTATATAGAAAACAAATACATCCAGAGTTACAGTATTAAATGCACAGAAAATACATAACAAACTCTCAGATTTCAGAGAACAAATGGATTGCAAACAGCTAAATATTAGGAGGAAATTTTCTCTGGAGACATGTCTCATAGACTGTCTACTGTATTTTTTTTATTTTTTCCTGTATTAATAGCAAAATACTAGACTAGATGCAAAACAGTATGGCTAGATTTCTTTTGGCCCATTGTTTTGAAGTGGATAGGTGCCTTAATGTTTGAAGCCCTTATGAGCCTAAGACTCCTGTGAGATTTTCTTTAAGTGCTGGTGCCTCCAATTAGTGCCATCATCAACAAACAGGAAAAGGGTTTGTTTCCTGATGATCTTAATATTATGCCTCTGTCCGGAATACCTAAAATCAGATGAACAGCTGATGTAAATTACTAAAATACTGTAATTTGGACACGATTCCTGCAAGAGCTTACTAATTACTATTGTTTGCTCATGTTCCTATTGTATTTAGGTTTAAGCCAAAGCTATCCACATCCATACAAATATGATGTGTCATCTTACTTGGTTCAGCACTTTTCAAATGCTGCATGAAATCCTTTCTGAAGCCCAGGGAAACCCTCTGACACCAGGAGAGAAGGAATTTACCTTGTTCACTAGTACAGGATGGCAACCAAATGTATGATCTTTGTTATAAAAAAGTAGCTAACCATGAAGAACACTTCATTCCTTTAGCCTGTAAACTTAAACCAGGGCAAAACTTAAAGGGCAGAAAGTCCAGTTTCCTTAGGAAACTAGGAAGAAATTGTTACCCAGGTAAAATTCTGGGTTCTAGGGACTGTTTTGATGCTGTTTCCTTCCCCAGTGCTGCTGCCAGAGCGAGTCCTGCTGCCTTCTGCTCTTAGACATGTACTTGCAGACACAGGTGTCACACATAGGTAGAGATGCATGCAGATATTTTTTTTTTTTTTTTTGCATAATTTGTTTGTATACCCAGCCTTGTCTCTTCTAAATAAATCCTATGTGATCGATGCTTGATCATGAGGTAGATGCTGTGAAAGTCATGTTTGTCAACAGTGCTACATTCACTCAGTTCCACGATGATTACACTTGTAGGGTCAATGTAGAGAAACCACATATAATTTCTCTCCATATACCTTGCATATGTAGCCTTCTTTTTCAGGTTTTGGCAGCTGGGTAGCATCACAGAATAATACTAACTTATTTTTACTCTCTATGCAGCAATTCAAAGTGAGGACTAAGGAGGAATTCCATGTACAAAGAGAACTCGAGTAGAGATTGAGACCTGCAACACAAGCAGGAGGATGGATGATTCTGGCTCTCTCTAATTTCTGATCCCGAAGCAAAATTCACTTCCGAATTCAGTTTGACCTAAGAGGCACAATCTTGCCTGCCTTATATACCCCTTAGAGGTGAGATGCACAATTTGAGTAGGAATGAAGGGAGGTAGGATCAGATTCCAGGTGAGATGTTGCACAGTGCTTCAGCCCATCCGTTCCTGAAAGAGATCGTCATGGGCCTTCTACTGAATAACACGGATCTGTGAACACTCTGTACTTGGATGTATAATCTTATTCATATGGCTACAGATCATATTAATTAATGAACATATTTATGAATGATACTAATTGATAAAAACACTTCCTTAGGACAATGTTATTTGCTCCGTCACGTAGCATGCTCAGCTCCTGCGCGTGGTTTGTTTGATCAGTTGACAGTCAGTAGCCTGGGAGGGGACTGTGGCAGATGCACATTTAGTTGAGTTTTAGAGCTGAATGCTCTTTGATACACAATTGGTGAGTCTCCACTAAAAAGTCCTGATTGCTAAAGTTATAATACCATCTGATCCTGACAATTATTTTTGCAAACGCTGGCCCTCGAAGCCAGTCAGCCTCCTCTGTCCTCTGCTTTCTGGCTGCCAAGTCCCCGTTCTTTACAAAATGTTGACAAAACACTGGTGCTACTGAGTGTCTATTTAATTTTTGACTGATTTTCCTGCTGCATGAGATCACTGGCAACTGCTAGAACACACTCTTGCTTTCCCAAACTTTGTGTTTATTTCCCTGAAGATCTTGCCATCTGCTGCGCTCAGCTGCCCAAATAAGTAAAATTTTCCATGTCTTATATTTTTTTTCCCGAAAACATTATCTGTTCCCTCAATCTTTCCAGCTTTCATCAGGTTCTTTACGATCAGTTCGTCTCATGTATCATAACGTGCCATGTTACCACAAACAGAAGTATTGACTTTGGCAGCGAGACTGAGGTTACTGAAGCAATGTTCATTAAGTAGCATTCCAGATACTACTCAGAGGTCAGCCAACGTGGACGACACAACCATATATGATGCTCTTTGTGCTGTGTATATTTTGTTGGCCTTACTTATCATTTACACCTCATTTGTTCCAAGTTGCTCACTGTTGCCAATCCGGAGTGTTCAAAATCATGAAATTGGCTCACAAGCGATAATGCTTTGAGCAATAATACGTTTAGAAGCTCTTACGGCTTTTTAACCAGAGGGCTTGCATTTTCAAGCTTTTTCCTGTAGCTAGCAGGAAACATGCTTTCTTGTGGGGAGGGCAGAAGTGACACCAGATATTCACACAAAGCATCGTGACCCCTCCGAGCTGAGAAAACACCAGATATCTCACTTTTGAGAACTCCTTGGTGCTGGCTGAGTGGCTGAGCTACTCTTGGTCTAAACCAGCACGAATAAAAGAGAAAGCAGCATAAATAACTTGCAAAATGACTGTGTGCAACAAAATCCATGTATTTTTTCACCTGTTAGAACTTACGTGATCAGGGTCCCCCTCTACCTGTTCTGTCTTATTTCTCTTTAAGAATCAGGTGAAGAAAAGCTCTTGGAGATGGAGGGGCATGGCATGCAATTAGAGAAGTGGAGCAGACCGGCTAGTTCTCATGCTGATCTGGTTGTGCCCATCGTCTCTGCCAGTCTGTGGTATCAGAGGATCAGTCTGAGCATACTTCGGGTCAGTCTGAGCCTTGCTAGAAGTCACTGCATTAGCAAGTGGGAACTGGGCCTGATTACACAAACGTACTCTGTTCCTTTGCCTTGAAACGTGTTCAGAAATAGAAATACGGCCAGGCAGAAAACCACCCCAAAAGCCTGAATACCTCACAGTCGGCTGTTTGAAAACTAGAGCTGGGACACAGAGCAGAGATTCTTTGTGAATGTTATCTCCAAATCAATTTTGTCTGTTGCTTCACCAAGCAAGCTCTTCATGTTCCTGTACCCTAGACCTCATTTTGTGTTCTCTCTTAGGTGATTTCTGGTGGCATGACAGCAGGAGGCTGAGGGAAAGAGCAGAGTGAAGAATAAACCTTTCTTGCATGTGGATCTTGGGGACTCCCATAAAATCTAAAAAAGAAACAGAGAAGGAGGATGTGGCCAGCTGCTGAAATGTTCTGTGGGCTACATCCTGCCTGTGGCTAGGCCAGAACCTACACAACCTTTTTCCTTCTTTCTTTCTTTTCTTTTTTTGATTTCTCTTCTGTGTGCCTGTCTATGTGCTAGGCCCTTAAGGACGCTTGCCACTGTGGTATCCCATCCTTACTGTAGGTAGGCTCATCGTGTGCATGCTTGCTTCGTTAATTATCTGCCTCGTGCAGCTCGGAAGTGAACATGAACTATCACAATGTTACGAGGATGAGCTCTCCCCGTGGGAACTCTGTTGTGTTTTTTTTTTTCTTCTCTCCAACGCAATCTGAATTTTTGTCCCACAGTGCAGTGTTTTCCCCCAGCTCTGTAAAACTTTTCTGAAATGCCTTTATATCGCTTCGTGTAGTTCAGCGGAGTGTAAAATAACCTCTTGGCATTTGCTTTAGTTCTGTCATATTCTGTTTACAAATTCAAAAGGACCTAACATAAATAGCTGTCAACACTTACATATTACTGTGATTCACTGACTTCACCACAAGAATTTTGGTACAGCGGCAGAAAGAGCATCAGTATAAAAATCTTATCTTGAAAGCCATTGCAGTTGTTCATGCCTCTTTCAGAGAGCATGAACAGTCAGCCTAATTTGCTATTTAAGATGTAATTACACCGAACAGGACATCCCCACAGTACCTCAGCAGTAGCACGTGGGTAAAGGGCTTGCTTCCAATAGGCACTGCTTTGATCCGCTGGATTTGAAACTCAGGTTAGTAGGGGAAAAGGGGAGGAAGGAGAAAAAATAGAAGACAGCAGTTTTCAGGCCTGAGGAGTTCAGCTTTCAGGAAAGACTACTTGGGGTCTCTAGCTTGTTCCACCTATTTGATACCTAACCACAGACTGGGGAAAAGTCGCCGTGCTGATAGCTAGCTAGCGACCCGTGGGCCTGTGATCTCTGACATGGCAGGGCTTTCAGGTGAAAAGCCATCACAGCAAACATCACAGACTAGGATTTAAATCACGTCTGGCTTGGCATGGGAAGGGAAAAGCAGCGAGACTTGTTGATCCACTCTTACACAACCGCGTGGTGGATAAATAGGCTGCTGGCACCCATCACATTTTGAAAAATCACAGAGCTCCGGGCTTCCCTTCACAGTTCTGGAGCTGAAAAATGC
This sequence comes from Anas platyrhynchos, assembly GCF_047663525.1. NCBI lineage: Eukaryota > Metazoa > Chordata > Aves > Anseriformes > Anatidae > Anas > Anas platyrhynchos. The sequence continues at coordinate 10,270,522 of NC_092590.1, forward strand.
AGAGACGCTGAAGGAGAGTTTGCAATTCAAAACGACAACCAACTCATTTGTGGCTACAGGACTGGGCTGTCTCCAGCTGGTTCGCTTTAGCCCTATTGTCTGGAAATGCAGTTGCAGGGATGCCAGCCTGACGTCTCACCCGAGAGGCCTGGTTTCGCTGAGACCACCGCCTCACCTCGCCTTGGTGCGGGCTCAGGGGGCTCTGGGTTGCACGGTGACTGATCTGGGCAGTAAAAGGATCCTAGGAGACATATTTAGCTCTTGTGGAGGCTTGTGGAGCTTCACTGAAATAAATGGACTAATTGAGGAGTGAGGCAAAACCGCTGCCTTTAGTGGTTTTCATGCACAGGCTGAACGGGGCCTAGTGTCATTTTTTTTAAATTTTTATTTTTAACCCTAAGCAAGGTAAATTTCAGCCCACAGTTCAGGCTAAAATGTTCCATATACCTAGTCCAGTTGATGAAATTTATCTGGCAATTGAATAGCTGAATTGAATTTATCCGACATCTGGGTGACTGGCTAAAGTTAAGGAAAGCCATGACAGGCCGTGGGCTGTAACCTGGGCTGGTAGCACTAGAAGGATGTCACACTGTGTCAGGGCTGTGAAACAGGCACATCAGGGACTCTGTCACTGAGCTGCGAGGAAAAACAGTCTGGTGTTTTCATGCACGGCCTAGTTTGCTTTCCTACAGGTACTTGGTGTGTGGTATTTTGTAAAAAGAGCCACCTAGGCAACAGGATTGGAGGTGGCAGGAGGACACGGGACATCCAGCCTTCAAATACATGATCCCTGGGAAGGAGAAGCTGCCGTGGGCTCTGGCTCTGGCTAGTAGCCAAATATTTACACAAACCAACGAGGTGTGGGCTGTGAGGCTTCACTGCCTTCGTGCTGCCTGGTTGGGGTGACCAATGCTCCGAGGGAAAGCTCCTGCAGCAGAGGCTGAAGCTCCTCTCTGTTAATTGCTGGCGAGGGCTGGGTGGAGTTCTTCTGTTTACTCTCTCCTACCAGGATTTTGCTTTGCAGGGGGCTAAAGCTGCCAGACAGAACTGTAATTACGCTGCACTTGACTGTGGCTTATACAAAGTAAATGATGAAGACATACAGGTGTATCAGAGGAAATCCAAATTGCAGTGCCTTGGGAGTCTCAGCAGCTTGGTCTTGGCCAATGCAGGGCTATACGGGGTGACTTTGGTGAACTTCTGCCCTGCAGTCCTCCAGCTGCAGCCCATCGGTACACTGCTGCTACTGGAGAGCAGTTCTTCACTTTCAGGCTATTAAAAAGAACTGAGTGGGAAAAGAAAACAAGAACAAAGCGTGCAGACACAGGCTTTACATTTTATGGGAGTTTTGCCTTGGTTGCACCTGAAGCCCTGCTGTCTCCCAGTTGTACACTTTCTGGTGTGTCTGTTGTATATTCTGGTGTGAGCTTGTGCAGTTACCCACAGAAAGCTCATTTGAAGTTCAAGTGCTTGAAATACTCAGCAAAGTGAATTCATAAACAGCGTGTATTACCAGCATTTGTGCAAACTGTGTTTTACATTTGACTGTGTTTCTGTATTTGTTTCCTAGCCACTAAAGCCCTAGGGACTGTCTAGTCTAACCTTCTGCATAACAAGGCCAGAGGTTCCTGCACCAAGCTCAGTATCTTGCAATCGAAGCGGTCGGCATCTTTTTGTAGACATCCAGCCTTGATGGGAGGGCTCCAAGTGTCAAAGCACATTCCAGGGCGAGCAATTCCAGCGGTTAATTACCCAGACTGTTAAAGATGTGTGTCTCATCCCCGGGTTGAATTTTGCTGCGTTTGGCTTCCAGGCATTGCATCTTTGGATGTGAAATGCGAAGCTCTCTTGCTGCCGATTACTTACGTGTATCTGTGCGAGGAAAGGAAGCGATGCTCTGTGGTTGGTGAGTAAGGTAGAAGGAAGGGTGTTAGTGTCCCTGCCCTTCTGCACAAGCAATTATGGAAGATGCCAAATGGTAGCTTTTAGAGCACTAAAAGGATAAATCCTACCAGGAAGCAGAAGGAATGAAAGGAGATGCCCTGAATTATACTAAATATATACTCTTAGTCTAATATAAAGTAAACAAAAGGCTCAAAAGCATCTGTATGCTGCTGAATACATGAAATTATAAGCCTCTTTTTCCTCCTTCACTTGGGCATTCAGCATACTCTTAGGAGAAAGTAAATCTAATTTTTTGAGCATTTATTCATGAGAGCTTTCCTATATGATCTTCACATAGCATGAGCAATATGTATGAATGATAAATCCTTATATAATATGAAAATATTAACATCGTGTAGGTGAATAGGCTCTCTCTGACAGCCAGCAAAATATGCGGAGCTTCAGAGTAAAAAAAGGCTGCTGCCTGTCCCTGGTGGGTCAGCAGCTGCTTCTCCCTGACTTTTGTGCTCGTGTCTGTTCCACTGGCCTGCCCGATTAACTTCATCCAACGCCTCTGCAGTGTCTCCCCACCAATCTTTTGATTATTGCCAAGGCTTAGCAGTTTCTGGAGCGATACCGTACAGCTTGTCTGGGAAATCTCAATGCAGATGGAAGCTGGCTGCTACGTGTGTTACTGTTGGCAGTGACTATGTATTTAGAGCAGTATTAGCAATTTCTTCCTTTTTTTCTTTTTCTTTTTCTTTTAATGGAGAAACAATAGATTTATTAAGCTTCCCCTCTGCTTGTGAGCTACGTAGTCGGATTTTACCTGCAAATGTATTTTGGTAGATGCTTCAAAAATATTGGCCAAAGAAAGCCTGAAATCATTCAAAGTACACGGGAGATGGGGAGAAATTGGAGATCACTTGCAGTAATGGAGTTTAAGATTAAGAGTCTCCAGAATACTTTGGAAAGCGTTTCTGGACACTATGAGAGTATATTCTGGGAATGCTGTGAAATGGCTCCTTCCTGGGAAAGAATCTCTGGAAAATGTCACAGTAGGGCCTTCTTCATCCTTCCCTATCACTGCCTGCCAGGGGCTGTAACAGAGCTCAGAAGATGAGGGGAAAGACAAAAAGAAAGGAAGGGAGGGAAAGAAGGAAAAGAGAGAGAAGGAGAGGGAAAGAAAAAGAGAAGGAGCAAATGAGAGAAAAGGGAAGACAGAAAAGGCCCAGCAGCCCTAATTGGCCATTACAGAGATTCTTCCAGGAGCAAAGGATTGTGTGTGCACGGTGCAATCTGCCTTATTAGGAGGAATCATGCTGTTAGAAAGCTTGTCTGAAATACTCTTCCAGGTACTTCTGAAATGGGGGGATGGGAAATAATAAGAATAATTAATAACAACAATAAGAAGAAAAACAATAGAAGGAAAGAAAAAGAAGAAAGGAAAACAAAGGAGGGAGATTTTGAGGACACAGAAATGGAAGGAGGTGGACCAATCATTTCCCACTGCATATTCTCCATCTGAGCCCATGAATATGCAAGCGAATATCTGAGCAAACATTATCACTGACACAGATTCCCTTCCACAGCATATTTGTGTTGCCATGCGTATGAATAATTGCATTAGCAAGGCAGAAGGTCTGGTTCCCATATTTTACATGCATCTATATTTTATCTGTGGCCATGCTTTGCACTCTAATTATATGGTGCTGGAAACATCCATTCGTCTCGCTTCTTTCCAGAAGGAACAAGACCTTTTTTCCAGCTGACCCAGCACCTAGAAGAAATCGGAGCGAGAATAAAAGGTGTCAGCTCAAGCAAAATCTGGACAAGACGGGGCAAAAGGCAAGCATTTTCGTGAAGTGATGGAGGTCGTGACCCACTCCTCAGGCCATCTGCTGTCTGGTAGGATCTCAGTGTATTGGTAGACCACATTTAATGGTTTACCTGTATCACAGCAATCGCTTTTTTCTGACTCATCTCCTGCCCCTTGCTCTTTAACGTCAGCCTGTGGCCTGCAAGGGGTGGATGAGTGGAGGGGACGACGTGGCTGCTGCCTCTACACCCTGCTCCCAGCGGGGGAGGACAGGACCCAAGCACGTGGTGCTCCCTGTTCGGCACCAGCCGCAGCGTCAGCGCTGCTCCTGGCCTTTGAATCTCCAGGGACTGCTGTGCTGCAACAACATCCAGATCCTCCAGCGGGGTGGCTGTGATCCTGCCGACGTGCTCAAGTGGAAAACTTACGAGATTCAGGCAGAGCCTGCGTCTCCTGGGCTACTCGCTGGGATTTTGGAGCTGGCCTCACCGGTCCCCACACTGTAAGCCCTTGCTAGTTTTTAACTCAGAGCAAACCCGTCTTTGCAGATACAAGATGAATTCGCTACTGAGCAGAAGGCCGGTGCTGGAGTACTTAAATATCACTTAGGCCTTATCTGAAGATTTTAATGGGACTTATTTGGTATATGATCTTGGCCTGGCCACAGCGCAAGGGTTATTTTCACCCGAAATGAACTACTGAGGGGCTGACAACATCCTTTGGAAGACAACCAGCAAGAAGTCATTACTCTTGGGATAGCTGTGAACTCCAGGAGAGTTAGAGAAATATTTCCTTCTTAGGCAGAAGGCAGTGTCATACAAAGCAACTAACACGAGCGCTAGGTTTATTGGCAATGTTAAGATGGCGAGAATAACTGAAAAATATTTACTTTCACTCAATAAGCAACATCTTCATAGTTTTGAGTAATGTTAATGTCTGCTCCTGGCTTACGGTTTAAATTATTTTCACAAACCATTAAAGTCAAGATGATGGAATTGCCCTATCCTGTAGGGCACATCTATTTATAGAATGGATGTGCCCTGTACCAATAAGGATATTTTAAAAGGAAAATATATTATCTGAGTGCTTTTCAACTGCCTTCCCCAGTCCTGTGCACTTGATTGTCATCATCTAGAGCTATACCAGCCTCTCGGTAACACTTTTTTAGCAATTCAGAAGATTTATGTGTCTGTTGCTGTGCTGAATGCCATTCTTTGAGTAAGCACAGAGCACTGAAACTTTCTTTTGAGGAGCGAGGGAGGAGGAGGAAAGATTAAAGCGGCTCATGTGATTCTTACATAAAACTTGAGAAGCTGAAAAGCAATTTTGATTAAAATATGATTGAAAGGATGTTCTGCGGCGTGCCCGAGGTTGATGTTTTTAAATGACGCAGGTGCACGCGGGAGAAAGGGGGTGTTTGCTTGTTGACTTGGCTGCTGCTGTTGAAGGATATTAACACCTGATCCTGCAGGAAAGCCGTGGGGGACCAGCAGGGCACCGGTGCAGGGAGGGAGTCCCCGTGCAGCAGTTGGTTCAGCCCGCAGCCCTGGACGTGCAGCCTTGGTTGAGGATGTTGGTAGTCAATTAGAAACCTGGTTCTGCCTTACATTAGGGCTGCTCTTCATCACCCCGGGAATATAAAATGGATTTTAAGTGAGTGCAAGTGTAACTTATAACCATTATAAAGCAGCTTTGCATCGTACAGCAATTTAAAGCCTTGGGGTAAGTGGGAGTCCGGATTCTCAGTGTATAAATTATGACCAGTCTGACTGAAAATTAATTGAAGATTTTTATATTTTGTAATGCTGCCACTAAACCAATCTGAATAAGTCAGCCACACTTAATTCAAGACAACAACTGTATTCATTAGAGCTCCTTAAACTGTACGGTAATCTCCAGGTTTTAGTGTTTTGCTTTGTAAATATTTGGGACTTTTATGGACACACGTTCAGAGATCAGGTTGTTCTGTCCTTTCTTTCCATTACAAACTTCCTAGGAAAAGGCATAGCACAGGAGGCCAGCACAGAAAACACGTTCTAGCCTGTTGTTCCTTTTCATATTCACCACGCTGCTTTAAATAATGCATCACAAGCCGCTTTGTATTCTGGGAGTTTTGGGCAATTAAATTGTATTTTTTTTTCAGTGTTTGTTTCTTGGGTATTAACTTATTAGTGATCTCACCCCTAGCACCAGTTATGGTCTGCTTGCTACCACTGAGCCCTCGGTTGGCACCGATGGCACTTGAATAAATCATTTACTCCAGGACGTGTTCCACGCATGGTACCTTTACAGGGGCAGGGATTTAGCCTGCACTGCTTTCTGGCAGCAGAAGACAGCAAAAATAAATAATAAACCGCGGCACCTTTATGAAAACAAATAAGGCTCTACTCCTGCAGAAACAACTACATGCATTCCTCCTTGTCCTTTTGTCTCTGACAACAGCATTGCTCCTGAGAAAGGAGGCAGGAAGGCATCCTGGGTATGAAACAGGCTGAGCAGCCCATTTTGCTTCAGAATCTCATCAGCTGCTCCTATGGCTGGTAGTTTTTAATTCCACGCCATAGTTAAATTAACCAGATAGGGGATGCCTATAACACGAACTGAACGTGTGCCTCGTTACTTTGCTGTTCCCATTTCCATCAAATGCCGTTCCTTTCCCTCCAAGCAGGCATCTGTCTGTCGTGATGTTTGCTGCTGCAAGTACATCTTAAAAAATGAATGAGCTTTTCTTCCATTCCTTTCTTAATTTATATATATATATATTTTTTTTTCTTTTTTTTTTTTTTTTTTTTTTTTTCTGGGGGATTTTAATATTCACGGGGATAACATCTTAAGGCCCGATGTGAAATTCTGTGCTCTGTAGCCTCCCATTAAGAGCAGCGCCTAATTAAGAACCAGAGCCTGCAGGATGAACTCCCTGGGAGCAAATGACTAATTCTTGATAGCAGGACTGTGGTTTTAAGCCCTTGCCAGCATCTTGAGAACGGTTTGATGTTGGAGGCTGCTCCCAAGGGTCCCCTCCTGCAGCTTCTCCAAGTGCTGGCACAGGCGAGGCAGAGGAGGCGGCTGCTCCCAGGCACTCGGCTCCTGGAGGCGCAGGCCAGCAGGGGGAGACGAGGGGATGTCTTTCCACTTTTGGGAACCTTGGCACTGCTGCCTGCCATCAAATACATCTATTGCTTCTACACCAAGCCCTTTCCAGCGCACAGACTTGCAGCGCTTAATTAAAGCTATAATTTTAAAGACATTTAGGCGAACCAGGGCGGTGGATTTGCACTGGGTACGTACACTGAGTTGAATCTGCTCTTTGCACCACTAAATGTATAGGGACGAGCTACTCCTGCAGGTAAGGTGCACATTTAAGCTGCTGCACATTTGTCCACACTGTCGAGCTCTGCCTGGGCTACGGCCCCTGCAGCTGGATGCAGTAGGGCGACCGGGACTGTGGCCCAGCTGTGCAGGAGCTAAGGCTTGGCTAATTTCCTCTAACAGCAGATGTGTCAGGCAGCTCCACCAGTTGCTCTTGGCAGTCTGCAGTGCCACTTGGCTGTAGTTTTGCTTCTGTCCCTCCTGCTTTTCATTCCTGTTTGCTTAGTCTTGATCCCCGGTTCCTGTCTCCTTTGTGTTAGGCTCGTAGACCTCACCTTGTTCCAGCCCTGACTTATCTTAGAACAGGGATTTTCAAGCTCCTGGCTCTGTGGCTTTCTGACCATGCTCCTCGGTTTGGTAGACTCTTTGCTTCTCTGGTCTCCTGACTTATTCTTACACCGGCTTCAGTATTTAGCCCCAAATTTAATTGCAACTTGGTCTTCACCTTTGAGCTTAACACAGTAGTTAGCCTCTTAAGGAATCTGGAACTGCAGGGTAAGAAGCCTGCATTACCTGATGTGTCTGCAGTGTTGGAAAAGGGGCAGATGGAAGACCTTGGCATGATTTGTCTCGGGTCTGCATGCTGCTAGGGATGACAGGCACGGCTTGTGGATCTGTTTTGCACCAGAGGCTGAATCCAAACGCAGATTTTCATTCGCAGCCTTGGATGACCATAGCTGTGCTTCTTTTATATTGAAACCTACTGCAAGCAGGCTAGATTTTGCAGGGGGTATGACTGTTTCCAGGGCTCAAAGTTATTATCTTTCGCTTGTGTTCTTTTTTATTACTATCTGTTGACTCTTTCTAAATGTCAGTTCGGCTCTGTATAATTGCTCATAGCACCATTTGTTACTGTTTTCCATGCAGATTCATCATCTTGGAATTTGGAGCTAACCTGCCTTCCCTCTACAGCATCCCTGATGCCACTGCTTGTATTTTATTCCAGCACAATTCATTTTGGTAGCATCCCCTCTATGACTCTGTAAAATTGTCTATTTTTCTTTGCCTTCTAAAGCGGGCACTGTATCGTTAACAGCATGTATAAATTCTGCTGATGGCTTCGGGACCAAATCCAGAGCCTATAGAAGCAGCTGAGCCAACTGCCTGACAGATGCACGCAAGGGGAAAACATGCAAGGCTGCAGAGAGGCTGACCATGCGACAGGTTAAGTGCCTGCACTGGGTGCATGAGGATCACACACGGGGAACCCAAAGAATGCATTAAGTGATGGATTAAGTGACTGTATTTTGCCATCTGAACTTGCCATCTCTTTGCAAGCTGGGCAGGTCGTGTTTAGATGAAACAAAGAACTGTTACCTGCTACAGGCCCTTTATCTAGCTCCCTCTTGTGTATTGAGGTAGAAGAAATATGGGAAACCATTTGTCAAGAACACCATCGGATGGTGCCCCTTAGCCCTTTTAAGAGTGATCTACATTGCTGTAAAGGCTCGCTGGTGTGAATTGCCTCTCTTGGACGTAACAGGACCAAATGACACCAATAAGTTATACTGGCCTTCCAAGGCACTTGGTGTCAAATTTACTCTTGTCAGATGTAGATGAATGTTGGCCTTCTGGAAGTTTTAGGTGCTCGTAGTCAGGACTGTGAAGTTCAGCCTTGGGTTCTGCATATCTCCTAAAAATGCCCTGTCAATGTAGGCTAGTAACAGTCTTAATCTTGTGGACAACTGTGTTGTAGACATTATGGCCTATGCAATAGACTTTGATACGCAGGTGTTAAGAATCCCATCACTTTTTATACTGCAGGGAAGTAAACTGAAACAATTACAAATCTCTATTGTTTAAAAAAATAATCAGGAAAATAATCAGTTAAGGCAACACTGATGTCCAGACTAACCTCGCTGCACATATTTTCCATGCAGCCATCATAATATTCAGGCACACTCTCGCAGTTCCCTTTACTTCCAAGATACTGCCCAAGTTACATTTATCATATGTGAAGCCAGAACTTCCAGGGGCTAAAGCTAATGCGTGAAGGACAGACTCCCTGCAGTTAGAACAGTTTTTCTCTAATAATAATGATTAAAATTTAAAATGCTATCTCTTACAATCAATACTTTTAAACAGGATCTTAATTGGTTGAGTCAGTGTGCAAACATATGGTTACATTTCTAGAGAATAATCTTCAGCTTGCTGCTGAAATAAAGTCCAGGCAACTCCACCACTGATTTTTCATGGGACACATGACAAGGTTTGGAGTTTGTTAGCCCGTACATCACCATGCAACATTTGACCTAAAATGACTGCCTTCTCATTGCGTGGTCATTTATTCCTCCTTCCGCTTCAGGTGGGTGCTGCTGCTTTCTGGAGCTACTGTGTGCTTAAAAGAATTGTCACCTCTCTGCTAAAATGGAAAAGAATTGCTCATATGAGGCAAAGAGGTAGGGACTGGCTTATTTCAGACTTGAAAAAAATCCCTCTTCCCCTTCTCTGCCCCACCCCCAGCTCTCGCAGACCTTGTCTCCAAAACCTGCAATCAGAAGATCAGAGCTTCCACTTTATAATGCTGGGCTTCCATTCTGCTGGGGGATGATATGACTAACAATGCTACTCAGGTTTCCTGATGCGAGAAGTCAAATGTGTTAGAATTTGCCCAGAAACCCACGGACCGTGTTGTTCCCATTCAGAGAGGTATCTCCATGTTCTCCTCCTGTTAAATGAAATAAAGGAGTCCAATAGAACTCAGATCCCATGAAAAAGAAATCCCTCTATGGTAAAGGAGGTCTTTGCAAGAAAAAAATGAAGGAAGAAGCTGTGCAGATTGGGGGAAAAAGAAACATTTAAGTACTAAGGAAGTTACACAACCTTTACTACTAACATGGATCCGAAATACAGAATTTTTCAACTCTGTTACCATCACAAGAGAACAAAGAAGGTGTTCTGTGATTTTTCTCTCTCTTTTTCCTTCCCTCATGGCAAGGATAAAGAATTTACAAATGCTCCTGAAAGAAGTCATGAGGTTAAGACTGCACCAGACCAAGACAAAGTGGTGATGAGGTCTTTTACCTGTGATCTGAGTCTTGACTGTGCTGTATATTGCAGAGGTATTATATGTGGTCTTTGGTAGTGGTACTCATCTTTGTCTTACGTAAACTTATCTGAAAACTTGTTATGAAGAAAATAATTGCAATGGGGATTCTACCTTGGAAAGGAAGACTAACTGCAACAAATGCATGAACAAGACACTCCCTCCACAAGATAAAATGAGAGAACCTCCCCTGGCCTGGATGGCATATTATAACTAAGAACTTTGAAGCAAAGCAAAAATGCTAAAAGAAGTCCTAGATGGCCTTCAGAATTCCTAGGAAGGTGCTGGAGTTGGGACACTAAATGTCCTTATATAGCTGCAACAATAGCCACAATTACTTGTTGAAAAAAAAAATCAGAGCTGAAGTCTTGTCCTGTGACTAATGGGGGAGCAAGTGTAAGCTGGAGACCCAGAGTCTCTGTTATTGCAGTCTATCAAGAATCCAAATGACTCATGCAAACAGCCTGCAGTCACAGAAGAACGGATCCAAACTGGTCCTCTGCGTCTCATGAAGTTGTGGCCCACGAGGCGTATGCAAGACCTGAATTTACTGGCCGTGCTGCATTCCTGACGCGCTGCTTCTCCTCCTGCGTCCAGGTGCCGCTAAGCAGTGCCTCCCAGCAGCCAGGGTGAAGGCGTGGGGCATTTCTGCCCGGGCTCTTCTGTGCTCTTGGTGCTTCATGAAGCGTGCTTAGCGTATGGGGAGCTTTATACGTACCTGATGTGGGCTCTGGGGTTTATTTGGGTGGGTAGGAAGTACCTTGCTTGAGCACTGGGTTTGTTTTTGAGTGTTGTGTTGGTGCTGTGAGAGGGATGGCAGGTGGGTGCCTTGCTCTTATGTTCATGGGACCAAAGGGTGGTGGCACCACCAGGAGCTCACCACAGCTTTTGGAGTAAGACTCATGGCGTGGTACCGAAGGCCGGTCACGTAGGATGTTTTCAGGGAAAACACCACACGGATGGCCAAGCAAACACCCCCTAGAAATGCCAGGCGAATCAAAGCTGGGAATACGCGTCCTGACCGCCACCTTGTTTTCCTTGTGGCTTCCTGAAGCAGCAACATCTGCCAACCAAGCAGCTTGGATGGCACCCTGGAGCCGGGCAAGGTGTCTCCAGCTTCTTGGCTGCCCTACACAGGAGCCACACCACAAGAGCTCCCTCAACACCCCTCACCCCGAGGGGGCGCGCCTCATTTCTCCTCTTTAATTAACAAAAAATAAAACCAGAACACCGCTCAGCCCCACAGCCGAGCAGATTCTCCTCAGACACACACCGACGAGCCCCACCGCGGGGCTGTGGGGGTGCCAAGAGGGGGGCACGAAGCCTCTTTTCTTTTTGGGGGGGGGGGCGCTGCGGCAGGGCCCTGAGGCGGCCGGGGCGCACCTGGGCGGCCCCGCGGTGGGCGGGAGGCGGGGCGCGGCCAATGGCGGCGCGGGGGGGAGCGGGGCCGGGAGGGCGGCGCGGAGCCGGCAGCGGGGACGGGGACGGGGACGGGGCTGGGGCTGGGGCCGGGGACGGAGCGGTGGGAGCGGAGCGGAGCTGAGCGGGGCGAGCAGGGGCTGAGCGCGGAGAGCTCAGCGGGGAGGGTAAGGGGGGAGGGAGGGGAGACGGAGCCTGACCTTAAGGAGGAGGAGGAGGAGGAGGAGGAGGAGGAGGAGGAGGAGGAGGAGGAGGAGCTGCGCCGCGGAGGAAGGAAGCGAAGCGCAGGGCTGCTGCGTTTGCAACCTGGCCGCCGCTGCCGGCTCGGGGCTGTGCCTGCTGCTGCTGCTGCTGCTGCCTGCTGACCCTCGGCTGGTGCTCCGCGGGGGGGGAGAAGCCGGCGGCCGCCTCCAGCAGCGGGGAGCGGGGGAGAAGCCGCCGCCACCACCGGAGCTCCGAGGAGGAGGAGGAGGAGAAGGAGGAGGAGGAGGAGGAGGAGGAGGGGGGAGGAGGAAGGCAGCGCCGACCCAGCGGGACGCGGCAACTTGGGGCCACCTCGGAGGAGCCGGAGCCCCAGCCCTGCCCGCAGCGGCGGCCGCCGCCCGGCCGACATGTCGGAGCACAAGGCCACCGACCCCAAGCTGTCGACGACGGACAGGGTGGTGAAAGGTGGGTGCCGCCGCCGGGGCATCGCCCTCCCCGCCGCTCGGGGGTGGGGGGGGCTCGGGGTGTGGGAGGTGTGTGTGTGGGGTATAAAGGGGGTTTAGGGTCGGGGGAGGGGGCTCGGCACAACGCTTGGGGCCGGGGGGGTCCCCCCGCTGCAGCGCCGCCCCCCCCCCTCTCCGCGCCCAGGCTGCGCAGGGCTGGCTGCAGAGCGAGGGGGAGCTCCGCCGGGCATCCCCCTTCCTCCTCCTCCTCCTCCTCCTCCTCCTCCCGGTTCGGCCCCCGAGGGCTCCCCGACGAGGCTGTCCCCCAGCAGGGGCTGTGCTGGCAGCCCCCGGCCCGTGGGGCTGCAGGGGAAGGCGGCCCCGGCCCCCCCCCTGCCTCCCCGAGCCAAACCTTCCGTGTAAATGGCATTCAGCATGTTGTTTATTCACGCTTGCTATTGCCTTTCACCCCCCTTTTATTATTATTATTTTTTGTACCCTTTTTTCCTCCAAATGGAACCGCAGATGCGAGAAATGCAATTGCAGCCATGACACGTTTTTTTATTTTATTTTTTTAACGTGGCTTGGAAATGTATCTCCTCACCGAGATACATCCTGTAAAAATGTAGCATATTTCCAACAAGCAGCTCTATCACGCCAGCAGCAGGCTTCAGAGACCTGAAGCAGCTCGGTTTAGCTGATGCATCCCCTCTCTAGGTACAGCAAACCCTATTGGGAAGGCTTCGTCGCCGTTATGGGGTGGCTGCCCCCTTTTTTTTTTTTTATTATTTTTTTTTGCACTTGTTTAAAAATCTGCCTTGTTCCTGACACATGACCAAACGTCCTGATCTCGTGTGTGACAGAACTTCCTTTGACTGAAGTAGGTGTTCAGCATGAGTAAGAATTGCTGCAGAATTGGAACTGCCATCTCCATATTGACAGCCCCCCCAGTGCTTTGCATCCTAATGGCTTTTGTCAGCAACCACTCTTTTTGCATTATTTTTTTTACATATATAAATTTTTTAAATGTTTGTGATATCTCAAAGCACCGTTTTCTTAGAAAACTCAGCGGTATTGCAGAAATAATTTTATCGTGCAATTAGAAATCGACTTTGGTAAACTGAGAAAGTACTGAACGAAACCGAAATGCTGCTGGGGTGTCTCTCATCTCTGCTGGTGGCTGTCTGGTGTCACTGTGTCACATGAAGATTTGTTTAACCGGTTCATTTTTTTTTTATTTTATTAAACAGTGAGTTCTTTTCAAGGTCTTAAAATAGTACCTGAAGGGGGTAGCACACAGTAAACTGCTTTCTTAGTAGGATTATTCTTTGCTGTATCATAGGCACTCCACACTGCCTTCATATAGACTGTAAGGAAATCTAGCAAGAAAATAATTGGTGGTGATAATGGGGGTAGGAAAAGGTTGCCTTGCTTCTTTTCCATGGGATGTCACTTGTGCTTTCTAGAGGTGAGCAACTGGAGTAGGCTTGCAATGTGAAAATGAATAAGAAATAATCATAAAAAAGGAAATAACACCTTGTTAGCACCCATGCAAGTAGCCAGAGAGTCCTGATACTGTAGAAGGCAGACCAGGTTTTCTGATGGTGCTAAGATAGAACCGTGAAAGCAACTTTTCTTTTTTTTTTTTTTTTTTTTTTTAAGGTTTCATTTCATGTGACATTTTAACTTAATTTGGAAATGAGGTGTTCGTAGCATATGGATGTAAGCTCTGGCTTAAGCTCCTCTCCTCCTGCATGCGTGCGGTTGGTTGTTGTGTTGTTGTTGCTTGGCTTGTTCATTTTTTATTTATTTATTTATGCGTGTGCGTGCGTTAAGCCCTTTCGGTTTGCTGGTGCATGACAGGAGATGTCTCCTTCTAACAACAGTTCTGAGCTGGCCGGTGAAAGCCCCGGCCAGGCAGCGTTACGCAACGATGGGTGCGCTCGGGGAGCTTCCAGCTCCAGCAGCTGCCTGCAGGTTGCTCCTGGCTGCCTGCTGCCTCTTAGGTGGGCTCCTTGGCTTTTTTCCCTGCCCGAAACCATCAAGCATAGCGAGGAGTGGGATATTTCTGTCGGCAAGAACCGCGTCTCATGCTCATTTCGCGTTGCTTATTGAATTTTCTGAACCGTGCTTAAGCTGATTGCAGTCCAAAATAAAGCGTGCTTTTGGGAGAAGGGGAAGATGGCTGAGGAGTTCCTAATGCTTATAAGGTTTTGGTCTTCTCTCTCCTCTGTTACGCTGTTGGTGCACGATTACATCTGACGGTTTGAGTGAAATTTGCAGATCTGGGGTGGTTGTGCAATGAGGGGTGCAAAGAAGAAATTCAAGTCTGTGTGTCATGCGAAGTTTTCAGAAGCAAATTAACTCTTGGTGAAGCTGACAAAATTGTATCCTTAAAGGGAAAGAGGTTCCTGTATGTGAAGCTGCAGCATGCAGTTACAGTTCGAGTAGTGCTTTTTTATTTATTTTTGTGCTCTCCTTAACGTGGTATGCGCATTGTCATGAAAATTAGACAAATCATCTTTCATCTGTGGATTTATTTATTTTTTTTATCCTGTAGAGGAGCAATGCTTACTTGCAGTTATCAGACCATTCAGAGATGGACCTGTACATGCAAATGCTTGCAGGATCAAGGCTCGGGACAATGTAGTGTTGCAGCAAATGCTGACCTGGCATATTTACAGATTGAAATTCCTTTCTTTTTCGTTAGAGGTATGATGCAGCCTTCGCCCGGACGGAGCTGTTTACAAGTTCTAGTTCTCTTTCAGGATTGAGAAAGCTGCTCCTTATCTGCACCGCTTAAAACTCCTGAGACCTGCTAGCCAGAGCGTGGGCTGGGTTGCGCTAGTGAAGGTGGGGATACCTGTCCAGGAAAAACTGGACCGAGAATCCTAGCTCATTCCTCGTGGGTCACAGAACAGCTGTCTGATGTCAACAGCTTTTGGTCACTACTGACATTAGCAAGATATGAACCCCACTGACCTGGAGGGAAAAGCTGCGTGTCAGATTACTTGACCTCCTCAAAATATTCAGTGTTGCGTTACTGCCTTCTAGAAATACTGCTCTAAAGCAGAGTAATCCTAAATCAAAACTTCAAAAGTGAGCCCTAATAGTCATACGGAGAAATAAAAGCAGTATTTCCTGGAAATCTTGCTGTTAGCTAGGTACAGTGATTGATTCTTCTGTGCAGGTCAGATAGTTGTATGCTTTTGGTTTTGATTTTTTTTTTTTCCTACCCCTTTGAAGGAAAATGGAGTTTTAATGGAATCCGTCCATCTCAGCTCCTCAGATGGGCTGCTGCCATGGCTCTGGATCCTTGGTGTTGGCAATCCCGTTGTACATTGTGTGCTGAGGTTATATCAAGAACTGACACCCCCCCAAAACACCAGCCACCAGCCTCTGCTATCTCTGAATTTCCAACCCTGTCGTTGTTAACGATCTCCTAATGTTCGGGCTGTCAGTTGTTTGTAATATAATATGAATGTCAGTTCCCAATCGATATGTTAGCCATCAGTGTTAACTTCAGATTCATGAAAGATAAAACTGGTGTTTATTGCTGTCAATAATAGGAATTAGCCATGAAGTTTAGGGTTTCCTTTAGTCCAGGGGAGACCTGTATGCGTTCTCCAGAGGCTGGTGTACCAGGCTGGTCTTTATAGGGGTGCTGCAGAAGCCTTCCTGTGAATCAAATACATTTTTTTTCCAGCATGTGTGCACCCTGTGAGTGCTGGGCTGTCCTGTGTTTTTTGGGTAGTTTTGTGCCTGACCTGAGCATCAGTAGTGCTGGTGCAGTTGGTATGTGTTCTGGTGTGAATCTAAGTATTAGGAAACCTCTACTGAGGACCGGTGCTACTTGGATAGTTACGGCTGGCCAGTGGCAGGAGATGAAATTGTTTTGTGCCCCTCCTCTGAGGGTGCTGGAAGTTCAATATCTGTCTGATCCTCGCGAGGGAAAGGAGGGAGTTGCGTTGTAGTGGTTTCTATTGGCATAGGAACGCTGACTCTATTTTTGTTTTTAATTAATTCAATTTATCCTTGTAATGCTTAAGAATGCACTCAGAGGGAGCCTGCATCTAGGTTTAAGCGATGTTACCGAATGGAGAACCCACCTTGAGCTGTGTGCTCCTCATCCCCTCTTACCACCCTTTTTAGGGTGGTCCCCCCTTGGCTTTGCTACCTTTGTAAGCACAGACCCCCAGTAAATTCATGAAACAAGCTGTAGGAGAAGCAGTTGAGGACAGAAAATGAGTGGATGTGCTTGCTTCGTCCTTATCTTACAGGTACTTAGAAAACAAAACAAGGCTGGCTTATTTGCTTACATGTAACCCCTATGTTCTTGCGTCTCATGGTCAAAACTCAGTTAATGCCTGTAAAAAAACCCATGGCTTCTGTCAGCTGGATGCCGCTTGGGTATGGCAGCCTGTGTGTGTCTGACACCCTGTGAACCCGTGTACGTGTGCCTGGTGCACAGCGCTCGGCGTAAAGGATCGTGAGCGTAGTAATGAGAAACCTAAATAAAAGCAAAGTACAGCGCTTGACAGTTACGCTTGTGTAATTAAACTGGTGATTTATTTTGATTTGTGAACTCTCTGTACCTCTTACTCATTAAGGTAATTTTGTAAATAAGGCTGTACTGAAACAGCAAGCCTTTTACTGCATAAGGAAGAACCACGCGTGCACTGGAAGACACCTTTCTTACGCAACTCGTGTTGTGCTGCATAGGTGGGAGACTTTCCTTGTGCTTTGGACTAATACAAGGCGAGGGGGGAAACCAACTACCTTATCTGTGTGTTTAAAACCTTTATGTTTCTGAATTCCGTGTGGGCTAAAGCTGTCTTCTGTTACGTGCTCTTTCTGGCTGAGCCCAGCGAGGGGAGTGGTGCGTTTGATACCACTGGTGGTGGTGGTGAGAAACTTGAAAGAGGAGTTCATGCTGGATGTTATCAGTGCTTAACTTAAGTGGAAAATATGATCCAGTTGAGGTAATTTTCCATAGGGGAATGTTGTGCAGGGCAGTTGTTTCCTCCCTGCTATCTATTCCCAAATTCAATGGTATCTACTTCCATTGCGTGCATCCCACTTGGAGATGAGAGATTCTACATGGTTACGCTCGCTTTTCTGTGCGGGTTGTGGCAGGAAGATAAAATACAAAATATATTTGTCTCTGAGTATACAACCTGATACTCTTTTTATTCTTCATAGTTCCGTGTCTTCCCGAACTCTCACGATTCTTCTTGCCTGGTATTTCTTAAGGAAATTTATCTTGGGCAGTGTTAATACCTCAGCATGCTGCTTATTTGTGTATTGTAGCTTGTATGTCCCAAACTCATCCTCTTTCTTCAGCTCCTTCTGTTTTGCTGGGCAGCTCCTACTTAAAGTACAGAAGAAACTCAATTTAGGTTTGGTACTCTCCATCAAGTATGAATGTTAGTTCATTTAAGGCTTCGCAGTGATGTTGAAGCAGCAGGGCGTGGGGGATAGTTCCTCCTTTAGAGCTTTAAAGAATATGGAGAAAAGCACTCCCTTAAGAGTATTTTAAGACACAAAGATACTGTTTTACACTTTTTTTATTTTCTCAAGGATGCCATAAAAGAAGCCACAAGTTTCTGAAGTAAAAGCCACTTCAAATCACCTTCATGAAAAGGTGCCTTCTGATACTCTTTTATATGTGGTTTCACGAGTCAAATGCAAGTTGCCATTACATATCGTTTCTTCTGCTGAATGCTTAAATCATTTCCTGTTCTGATAATCAGTCATTTACCTTGACTTTACCCCGTAAAAGAGCATTTTATGGCTTCTCAGTCGATAATGGTGAAATGCATCATCCCGGCTCTGAAAAACACTTCAGCGCCCGTGCGGCCTAGTTCGTGCAGCACCGGGGCTCAGTGAATAATCTGCCAGCGTAGCAGTGTTGCACCCCGGGTACATCCTCCTAACCATTTATTCCTCGCATGGAGGAAGAGATGGAAGAGCCTGTGTGGAGAAACAGGGACGATAGATGCCGTGGTGGTGAATTTTAATCTCAAAGATAAGAAATCCAAACTACTTTACTCCCCCACCAGAAAGCCGATGCTGTTGAAGTAACACCCCCAGAGTGGGATCTCTTTGACAGTCATTTCCATGTGTTTTAAGCTGAGTATGAGGCCTATTTTTATTAGCGAGGTTAGGCATGTTCACGTTGATATGGCAACACTGGTGTGTGAGGAGAACATGACTGTCTTAGTTAAGATTTTAATTATGATGCCAACGCAATTTGCAAGTTGATAGCACTTGTAGTTGGAGCTGGAAAGGAGAAAGAGTGGAGTGGAAAGGCACCAGGGGTCAAAAGTGATGTGTTTATTTAGGAGTTAATTCCTAGGTGTTTGTGGGTGGGGTGTCCACGTCATGCATGCTAAAGGTGTAGATTTTTGTAGGGGTTTTCATGAAGCTTTGGAAAACATTTTGCTTAACAGTAATCTTAACAATTAAACCTCTTTGTACTTAGAAATCAAGGTGTGCTATACTGAACTTCCACTGCAGCTTTCTGTTGTTTTCAGTCTTCTTTTTTCTTAATGCTTTCTCCCTCTCAAGTTTCAGTGTGCTCCTTCTTTTCCTGTTCAAACTCTGTCCTTGTATTCTTTTTAATTTTATTTTGTAATTCCCGTGGTGCCGTATGTTGAGCAGCTTGAGTGCTGCCTGTTTGTGGTTGGGATGCACTTCACCTAAGGTAAGAGGTGCTCTGGGTACAGCGTATTGCCTTTGATGCATCTGTAGGTGCCTGGGGAAGCGTGTGAGAACAGGGGAAGTGTGTTATGACTCTTCCTCTGACTTCTGTTGTAATTCTGCAGCCAGCTGCTGACTCTGTAGCTTTCTTTTCAGTGACTAGCTCCACTATCAGTGTGCTACTCAAGCTCTGCCCAACTTGTCCCAGAAGGATGTCTGTATTTTGCACTTCAGCTGCTGCTTGCAGGTTGCTTAGCAGTAACATTGGAAGCTCACAGCATGGCTCCTGGTTTTAACTCATGTAGCTTGCAAAAAGTTATGTGAGGGCTAGCGTGGTCATTAGTGGTTTTAGTTAATTTGGGAAGAGAAGCAGTGTAAGCACTTATGCTTTGGTGTCTCTGCAGCCCGACGCAGAAATTAATTAGCAAGGGAAAGTAAGATTTGATGAAGGTGGTAATACTTGCTTGAAAAAAAGTGAAGTTCATCACGGATGAGTGAACTTCAAAGCCTCCACCTTAAAGTCAAAGTGTTAAAGGTATAGAACCTAGTCTGTATAGAGATTAATCCTGGTGGCAAAGAAAGAAGAAAAAACTCTCCTCAAATATAGTTGCATTAAGCGTTAGCAATATTGATAGCTTTTTTTCTATTTTTCAGATAAGCATATATGGATTGATTAAAATAATTGAAGTTTGCATTTTGGGGTTTTCCAAATCAAGAAGTTCTCCAATGGGATGAAGCAGGCATTGGTATGAAAATGCTGGTATTCTATACCATACTCTTTTTCTCCAGGCAGTCTTTTAGATACATGCGGCTTAGGAGTTCTGTTGCACCATATTCTTGTTGGCCTTGAGTTGTCCTAGCTCTCGCACAGTGTGGAGTTGATGGACTGGAGGGGAAAAAAAAGGCAACAGGTTTAACCAGAGAATTTATTCAGAATCCTAAAGCCAGGTTACCTTTTCGTGGTGGTGAAGTTCTCACCAACGAAATCAGTAGGAAATCACCCCCCGCAGAGCAAATTGTGCTATAATGTTGGCTCTGATTCTTGCCAATTACACAAAAATATCAAGCCTGCACAGTGTTGCCACAAGAAAGGAAGTGCACTTTGACCTTGTGATTGGAATGGTGAAAATAACACGTGTTAATAATGGGTTATGCAGATGCGATGTTGCAGACGGTCTTTAGCACTCACTCTGGGCATTGTTCAATAGACTTAATTAATAGAATCCCAACTACAGTTTTCTGGCCTAATTTAGTGTGACTAGGGCTTAATTTTTAATTTAAACATTTGTGAGTGTCCTCATGAAGGTAGGTTATACACAGTTGTTTTTTTTTCTTGCTGGTAGTGACAGCCAAGTAATTGTGTGGCCAGATAAAAGCTAAGTTCCTGAGTTGTTCGTGTTTTGGACTACCCATCATTCTGAAATAAATCTTTAGTGGTCTGGATAAATAGCTCAAGGGGAGAAGAAGAGGCTGAGCTCCTTGTCTCCTTGGTTTTCCTGTTCTTGAGCTTTTTATGTTTCTTTGTTGTGGATGTATGTTACTTGTTATAACGTCCCAGATCAGTTCCTATGCAGCAGAATATTATGTCGTGTATGGTTTCGTGGTAGTCTTTCTGAAGTGTTTGGAGTTCTGGAATTGTTTCTGACATGGAAAACCTGGTGGTAAAGTGAATGCTGGTTTTCTTCAATAAATCAGTGTTTTTATTAGTAACGAGGAAAAAAAGCAGCACAGGGAAAAAAAAGGAGCTTGGGATGTGTTTCTGGTCTATAATCCTATATGGGTGATTTTGGAGGGGAAAGCACATGGCTAGAGAGAAACATATGCTAATGTATTTTCTCTGGAAATTACATGAAATTGCTTGAAATAGTATATTCCAGGTTCTGCAGAGAGATTTTTTTTTGTGGGCATACATACTTTTCCCTTAGCTTTTTCTCCATCTGTCAAGGAGTACTGTTCCAGTAGAGAGATGTCTCTGAAAATTCTTTCTTCATCTATCTCTCTATTTTTTTTTTCTATTTTCACATTTTCTTTGCATGTTTGTTTGAATCCTTATGGAAGATTTGATTTGTTTCACATATACAGTTAACAAAACCAATAAAAGCTTCTAGATGGGGAAACCCACCCTCTTGCTGGCCTTGGAGAGAAGATATTTCATCATCCACTTTGGACTTGAGATATTGTTCTACTCAGCAAATTTGGAACAAATTTGGCAATTTCTGGCTTATTTCTGCTTTTATTACTGCAGAGGCAACTTTAATAATTAAATACCTTTCATTTACAGTGATTTTTAAAGGAATTTAAAATAATGGACAATTTGAATGCTGAGCCATTCAGACAAAAATTCAGAGCCATTCCCCCAAACACACACACACAGAAAAACAACCCCAAAACCCACAAATACAACTAAAACATCAAACACAGCAATTTAAATAATTTTTTGGTCTTTTTTTTTTCCGTGATGTTTGCCAAGTTTCAGTTTGATGTAGATTACAATGGTCATACTGTGTTACAATCTTTGAAAAAGTGCAACTGGTCATTAGCTACAATGACACGAACAGCTGTAGTATTTTATGATAACAGCTGGGAACAATCTAGTTCTCTTCAATAACTTTTTTTTTTATTGTTCCTTTCATGCCATTTTAAAATGAGAAAGCGAGATTATTGTATTTGTTCTCTACTTTACACCAGGGATTTCTTCGTGGGCAATGGTGGCAATTAGGTATCAAAATATCGCATTGCTGTTTGTGACTTGGAGCGCTTCCCTTCGCAGGACCTGTTTCATAACCCGCTGAAATCTGCAGGAGTTGGAATCTTTTCATTAACTTGAGTAAACTGTGAATCAAGTCGTCATCCTGTGACTTACGGTTTTGCTTTTGCTCTTCCTTTTCAGTGCCTGATTTCTGTCCACTGTAAACTGTGTTGTTATATCCGACCTTCTGTGGCTTAGGCAGGACAGCGTTGTCTCTTATTTTCACCCTGAGCAAAGCACGCTCCTGTTTGCAATGCTGTCATCTGGCAAGCAAAAAGTGAGTTGTCTGTGTGGCTCTTTAGCTCGAGCAATAGTTTGTTTTGTTGCTGTGTCTTCAGAAATTGTCTAAAATGTTTTCCATACATGTGTGAATGTTTTTATCACTAAAAAAACACATAGGAGCCATTCTTATATATAAGTTGTTGTTTTTTTTTTTTTTTTCCCCTGTGTTCTGCTCACGTGAAAACGAATTTTATTTAGTAGTGAATGCATCTGGGTTGCCTTAAATAAAAGGTAGTCTGCTTTGCTTAACAGTTTCTCTGTCATAATAGAGTACGTCCTAATATTAAAATCACAGCGGTAGGACGGAAGATGGACATAGCAGATGTGTGTAAGAGCATAATTTTCCTCGTTGGGAGACCTGTAGCTCTGTGCTGCACAAAAATAAGGATATGGGGAGGGGGGGAAAGAGGAAAGCAGGGTGGTGGTGGCTGGTGTGAGCAGCTGCCTGCCTAGGAAGGGGGCCAGCAGCCTCATCAGGTGTGCTGGCCATGTGGCTGGGGAGGTTTGGGAGCAGGAATGAAGACTGCGGTGGACAAGGGCAGTGAAGCATTACGCAGGGAGTCCTGGCTTGCTTAGAAACCGAAAGCACGGAGCTGTTTTGGGAGAGCTTTGCCTAATGAGTTGTTTTGGCTCAGGTGGGTACCTTGGATTTTTAGAGGTGTTTGTGTGCAGCGGGGCGGGCCGCTGTGCCCTAACCACAAGGGAGCTGGGCTGAATCAACAAACTGGCAAAGGCACTTGGTGAAACTTTTTTAGTGATACTTTGTGTGTACAGCCCTAAAGTAGGTTTAAGTTATCTGCGAACAATCTGTGTGTGCATGGTGGTGGTTGTTTTGAGTGTACAAGATGAGGTTACTTTTGGTGGAGGACAAGGAACAGTGAACTACAAAAAAAAAAAACAAACTTTTTTTCTTTGTTACAAATGGGGATGAGCCTGTGTTCATTTCAGTTAAGGGACTAGCTTTAAGTGTACAAGATGAGGTTACTTTTGGTGGAGGACAAGGAACAGTGAACTACAAAAAAAAAAAACAAACTTTTTTTCTTTGTTACAAATGGGGATGAGCCTGTGTTCATTTCAGTTAAGGGACTAGCTTTAACTTCTGGGTGGTCTCCTACCTTAGCAGGTGTGAGCGTATGGTGTTTTTTGGTCACAAGATATCCTTAATTTTAACAATTCATCCTTAATATCAAAGTTTGTTTCTCAGTCACTTGCAACTAAAAGGCATGAGCTTTGACAGCTTCAGGGTCCCAGGAGGGTTGGGGCTGGAAGGGACCTCTGGGGGTCATCTTGTCCAAGCCCCTGCTGAAGCCCGTAGGCCCACTTGCCCAGGACCATATCCACCAGTTGAGGTCCCCAACCAGTTTGGGGAGCCCAGAGCTGGACACGCGGGGCAGGACTATGCTATTTCACTCACCATTTGGGTTTTGAAGTATCACAGCAGGCAGTCCCTGTGTGAAATGTAAATGCAAACAAATTTATACACGTAAAGTTCTTGCACATGAGGGAATAGCATGTCCTCATACCCTCTAACAAGATACTGCTGCTTCTCCAGGGCTCTGAATCCCAGGTGGCACCGGTCTCACACGTAAACAGGACCTGTTTACCACATACACCATATCACAAGAGGAGGGATAGCACCCTTATTAACCCAACTTTTTGTACTTTTTGTACAAAATGTGAACTTGACGTCTTGTATCCTGTTTTCACAGACAATACTTCGCTGTAGGATATTGTTTGTTTAACCTAGGCCTAGCTGTAGAAGTACTGCCAGTCAGAAAGTTACTCTGCAGATACCTTTTTGGTTATAATCCAGTTGCTATGGTTTCTGAATATGTATTAGACTTCTTTTTTTTTCCCTGGCTTTGTGGGAGTTGAAATAGATGGATTTTTTTTTTTTTTTTTTTTTTAATAGGTAATCTTTGAGAATTTGCCAACAGCCTCCTGGGCTGCATTAGGAGGCACATTGCCAGCAGGTCAAGGAGGTGATCCTTGCCTTTACTCAGCATGGGTGAGGCCTTACCTGGAGTACTGGGTCCTGTTCGGGGCTCCTCAGTACACCAGTGATGTGGAGCTACTGGAGAGAGACCAGCAATGGGCCATGAGGATGACCGAGGGACTGGAGCATCTCTCCTGTGATTCTGTGAAAGGCTGCGGGAGCTGGCGCTGTCTGGCATGGAGAAAAAAAAAAGGCTCAGGGGAACCCAAGAAAATGTTTTTGAGTTACTGAGGGTGTTGTCAAACATAGAAACAGGTTGCCTGAAGAGGCTGTAGAGTCTCCATCCTTGGTGATACTCAAAAGCTTTCTGGACATGGTCCTGGGTCTCCTCCTCCAGGTAGCCTTGCTTGAGCAGGGGGCTTGACCAAATGATCTCCAGAGGCCCCTTCCAACCTAAATGATTCTGTGATCATCTTTCACTGAGCTCTTTTAAACGGATAATTGAAGCATAGTTTATCCGTTCACAGGCCTTTTGACCAGACATGAGAGAGAGAAATCTTTCTTCCTTTAAAAATGAACAGTTGTGTCTGATAATGAGATCTTCTACAGGAAGAATGCTTTGTGTGATTATGAGGATCCACCATAAAATCCTTACTTTGAAGTAATACCAAGATATGATGCATTGGGGAATCAAATTTTATTTCTCAATTTCTACAGAAATTGATACATCCATATGTAGATGGTAGTGTGACTGGCAAAACACTTACATAGACCACTTTTGATGAGTTTCAGAACTTTCTAAGCATTGACAGCTCCAACATTTTGTGGAACTTGAAAGGGGGAGCAGGAAGTATGTCCACTGTAGTTTGCTTTGGGCAACTCTAAGAGAAGTTGGAAAAAGCTTTTATGTGAATTTTTCATAGTCATTACAAAGGCTTCTGACATGATGGCCAGAAAGGTCCGTTTTCTTTCAATTACTGGATGGAAGTTGTTATCTTTTACTAGTCTTTGGTTCATCTGATCTTTTCATAATGGCATGAAGATTAAAACTGAGATTGCTGTCAATCAGTTAAAAAGCTTTGAAAATTGTGATAATGGAAAAGGTTTTGTCTTTCAGATCTGAAGTTCTCTTTGCTGCTTTCTCATGCTTTTTTATTTCCCTGTGAAGGTACACGTTGCCATGCAGGGCTAGTTAGGAAACACCTGAGTACTGTATGTATAAACATAAAATCAAACCTGTGTTAAGTGAAGTTACTGGTACTACCCTTATAGAAGTTCTGAGCAAGTTCTCTATGTGGAATTCTTAGATAATTAATCTGGATAATAGCCTTTTTTTGTTGTTGTAGTGGAAACATGGCTTTCTTGCATTGTGCAGTTGACTAGGTAGATATATTGGAAGAAAATGATAGGCATTCAGATACTGTAATTTGAAGTGAGAATTGCCTCAGTGCTCGTATAGATCATACTGTATAATAAGAAATGGGACAACATATGAAAGAAGTTTAAATACATTTACTGTCTTTGCAACATACAGAACAAGAACCAGCAAAGGATTTGCTAGTTCAGCTCATACGTCTTTGGCCTAGGAATTTGTTATTAGAGAAGTGTATGTCAGAAGAGTCATTGCTATGGGGAATCTTTTGGTCTCCAAAGAGGGATTCAGGATGTTAAGAGTTGCCGTAAAGGTACTTGTTGAACAAATCAAAAAGGCAACAGGGTGAACACAGGTACTGCAACCTGGCAACTGAACACCCAAGAAGAGCTGAGGAGGTGCTCTGAATAGGTGGAAATGAAGAGCAAAACAAAAAGCCCAACAACCATCAGGTGCTGTTAATGGCATATACACATTTACGGTAAGCATGAATGGATATTCCAGTAGTCTTTCTTCTAGCCATGCTGCAAGGCATTTATTCCTAAATTGCTTTGACACTAATGCCCTCTTCTTTTGTTGAGGTAGAGGCTGTGCCAAGAGAAGGCTTGTTATCGAAGTGGGCACCTGTCATAGTCACAAATATTGTACTGGAGGAAATTGTTTCTGTGGGTTATAATCATGAAAAACTTCTCGAGCGAACTGATCTGTTTCCTGATGTGGTGATATATATATATCGGGCAAGGTTAACAGCTGACTTCAACTTGGGCCATTTTTAATCTGAAATTGTAATCAACTCCTTCAGATAAATAATTTTATCAGCAAGTATTAAAAATTCACCAGAGTATTGCAGGACTTCCAAAATTGTTGCCTGAAGTGTGAACGTAACGAAGTTGTGCAAAGATGAACCCCGATTCCACAGTGATTCCCCCAAAATAAAGGGCTGTGTGAGGGCAGTGGATTCTTCCTGTGCCATGATACAGGGCTAGGATTTTAACTGCCTCCCTAAAGGTTTAGCACAGAAAAACCTGTCTTCAAAGGTGCAAAGTTTTGTCTTTGTTCAAAGAAAATAGTTGGTGGCAGTAATAACGCTTCTAATGCGCACAGCAGCTGAGTGAACGTGAGAAGTCAGTGGGATCAGATGGCGTGTCTAGCCAGACAGTGCTACAAAATCCTTTCACAACTGCATTTTAACTACAGAATGAATCACCTTAGCCTGAATTTTTTAATCTAGCGTCATGGATTATTTTGGTAAGAAGTGTTCATTTCAAGGTGTTCACCTTGCCTCCTGAGCATCAGTCTTTAAAAAAAAAAGCTTTTCTTATTTAAAAAAAATAATCGTAATGGTGCATTTCTAAACAGTAGTCTATAAGCATGGGAATAATATATGGCAACCATTTTATTGCAGGAGTCGTTGTTGAAAGAAATGTTTTTTAATTTTTTTGCACCTTCTGGACCTGCAAAGTCGTATTTGTTGTTGAGCACCTGCCAAGATTTGTCAGACTCATTTACTGAGGGATGAGTCTTCTGGAAGTTTCGGTAGGCTGGGGATCCAGGGAAGAGCAGGCTGGATTAGTTCTGAAACTTTGAGTGCTGTAGGAGGCTGGGAGAGAGCAGGCTGAATTTATTGCTGGCGCAGTGCTCAGCAGCGGTCAGAGAGGATAGCGCTCAGAGCTAGGGAAAAACACAAGTGGCGTTTGAATTACCTTCCCTTGTCTTCATCAGCCCTTGTCACAAGGTTATCCTGATGCCTTCCATCTGCGAATGCTAATAACGTTGTAAATATTTCCTGCAAGCTGAGGAGACTCTGCTTTTGCATATTTTGAATTAAAAAAGAAGAAAGTTACTTCTGTACTGGCTCACCCTGGCACGCTCTCGTTTGGAACTGTGCTATTTAGAGGCAACTTTACGTGTGAGTAGTTCAAAGGAGAAATCTTTTCATTTGATGTGACCTTCACTTGTGAGGAGTGCTGAGTATGATAAATGGACTGGAGAGCAGGGTTATTTATTCATGTGTGTGCATCCATATTGCATTGTAGAAGTCTCTGAGTGGCTGGTTTCTCCTGAAAGATACCTGAAGAAGAAAACAGGCTATGTGTTTGTACCTGGCAGTACTGTAGTACAGTACAGAGCTGTTACTGATATTAGCAGGTGAGTCAGACCTTTAGTTCAGAACTGGAAATAGCCAGCATCCGAGCAGTTCCTATTGAGCTGCAAATACCGTCACATTACTGGTGTGTTTGTGGTGGAACAGCATCCTCGGTCAGTGCACGTGAATGCACTTCTCATGTACTGGTGGTGTAGTGAGAGGAGCAGGTGCTCTTAACCAGAACCAAACCCGTGTGTAAAGGAGAGGTTGAAGGCTTTCTGCTGATAACCCACCAGTTCTCTTTTCAGCCCTTGACTTCCAGTTTAGATGGGGAAATGATGGGGGTAGTTGTGTGGCCTGGGAGGTCTCATACAGGCAACTGCATTAATGCTTTGTGCTGTATACTAGCTAGATTTTGACCTTAACAGTTCAGAAAAATTCTTGCATTCTTCACCTCAGAAATTTTCACCTCAGAAAAGACTGAAGTCTCAGGCTGCTAAATCCTACTGAAAATGAATGATTTTCTTCCCAAGTTAACCCAAATGAATGCCTTTTGATTCCTTTTAACAGCAACAACAAAGCAATCTAAAACCAACCAAAATTGTGTACAGCTGTACAGGATCTCTTTTTCTTTGTATGCAAATTTGGACTTGATGAAAAAGAGGATGTTTTCTTGCTTTAGTGACCTTGCTGCTCTAAAGCCTCTGTTAATATGGCCTGTCTAATGTCATAACCTTCTTCTTGAACAAGAAAACTGATGACTGGAATGCATGTTGTCAACTTCTGTAATCTGGGTACTTGAAATATTTACAGTACCGTGATTACTGTAAGACTTCTTACATATACACACGCTGAAGCATTCTTAAATATTTTCGCCTTTCAAGTCTACTTCCTGGTTTGTCTCTTACAGTAGATTTTTTTTGTTGTTGTTTGTTTTTTACCTAAGGTGTTTGGCAAAATGAATCAAATACAAACCCCTTGACCTCCTGGCTGAGGTTTGCCATGTGGATGCTTAAAAGATTTCCTGCTGAGGCAGGTGGGAGGAAGGAGCAACCGTGCAAAGCCCGAAGCTTTCTTACAGGCCTCAAACCCCCTCAAGCACCTCCTGAAGCTGCCAAACTCTGTACCAGGGAGTTTCCAAAACGTTTTTGTGGATCCAATGAAGGGCACTGAGCAGCAGGGGATAAATCCTGCTCTGCTGGCGAGGGCTCTGTGCTCGGACAGCCACCTCAGGTGGCTGGGGCTGACCTATGGGTTATTGCCCAGCTGTGTTATTTCCAGGAGGAGCAGGATGGAAAGGAAATTCGGGGCTTGGCAGGCCGATACGTCTCCTTCCCATTGTGCCTGAGCTGTGAGCAGTTGGTGTCACACCTGACTGAAAAAGCTTCGTTCACAGCAGCAGCCTAAGCTCCTTGTTTCAGACCTTGGTAGTTGGCCCAACGGGAAGCAATAACGTAGCCCCAAACTACTACAGCTGTAATCTTTCTTGCCTGCAGGGCAAAGTTCACGGAAAAAAAACTTCTAAAACCTGGCTACAAACTCATTTAATTGAATCTCATATTTTAAACTGGGCATATCTTGGAGGGAGTCCAGGGCGTGAAACTGGAGAGGATTTGGTGGCAGTAATAGATGATGTTCTCCTGTAACTGGATTGCCAGGCATCTGTTTTCTGCCCCGGAGGAGGCAGTGCGAAAGAATGTGCCCACCCAGCGATAGGCAAAACTTTGCTCTTGGGTTGCTCCTTGCTGGGGATCTTTCAGACACGGCTGGAGTGTAGAGCTCTGCAATGAGGCTTTTGGAAGTGGTTTTAGTCCTTTGGCACGAGAGGAGTACCCACAGCAAGAAGATACGGAGTTGGCTTTTTTTCTTCTAGTCCGAAATTGTGCAGCCAAGTCCCTCTTTTTCCACTGGAATTAAGGGTGGTCCTAGATGTTATGCTCTGTGTTATCTGTGTAAGACATGTTTATCTTTGGCTTTCCCTTCTCTCCTGTAATCTAGCAATTTTCTTTATAAAATCTAGGTGCTTTGGTGTAACTCCTACCCAAATGAAGCATGCTTTTTGCTTACCACTCCCTCTGTGGAAAGGCCGAGAATTTAGATACCAGTTTGCAGATGCTGATTGTTGTTTAATTCAGCTCAGGTTTTATGGCAAGAAGGATGATGCAAGAAGAAGAAGCAGTGAAGAGAAGATAAGTATAAATAGAAACAAGTCATGCCTGGATATACAGTGATCTGACTTCTGTCTTCCTTCAGAGATTCTCTGTTCGTGTCTGCCTTAGTCACCAGGTCTTCACTCCCTGTCTGTGGAGTTAGCCTTCCCTAACAGTTGTTCACCCATCTGAGAAATTTCTATTTTTCAGTTTTTTATTTAGCAGTCTACTCCCTTCTCCAAAACATCTCTTGATGGAGATGTACATAAACTACCTCAAGGTTTTCTTAAAGAATAGTGGAAGCAAGCCCACTTGTTCTCCCAGGAGGAAATCTCAGTGAGGTCAGTCATATTCCTTTAGCTTCTCTTTTGGTTTTGTTCCTTCCTATGCCTTGTAAAACAGTCAGGAAGATTTCTCATAAATCACTTTTAATTTCCTCTTGTGCAGAATACAATCCAATATGGACTTTTATTTTTCTTACAATAAATCTACCAGAAATTGTTGTAAGGGCTTAAAAAAAAAAAAGAACCAGGTGTTACAAACATATCTGATGTTTAACCTCACTCAGACCTTTTTGTTATTGGTCTTGCATTTGTTTGATCCCTGTGTGGTTAAGTTATTGGCTCATGGAATAGGTAATTAGGGTTCACCTTACCTGTATAGCCATTGGTTATTTTGACCTGATTTAAAATATTAAAAATTCAAATACATATTTAAGTAACTCTTGTGAGCATCTTTCTTTGTTTATGGAGTATTATTTGGGTTTTCAGGCGTTTTGGGGCTTTATTGAGGGACCATGAGATTAACAGAAGTGTTGCATGGAGAGAGAACTTCAGAAAGGGGGAAGAGGGGAAAGAATAGACAATAAAATGTTTTGTTCTCTACCTTTTTTTGTGTTTTGTTTTCACTTTAAGCCCAGTGAGAAGGGGGAAAGTTATATTTTTCTGTTTCTAGCTCCTCTGTTACATACTGGAATCCTCCTCCTGTTCTCAATACAAGTTACTGAAAGGAGAAATGGATCAGGTGGCCTTGGTGGGAGTTAACACACCCTGGGATCCACAGCAAATTCTGAAAACGCGCGGTTAGTTACTGGAGTTTGTTGTGTGACATTGCACATCAAAGTAAATGACAACAGAAATTGTATTTTGCTATTATGTTTTTTTTTTTGTTGTTGTTGTTTTTTTCTTTACCTTCTCTGAAATACAGAAGAAATTCTTATATCTCTAAGTCCACATGTGCTCAGCAGCCTTCCCATGGTCTTGCAGGAAACCGGCAGTGTTTTGGCCTCTTGAGTTGCAGCCCGGTGCCTCAATCTGTTGTGTCAACGCTGCTCGAAATAGTGGTGTCTGGTGCTACCTGTGTGACAGAGCAGTTTGGTCTGGCACACGCCCGCTTTGCCTGTTGCTTAAGTCGAAGCACGTATTTTATCCTCTAGGAACACAGTCCTGCTCTCCCCAGCCGGGATTCCAGAACAGAAGCAAGGGTTGATCTTTAAATGAGAGTCTGAATCATTGCAGTGAAGCCTGGACTTTAAATACATTCAGGTGTCCTTGCGTTTTCAGTAGCAAATCTCTTTTCCAGAATGGTCACAGTTAATTTTTATTCCAATTGGAAAAAAAAAAAAAAAAGGAACTTGCTACTTTTTTTTTTTTTTAACTTTACTTGACATTTTAGGATGGAAAGCAGTTGAGCTGCTCACAGCACAATATTTGAAGGTTTGCAATGTATATTTAGAGTCTGTTGCTTTTTTTTTCACAGCAGCTTTTGTTTTTGATGTCTCTAACTTGGTCCAAATCCAGTCTCTCTGGCACTGGGAAGTAGGTTTGAACGGCAGCATGTCTCCTTCAGGCAGTGGCTCAGGTGAGCAGTCGCTGAACTCCCCGAAGGCTTTGCTGTATCTTAAGGCTGTGTGCATCACTGGTATTTCCTCAGACCTTGAGTGTGTTCCTAGGCATTCAGCCAAACATGGAGTATCACAGCCCTTGAAAACTGGTTAGATCCTGGTATAGTGTGCAGTCTTTCATAGGTACTTTGTTTTTATATAGCAGTGACTAATTACAGCAAATGCCGTCTGAAAAGGCTCTTAAAATTTGAGAAAGGTCTTTTTTTTAAATATAGATTTTTCCTAAGGCAAAGTGATTATTCTGTAGAATCTGACTCGCTTGTGGTGATTTTTCTCCCTTAAGAAAATCTACAATAAATTCATAGAAGACCTGTGCATCCAGCATATATTGCTCTCTGTTCCTCTAAGGGAGAAAGTATTGTAAGTGCAATCAATTTACAGCATTAAGGAGGACAACTAATAAATACCTTTTCCTTTAATGTTTTCCTTGGGAGGTGGTGACAACAATTAAAAAAAGGGAGTTTTACTTTTCAAGTAGAAGTTGAAATTGCTATTTGTAAAGTGTGTGACTTCTGAAAAGGGCTACCAAGATTCATGGATCTGTTTGCAGGAAAAATCCTTCTGTGGGTTGGAGATGCTGGCTTAGAGGAGTGGCCCTGTCCAGAGAAGAAACCCTGTCCTATTTTATCTTTCCTTCCACTTTGTCTCTCATTTTTTTTTTTTTTTTCATTCTTAACTGAACGGTGTTGATTTGTGACATGATCTGAAACACAATGAAAACAAAGTGTGTTGACAGGTTGGCATTCACGGAGCTTTGGTGCCAGGAGGCTTTTGGAAAAACACCTAGTCCTAACACGTACAAGGAGTCAGACCAAATACTGTATGGGAGACTGCTTGCATTTTGGTCACTGCAAAATAGGGACGAGTTGTTATGGGTGTTGTAGTTGAGCTGGGCTGACAGTAGTGTTGTCCTTCTGGGGATGTGGGTATGAAGTAGAAAGGGCTGACTGTGTAGGTGTAGGGTGGGATTCTCTCTCTCTCTCTGCATTGCTGTTAAGTTGCAATCATTTTGTGCATTAACCAGCATTTTGGGCGACCTTACAGTCATCTGAAAGTACGCTGAAGGGGATATTTGTGGGTGTTTGTGTAAATCACTCCTGTGGAGGTTTTGCAGTGTTTCATGCAGGAGCAGTATTCCTGAGCATTAAGCATCCCGGGTTGGCCATGCACGGAACCAGACCTTTCTTCACTCTTGTCTATTAATAAAGTATTTGCTTCAGCTGTGCAGAGACCGCTGTGCTCTTAATTCGCCTAAGAGCTGATGAGAGCTCTCCAACAGGTAGCAGTGGAAGAAGAAACAGCCTGGCCATGCAGCAGGGCAGAGCGGTGCCTGCTAGGCACGACGGCAGCCCCAGCAGTCCCCGTGGGCTTCTCGCAAGAAAGCCTCCTCGCTGAAAGATGACAAGTTTGCTGTCGGGTCTTCCCATCCCATAGGCTTGTTATCGAGTCAGCTTATCAAAATGGCAGCTGCAACCTCTTTTCTTTTATTTTATTTTTTTTACTCACTAACCTGGTTCCTGGTGTGACTCTGGACCCCCTTCTTTTAGATGTGCCACACGAGAGTTTGCTGTGTTGCCCCCTGTATCAGCAGGCAGCCCTGTCTTAATGTATCGGGTAAGCATAACAGTTTACAGAGGGCCGAGGAAATTCACTTAAGGACTGGTAAATATTGTTTGCCTTATCTCTGTTAACCTAAACAATTCCTCTAAATGGCTGCGGGTAAATGATCTCGACTAGCTTCTATGAAAATGAAGTATTTGATTTTAAATGAGTTGAAGAGGCCAGCCAGGGTTTACTTCTCCGTGATGGCAAGTTCTCAAATAAATCACAAAATCCTGCATGGGTGGTCTCGAGGCAGGCTAATTAACTATATTTGGACTCTTAAACTCTGCGATGCCATGACTTCTCTTCCTTATTTTTGTTCCTAAAGGCTTAGTTATTTTTCCAGAAGTGTATGATCTGATGGCTTACAGAAGCTAGCAGGGATTGTAAGAGTTTTAGCCTCCCCTCTGAACGATTTAAGCGCAGAGCTTTTGCAAACATCTGCAAAAGGTTGAAGTATGTTGCGTTGTCATTTCATAGGAGCAGGGCTGGACCAGAAGTTTTTCCTCCTGCTGATGTCTCATTTGCTGCTCTGTGCTCTGCTGAGAGGGTAACTAAGAGATGTGGGGTCTTGGCTGTGAGGAAGATACAGCCCTCAACGTATTCTCACAAAGGCTAGAAGACGGCTTGTTTTCTCAGGGTCTTGCCTAAAGCCAAGTATAAAGTGCTTGTTCAGCAGCTTAATGATGTGTTTCTGGTAGTGTTGCCAGGTCTTGTTCAGCTCGTGAAGCCTTGCTGATTATAAAAGAGTTACGGTTCTTTTTATTTTGATTTTAAATCTGTCATCCTCTTGCTTAATCTTTCTCCTATAAAACACCAGGAACCATTGCTAGCCGTTTCCTTGCTTTGCTTGATTTGTGACATCCTTCTGTTTTATGGTAACTTGTTAGAAGTCTGTTTTAAACCTGCAGCCACCTGTCCTTCTGCAGGGATAACAGGTGGCTGCCCGGCATTTCTCAAAGACTTGATACCAGTCACCTGCCAGCCGAGGATGTCTTGGGTGCTGTTGACCTGATATGAGAGGAGATGATGCTGCCGGTGGCTTGCTTGCTCACTGACTGCCCAGGCTTGCAGCAGTTGTATCCATGATGCCAGGCAAAAGTCACAGTAACTACTACTCGTAAATATTTATCCTAAAACGAGGGATTTTCAGACTTGTTAGAATATTCGAGATCACATCTGGAGCACATAAAGTATAGGGCTCTATTTGTTATGGACGTGCTATTTCTTGTCCCTTTTAGTGGTTTTTGTGTATTTGAAAATCTGCAGTAACTTCTTCAGAAAGATTTCATTGGGTTGAACTCTTCAGCTTTAACTCACTGAGCCCAATGTATGAAACTTAATATTCTCCAAAGATGAAGAATATGAAAGAAGTGGTAAGGGTTTTTCTAAAATCACTAAAGAAATAAATGAAAATGCAATATTTTGTGTTTTTTTTTTTTTTTTTAATTCCAGCAAAACCTCCCCACTATGCTGGGAAGTCCTGATGTGATGCAGAGCTGTGCTTGCACAGCAGCAGTTGTCTCTAGGTAGGGAAGTTGCCTTACACATCCTTCTTACAGTATTGTAGCAGCATTTTTCTCTAGCCATGTGCAGAGCATAGCCTACTGTGACTTTTAAAAACAATTCCTACCGCTTATGAACGCAGCAGTAAAAATGAGGGCTCTGGAAATGGATCCAAATCCATGTTTGTGGGTGGGAACACATTTTTCTTTTCTTTTTTTTTTTTAATCTGGAGTCTTGAGACAAGCAGCTGCAGTGCCTATAGCATGGCTCAAAGGGCTGCAAAATTGAATTAGGCAGACATGCTTCTCTTACTGATATTTAGAAGCCAATGGCTTCCCAAATGCTTTTTGCCTTACCCAGGGAAGTTTTTTTCCACTTTTTAAGGGCTGGAGCATTTGGTCCCTTTGTTCCTAGGAATCTTCTGTAATCCTGAAGACGTCGAGTTAGAGGTTGAAGAGTGGACATTTCCTTCCTGCCTCAACTTTTCTTATCTGCCGTTTTTCATAGGAAGAAAAAAAAAATAAATGTGGTCACTGAGAAGTAAACAAACAAGGAAGTCTGACGGTTTCATGATAATAGTCTAGATGTTTGCTTGTTTTATTCCTGCAAGTTACAGGTGGTAAAAGCTTCACTATTGAGGACTCTGTCCCTGGTTGCAGTTAGTAAAATGGGTAGAGGCAGAAATTAACCACTCTAGCACATTGCAATTTCCCCCTAAAGTTTTGAGCAAAACATCCTCAGCCAATTGAGTTCTTAAATGAATGGGAAGGTTTCACGAGTTTGTACATGAAGTTCTCTTAGTTTTGCTTTTCAGGAATACAGACCTGTCCTTCCAGGCTGAGCTTTTTTGCATCAAATGCTCTTCTTAGGGTTCCAAATGACTCAGGCTGAACAGAAGTTACATTAGCCCTAATGATTTGTACCTCATTAGGATTAGTTTTAATATAGAGCCTATACATGATTCGTATGTTTGAAACGATGCACAGGAATGTATGAAATTCCTAAGTCAATGAAACAAAAACGAAGATACTTGGCTGTTCACAAGGCAGCTGACCAAAAGTACTGTTTTCTGCTGGGTTTACAATGGTGTGAGAACCTCTTGTATCCTGTTCTTTAGTCACTGACTTCCCTTTGAAGTACAAAAGAATAATGATAGAACTGGTGATGTCTACTAGTGCGGTATGAATACATTTCAGATGGTGTTTTAAAGTCGGCTAGGTTTTCTGTGGTAACTTGTCGGGTTGGTGGTGGTCAGGTTTTTCTTGACACTGCAGGAAGAAGTATGGATGAAACACCTGTCTTATTCCTTCACCTGTTTTTGTGTCTGGTTGTGAAGTGGTTCCTTGGGGTGCGATGACAGCAAAACCACCCAGCTGCTGCCAGGCATCGAGTGGGGTGTGCTGTGGTGCTGAGATGGGTGCTCATGCAGTCAGCAGGTTGGATGGGGCCTCAGTAGAGCCCCTTGCTTCCTTTTTTCTAGGCGTAGAGATATTTGGCAAGGTCACAGAGCTGGAAGGAGGAGAATGTGGCCCTTGGGATGCAGCCCCATGTGTTGGCCCTCACTCACAGCATGGGGGCAAGGGGAGAGGAGGAAGATTCGGGGTACAAATGTGGTGCCACATCTCAAATTGGTGAAAGCCTTCTGCTTGGTGTTTTAACGTGTGCATTTCATAATTGTGTGCAAAGGCCAGGCTCTCGTAGTGGCATCCTGAGGGAGCCTTTGCATGAAGCACGTAATGAATGAAGAAGCTTGGCTCCGTCCTAAAGGTGGGGTTTGCATTTCTTTCAGGATGTCTCTCTTGTTGTTCAGTCTGCATAAATACCAGATCTTGTCTTTGCTGTGCTCAATAAAACCTGAATAATTCATGCAATTCCAACTGCTGGTTGAGAAGAAGAAGCAGTGCTCTTGTGATTTTTGTGATTGGTAAGGTGACTACTTGGAAAGAATTAAAATGAAGCTTTTGAAAACTGGGAGTAGAAAAAAAAAATATTTCAACTAGA
Source organism: Anas platyrhynchos (assembly GCF_047663525.1). Classification (NCBI taxonomy): domain Eukaryota; kingdom Metazoa; phylum Chordata; class Aves; order Anseriformes; family Anatidae; genus Anas; species Anas platyrhynchos. The sequence continues at coordinate 10,306,995 of NC_092590.1, forward strand.
AGCATGCTGTTAGCTTTTTTTTGCAAGTGGACTTTCAAACCTCGTTAAGCAGAAGTGTAGTGATAAGAAATAGAAACCATTGAAAAGGAAGGCAGTATTCATGTGTTTCCTGTTTTATCATTATTCTGAGTTTAACTTAATTTGGCAGTGGCAAGATTCACGTGACCTAAAAACATCCTTTTGAAATGAATTTGCCAACTTCCATGACTGTGTTTCGTAGTTCTGCGTTTTGAAGAAATCCGGAGTGTGTTTGCAAAGAAGCTTACTTTCATTATGATGCGTTGTATTGCGAATATATCAAATATTGCTGTAGTTCACTTACGGGAAATGAAGCCTGAATGACCTGAAGTTATTTAGCAGGTGGTCCTCGTATGTTTTGGTGTTTAATTGATAGAAAATGCAATATGTGAACTGTGCAGGGGGAATGTACATTTCTCTTCGTCTATGAATAAAACTGAGTTTTTAATTGCTGTCCTTAGGAGTAGGGTTTATTTTATAGATGTGTTGCTCGCTTTAGAATGTAACAGCCCTATTGCTATTTTTTCTCCCTTGGCCCCTCTTAAATGAAAGAGGGGAAAACTGCACAACACTTAATTCAAATTATAAAATAGGGATATTGTACAAAGGTTGTTATAAATACTGGTGTGATTCTTCCAAAGATCAAGGCTGCTTCCTAGGCCTGCATCGGCCTTCTGGTTACACCGTGACTCTGTCTCGGGACAAGACATGACACCTAGCATCTCTTCCCTTGCCCAGGCTCAGTTTTGTCGTGTTTTCCAACACCAAGAAGCTCAGGGGTGGTGTTGGCAGGGTGCCTGGGTGCCTGCAGCTTGCCCTAGGGTGATGGCCAGCAGTGCCACCCGGCTGGGCTCCCCCGCGGGCTCCCCCGGGTGAAGGAGAGGAGCCCAAATGTGTCCTCCGCAGGGAATCGCAGGGAGGGGGATACTGAGGGAAGGCCCTGAGCTCACCTTATTCCTGTTTTGAACCCAGAAGCAAATCCAGGGCATTGTTGAGGTAAGAAATAGTACCAATAATAGGCATTGAAAAAAAAAAAAAAAGAGCTGAGCGTTCATGTGCAGAATAGAGCAACAGGAAGATATGCTTAGCTTCTGAAAAGGCTGGCACTTGTCCTACTGAAGTGATCTGTATAATGTTACAGCAGCCTGCTGACACAACAGAATTTTGGTGGATTAAACTGCAGTTTGTTTATATAGGTTATTTTTTTTTTCCCTCTAAGGTTCAGTAATTCCAGTTGAAGGTGTAGGTCTTTCATTAAATAAAATTATTTTCATCTCTGTTTACGAAGCGTGTGTGGTGTTCAGGCTGAAGATCAGTTGCTATTTTTGGCCTTAAACAGTAAGTTGTTTTTTTGGGTAACTTCACAAATATGAAATAGCTCCACAGTCAAGAGGATAGCCTACAGATCTACGCAGATGTGTTCTGGCTTTATTTCGAGTGCATGGATCCTTTAGCGTAATTTTATCACCTGTGTCTTTCGTGCGTTTGGGGAGGTTTTTCTCCCCCCTCCCCTCTGTCCCATCTGGGGGAGCGCATGGTTTCAGGAGAGTTGCCTTACATCTGAAAACTTGGCAAGGAGTCGGCAGCTCGTGTAGTCAGCCCCATTCCTAAATAGGGACTTCTCCAGATATCTTTTCGGTTTCTGCTTAATTACCGACTTGTGGCCGCAAGGATGTTTTTAGGACAGTAAATAGGCACACGCACTTAAAAATATGCCCTGTTCAGACTCCGACCGCTGAAGTAATGCTGGCATTCAGGAGTGTGTCAACAAACCCGGCGAGGGAAAGAAGTGCTCACAGGGACGGGATGAGACCAGCTCAGTAATGCAGCCGCTGAAGAAATTATTTCTTTCCATTGCCTGCACGACGGCCGGCAATGCACAGTCCACCGAGAAATTAGGCTGAAAGGTTGAGCTAAGCTCAGTGGTTTGCTGTCAGACTATGAAGTTAATTCCTGAAGAGGCTGGCTCAGGTTGTTTACTAGTCAATATTGTCATTATCGTTCATTTGTTACTGTCAACGGGGATAATTTGAGCAGTTTTGGAAGACAAAGCTGGAAGGGATTATAAACAGTTAAGAGGACAGATTTAGAATTAAAGATGATGAATTGGAAAAATGGTCTGAAATCGATGAGACGCAATTTAATAAAGACAACTGTAAAGTGTTACACTTAGGAGAAATCAAATGCACAAAAATAAATGGGCTGGGCAGCATCCTGGCCAGGAAGGACCCAGGAATTGCAGTGGATCAAAGACTGAGTTTGTTAGGGGCAGTGTGTATAGCGCTGAGATTTCATTAGAGCCGTGTAGCTGATAAACACGTCAGATAAATAGCCGAGGAGATAACTACCCTATTGTGCTTAGCGCTGTGTGTTTGCTCTCCGTTTTATACTTAATAAAGAAGTATGTGGTAGACGGGGGGGGGCAGGGTTTCAGCGGCAGCAATGAGGATAGGATAGGAGACTTGAAAAACTCAGCCTTTGGGGAAAATTTGAAAGCTCTGAGTTTCTTTAACCTAGAAAACTGAAAGCTTGGGGAATGCCTAAATCTTCAGTGATGTGAAAAGATGGTGTAAGGAAGAAGGAGATCAACTCTATGCCTCGTTTCTGTTGAGGCTGAGATGAAAACAAATTGTTTTAATTTGCAGTGGAGGAGATCTTAGATTATGCAGAACCGAAATCTTCCAGCACTGAAAATGTTTTTAGGACTGAAGGACGCTCTCCAGAGGCTCACAGATGGATGCACTGACACCATTGCAAAGATGTACAAATTAAAGCTGACCTAAATAGGTAGCAGCCCCTCACCCCCCGCCACGGTGCAGCACAGGAAAGGAGATCTCAGCTGGACTCAGAACAGCGGAGGGGTGAGTTAACCCCATTAAGAGCCTGTGCTCTCAGCCTCAGAGCTGCGCTGACGTAGCCAGGGATATCTGGTTCTGCCGATGTAGCTGCCCTGGGTGCTTCTGCTGAGAGGTACGGAGGTGCCCTGAAGATGCCAGAGCCTGCCCTGGGGGCAGGGGCTGGTATAGCCAGGGCTTCTCAGCCTTTTTAGTCCATCCCCAGCTTTTTGTATTAAAAATCCTTGTCTTGTTATAATGTTCCCTTCCTGGAGTGAGGAAGGGTCTTCGTGCTTCACTTGTCTCCTGCGGTGCTGAAGCAGTGGAGCACACCTTGCGAGCTGGGAGGAACAGGCTTAGACGACTGCTGGAGGGTATTTTGGAGTCCTGGGTTCCTGTCGTTCTGTGTTAAAATGATCAGCTGCGGTTTTCTCTTTGTATAACTCAAGACTGTTTGCAACTGACTGAATCCGAAACCGTAAATCTAGCTTTTTCAGTTGGTTTTTTTTTTTGATGTTTGTGCAGTAGGGCAGCGTCTTTCATCTACCTAGCATTAGCATTAGTAATATTGCCTTTAAGATGTTATTAACACTTATTATATGCTTGTATACAAAGATTATTATTCTCACTTTCTTTTTCCAGTGCCTTATGAACTGTGTTTGATAAGCTAATGTGATGCACACTCAAACAGCTCCATATTCATTGTGGTCAATCTAGCATTGAATTTATCACAATAAAATATGCCTCTTTTCTACGTTTTCCTTTATTTCTTTTTTATTATACAGATTCTTTGGTCTTGGGATTTAAGGTTATTGGGAATTGTGTTGTCCCTTTAGCTTTGGTAAAGCTGTGTCCAACTAGGCAGTGAATTGAAGTTCTGAAGCAAGTGGTAGTTTTATTGCTTCCTTTTTTATTTCTGAAGAGTACAGCATGTACTTCTGGATTCTGTGTGTGTGCAAATGCTTTAATTGGATATTTTTCATGTTCTCTAAATAGTACCGAGTGATTATTTCTTGGATGTTTTTCAGTTTTATCTAAAGGTGCATTTCAAAGTTAGGAAAATGACTATATGAGGATTAGCTTGCGGCTTTAAAACAAGTCTTGGATTCATAAGAAGCGTTTAGTTTACCAACCTAAAGGGAGGAAAACAGTAGAGCAGGCTGTAGTGTACCCATCTGAGTCGATGCAGAGTTAGCTCCTTGGCTAGGTAAATTTGCCTACATGAGACCTGGCACTGCAGTGGCTAAATTACTTCTTGTGCCTGACCTAGCACATTCAGAATTGGCTTGTGCGTCTCCGTAGGGTTGACCTACCTGAGTCTTGGGCACGTTCCCCAGCCCTGCAGCTGCTATACAGAGAAAAGCAGGCTTCCCTTTGATCTGTGTTTGGCAAGATTGCTTCTTTCAGCCAGCCTGTGCTAACTAGCGTCTTTGGAGAATTAGGTGCTACCTGGAATCGCAGGGCTTTTTTATCTTTTTTCTTTTCCTGTCCACATCTCTCCAGCTGTGTGGAATACTGGACACAGATAAGCTGTGTACTCCCTTTTTTCTGTGACTTCTACTAGGAGCTGCTTGCACTGATGAGTAAGAGACGGTTTTTCTTTCCTTTTTCCCCCCACTGGCCTTAAACAACAGCACAGTAGATTAAAGCATTAGTTATGTTTGAACATCACAGGAAATAAAGTTCCTGATTATAGATCCTAATGACTTTTGCTTTTTAAATGTAGTTGCTATTTTTGAAATGAATGTCTCATCTCTTGCACACAAAAGGGAGGATAAGACAATTTCAGGGAGAATGAGATGAGCTGTTCTATAGAAGCTGTAGAGCTCTATTTTTTTTTTTTACCAAAAAAAAAAAAAGAAAACCAAACAAGTTTTACTAGAGATTAGCTTTTGATTTCAGTGAAGTTGCTTTCAACTCAGGTGCTTTTTCAAAAAGAGAAAGCAAGTTAAGGAGGGGAGATTAATCTAAGTCTTGTGTGAAGTGATTTTGTATCCTTGGGGATGGAGGCAAGTGCATAAAAGTGAAATGATGATACTTAAACTCATTCAGACAACAAATTGGCTTTCTAACTGATTGTGTAAGGTGCAGAAGCTAACATTTTGAAACTCTTGTATTCCTACAAATTTGTCACACGATAAGGGCCTAACTATCAAAATGTTCTAAATACAAAATTTGTGTCTTTCTGTCGCACTTGATGATGGCCATGTGTACAAAATCAAAACATTGGCTTTCAATGTTAAGGCCATTGATCATTTGCATCGGTCTCAAGGAAATCAAGGTAAGAGGCCTCATGCATAAGGGACATGCATTCCAAGTGATTAATAGGAGGTGGTTGTTATAAATTAGCACAGTGTCGTTGCTAGGCTGCTATCATTAATTCCTTGTTCAGGTGCTACTTGAGAAGGGTGCATCTTGTTTGGAAAATGTTTTAACCAATTACATCAGTAGCCTGAATACCACCACGAGTATTTGCATCGTGGTATCCGGGTTGGTTTTCTCTGTCTTTGCTTCCCTCCTACTCCTGCAGCACATGTTTTTAACCGAAATTTGCCTAACCTTGATCAAACTCAATTAAACCCTGTGCACAAAGGCCTTCCAGTGCTTGTTTTATTGCTTGTCGTTGATTGTGACTTGTCTGTGTGACTTTTTGGCACGAAATGAAAAGTAGGCTCAATGCCTCTCTTTTCTCTTCAGTGGGGCTTCTGTATCTCTGCTGTGGATATGATTCAATGCTTCTTGCAGCTGCCTCTTCAACTGATTTAAAGATTACGTTGGAAGTCTATCTCACTGCTAGGAGTAAAATTAATAGCGGAAAGGTTTTTCCAGATAGTCCCTAGATCTGTTTTGTGACAGTCATCGAGATGAAGCTTAAATGATAAAGTGACAGGAGGCCTCTAATGAGCTGTTTCAGTGCAGTTTGTCAGTAAGAAGGCCGGTTTCAGCAGACCTGACTACTTCATTTAGTGACTTGCGTTAGCCCACTGCGTTTTAATTTCATTTCCTTCCTTGACAGAATACCTACACGAGTTTATCAGGCAGTTTTCATCAAGTGGAAATAGCTTTGTTAATTTGTTAACGTCACCATTAGGGTTCCCTTTGGTTCTGGTCAGTCCTTCAGTGTGTGAAAGTATTAGCTTTGCTGTTCATGATAGTATCTAAATATTTTTCAGAAAAACTCAAATATTTAGACAGCTGTTTCCTCTATTCAGTACAGCACTAAAGAGGATATTTTTACTATCCTGACACTGTGCTCTTAAACTAACTCATTAATTCATTTGGCTTGTTATTCTTCCTTCTCTGCGCTAAGACAATTGGTTTATGATAGTCTGTTCTTTATTTCCCCACACCGCTCTCTGCTTTGGCTGTGTGAGGCGCAGCAGGTATCTCACCAAGGGATTTGGCGTGCGTAACATCAGGTGGCGTTGGAGATGGGACTTGACTTCCCTGAAAACCCGAAGTAATAATGTTCAGTATTGTAAATTCGGGCTCTGTAAATATTTTATATGCATCTGAAATAAGACTCGCACTGAAGTGCGAGCGGTGTGCTCTTACTAGCACAGGCAGAGCTTAGTGTTGGGTTCTGCACACCAACCCTTCTGCAAATCCCTCCCGGAGCACATCCAGTGCTCTCCATGTTAAGTGAAGGGCATTTGCTCACGTCCGATAGGATTTTACATACCGGCAGTACTTGCTACGCTTGCAAGATGTAAAAAGATGACTTAAATATGGTACATACTTCATTATACCTATTTAAATGTGATGCGTATTTCAAACATGCTTTGTGTCTTCAGCTGGTGTATCCTTGCACATCCAAGCCCTAGGTGCTCCTGGTCGAGGTTTGCTTGATCTCCTTTGAGAGCAGCACTTGCTGTCAGTCCCACTGCGAACATCGCGTGCTTAATGGCAATGTGTAGTCACCAGAGGAGTTACATGGGAGGATTTTTGAACATCTGATTCTATGTATGCAGTGGTAGGAAATTAGCACAGGGCCCTCCAAAACGAGGCCTTCATAGTTAGAAATCTTTGTGTTGTGAGGTTGTGAAGCATGGGATAATGTCACTTGGCATGCAATATCTGTGTTTGCCAGAGACTTGTTTTTGATAGCAGATTTGTGTAATAGAAACACGTTTATATGACTCTGACCTTGTATCTGCTCATCTTCTTTTCCCCTTCAGATAACTTTAGCAAATCTGGGTGCTGGGCTCTGTAGAGTTATCGCGTGGCAGAGGGCGTTCTCCTGGTGGTTATCTCCTTTTGATAAGAATCTGAAAACCCTTGATGTGCAAAGATGACGAAACACTGTTGGCAGGTTTCTTCTGAGCAAACTGATGTGAAGCAGTCTCTCTCCTTACCTGCATTTTTTTTTCCTCTTTTTAGAAGGGCTCACTGAAAATATATATTTTTAAAGCCTTCCTCATTTTACTGTTTTCCTCAGAATTCCTTAACTGCCCGTGTTTTCCCCAGGTGCCTATTTATAGGCAGCGTCTCAGTTACTGGGAAGACTCAGCTGGCAGGGCTTGGGGGGGATTCCTGGAGGTGACATCACCCGCTCGGCAAATCAGCCTCCTGCTGGCATGGCGAGGAGGGAGAAACCCTTCCCTGCAGACGAGATGACAGCGCTTGCAAAATCAAGAGAATACATGCAAAGGTGGAACATCGTACCTGCTTCTCGCTTCCTGAAGAAATCATGTCTCAAAACTCCCCTTGCAGGCTTGGTCTTGAATTTTTAAACTGTCCACCTACTCCTTCTTTCTTCCTGAAGGCTCCTTTGTATTTCTTTTCAAGTGGAACTTAAAAGCTTTTTTTGAAGCGAGTGGAGGGGAGAATAGATTTTAATTTCCTTGTCTTCCAAGCGTTGGCATGTGAGTTGGATGGAACTTGAGATGCTTCATGCTGGCGGTAGATGTGCATTCGGTGGCAGGTAGGGCTGAGGGGGATATGGGTGGTGGTGGTGTCCTCCTGGATGCTCACTGCTCCCACACATCCACTGGCTAAAGGATATTGTCAGAGGAGGAGGGGATGTACGTGAGGCACTTAGCTAGCTTATTTGACATGCATATTTTTATATACACAGAAGGAAATGCTTTTTATGGGGAAAAAGGGAAATAAGCGTTTTCTCCTATTCATGGGCCTTGTTGTCTGGGGAAGTCCAAGTACTGGAGGAAGAAGGATAAACTTGTCCCATCTTTCAGGTATGGATTTAGAGCACATAGAGATGTTGTGTTTTTTTTTTTTTCTTCGTTTTAAAATACAATTCTCAAACCCAAAATGGAATGGGATCCAGCTTTCTGCATTTGAGGTTTGCCTTTGCTGAAGCCCTGGGCGCAGATAAGTGAGCTCAGCAGAGGGGCAGTGACCGCAGAGCAAAAGCAGCACTTGAGCTCTCCAGGATGAATTTTAATTTGCAGTGTGGCAGGACTAGAGCAGCAGCTGATGAGCTGATGAAACCTGAGCAGCTGTATCCCCACTTCTTCACTTGCTTGAGTGTCAGAGGACTTGAACTCCAACCCATCTTCCCCCTCCTTGTCCCCCAGTGGTCCAGCAAGCTCAAGTTTAAGGTAGTGCTGCTTGCTGTAGAGATTTTGGTTGCGGTGAGTCAAGTGATGGACAAAGCTGTAGCTAAAATGCAGAGAAAAACATCACTTAAAAATAATATGCACACAGTGATATGTGCGTTTCAGGAATGTTTGTGCAAGGAGAACAGAGTTTGGAATAGACATTTTAAAGGAAAAAAAGCTGATGTGATAGATATTAGGGTGTTTATTTTTCTTGCAGGACTATAAGAGTAGATGGTATACATGTACATAATCCAATGGGGGTATTCTGGACATTACTTAAAGGTACAAGTATGACTCCATTTCCCTCCCTGATCTGATTGTGTACTGAGGCATGATGTGTTAGGCTTAGGTAGGCAAAAAAATATTAGAGGTGTTTCCAAACTTCAAAATACTGACTATATTAGTGTTTGTCTTCTTTGAAATTAGCAGTTCTTGCATTTTTATTCCTGTGCAAGTCTCCAAAACAGACAGCAGACAGTGGAGGGGAAGAGGTGTTCCCTGCAGTAGCCTGAGGACTCTTCCTGCTCCTGTCATTCCTTTCCTAAAACCAAGGTGAGGGGGGTGAAAAAGCCAATTTCTTAGCCAAAAAATAACTCCTGCCCTAGGAGAGGCCACTGGCCCCTCACCCTGCTTAATGGTGGTGTGGTACCTCCAGCTGGACAGGGTAGCAGATGGGGGAAAGGAAAGGGGTGAGGTGTGCTGTTAAGTCCTACTCCATGTGAGCTTGTGCCCAAGGAGGCTGGCTGGCAGCTCAGAGGCTGTGGAAGGAAGGAAACCACAATCTGTGGATGGTAACACTTCACAGAATGACTTCTATATCCTTTAAATATGTATATGTATGTATGTATTGAAATGTCAATAAAAAATGGTGCTTTGCTCCTTTATAAACTCCCTGAAATAAGCCAGTTTATTTAGTTGCATAAGGTGACGTATGTGCTCAGGCTCTCGTACTGCCAGTCCTGATTAATTGTCCTCTCTTAGCTTGCTAATTGCTTCAAAGAACATATTAATTCCCATCAAATGTTAGCAGAGGCCTATCACCGTGGGCTCCTAATTTACTTGTTTTCAGGCCTGCAGTGGGGGGGGAGGGAGAGGCACCACATCAGTGGGAGTTTCATTACTGTCGCTCGTGTGTTGGCCATTTAAGTCAGTCAAGTGGAATTGGAAATGTATCGCATGCCCTGCACTCTCTCTGACAGTAATCCCGAGGAAGGAAAACAATTAGTTCCTCTTCGTATCACCGGGCCTTGAGTGCGTGCTTGGGGCTGAGTGCAAGCTGGAATGCTTTCTTCAGCCGGGGCCATTAGTCATACTGTGCAGTTCGGTAATTTTCTCTGTGAAGAACTGATGTTTGCATGAGCCTTAAAATAAAAGGAATAATGTCTGCGTGCAGCGTAGCCTCTTAGAATTTTTTCGTGTAGGCTTTTATCCTATTTCTGCGAGAAGAGGTAAAGAAGCCAAGAGGGATCAGACTGAAACTGCCCAGAGCACAGCTTTTGTTGGCACTGGTGCCAGCGCTCTCTAGCTGTGCCTTGAGAGGGAACCTGTTACTTTTAGGTAAAACCAAGATATCAGTCTGTGTGGTCCCTCTCTCTGTGTCTGTAATTTAAAATCAGACCTCAGTGGATGTATGTTAATAGATCTGAAATCTTCACTTCATGAGCAGATCCCGTTAGGGGCCCCGTAGTCCTCGATGGCAATTTGGTTGAGTCAAGTTCTTGTGGGTTTGACCAACATGAGTGTAAGGCAGAAGAGAAATGCGCTTGTCAATTAGAAAATGAAAAATACTTTCAGCACCCTATAAAGGCTGCTTTTCACAGTACTGACTTGATGTTAATGAGGGCGTTGTGCAGTGAGGGTAAAGCAGCTCGTGTTGGTGTCCAAGTGCAAGCTGCTGGGCTGGGACTCCTCACAGTTCAGTCCTGATATGGCATTCGTTTCTGTTCAGAGGGCAGATCCCAAGTTTGGAGATGGCTAATAGGAGGACTTTTTTTTTTTTTTCCCAGAATGGTGTGGGATTTTTTTTGGGTTTGCTGCTCCCCCCCCTCCAACTCTGCTCTGCTCTTTTGTGTGCGTGTGATGATGGGGAGAACAGGATAAAACAGATAACCCTCAGCTCACTTAACCATTGAGATTTATTATTTATTTATTTATTTTAATTGAAGCAAAATACAAACTCTTACACACAAACTGACAGAGCGAAGAAAAAACAAGCTTCTGCATGGTGCCAGGCCTTCAGGATCATGCTCTGTGGCCGAGCAGTACGTTGCGGGCAGCAGCTCAGATGTTGTGCTTGTTCGGTAGTCCTGCTTCCTTGGCTTTGGTTGGCTTTTCTGGTTAGCTGCCAGGCTGTGACAGCATGGAAATGAACAGAGAACGACCGGTTTGGGTTAAGTTAAGGCTGGCAGCCCTCTGGCTCCTCAGGTTGCCATGACTCCGCTAAGCGCGTTCGGCCTCCTGAACGCTGAGACGCCCAAGTGCCCAATGCAGTGTGGACGAGGCTGTGGTAGAGGTTGATTTGCAGCATCAGAAAGCTGATGCTTTAACAGATCGTGAATATTTTTGGAAAGCCTATGTCAGTGGGCTTTGGATTTCCTTCTTGGAGTTGTCCTTTCCATACAACCTGGCTTCTCCAAAGTCGGTTTGTTCATGATAATTCCCAACAGGCCCACACCCCATGGCCTTCAGCTCTTCTCCTGCCAGGAGCCTGGGGCATGGTGGTAGGTGTGAGGGGAGATGCTCTGCCAAGATGAGTTCAAGGCAGGCAGGCAGTGGTTGCATTTAGACTTCTCTTCCAAGCAGCTCTGGCTTGTCTCAACCCCAAGAGCAAAATTCAGGAATAGAAAGTAATTGAGCCTGTGAAGTTCAAGAGGCTGAGAACAAAGTCCTAATAGAGTATCTCCTTCAGTCACTCAGGAGCTGCCATTTCCTTCTGTGGAAGTCGGATGCCATGCATGATATCTAATGTGTCTTTTTGTGGGAGGTGGGGGGGAATCCTTGGGTGACCCAGCCTGCTGCATCCACATCGTTTGCAACTCTCATTTCCATCTCCACAGAGGTATTGTGTCATGAGGTCTCTATGGCTCCAAATTTAGTGTTTGTGACTACTCCAAATTCTTTCTGCATAGCACAGCACTGAAAACCTGTAATTGGTTAAAGTGTTATATTTTGACGTCATTTTTCAACCTCTTCTCTATCCTCTTTCTTTGAAAAGGAAGGGATGCTATTTCAGCAGAGCTGTTGATTATGCTTACAGAATTGTATAACGTGGTGGATACAAACAGTTAATGGCACTACATAAGCTTTTGAACATTATTCTTAAATGTGTTATACTGTTTATACTGTTTGCAATAATGAAATACAGCAGCTGACTTCTGACCCTCACACATCTTTGTAGAGTTGGATTTTTTTTTTTTTTTGCCATGAGTCAAATCTGCTTTTAGTCACATAATAGCTGTATTTGAAGTTCTGAGGTTGTTATCTTAGCACTGGCTTCTAATTTTCTGTATTTATCCTGTAATATTACATAACTTTGCTGTTCTTGCTGGAAGGTAAAGAATCTACATGAAACTTGGGGTAATTATTGACCAAATGTGTGGGCTAATCAGGAGTGGTCTTCTTCAATATGTATATTACTAGGATTTTTGAGCATGTACTAATTTGTGAAGAATATTATTCTATATAATTGCTACTCATGTATCTGTATTTAGGTAGTTTGTTTTTATTCTATAATGAGCTTTGCTTTGTATGGTATCTGGCCAAGTTCAGTAATTAGCAGTTGACATGTCTTAATGAGCACAACAATACATAATGAGTGTTTTCTCTCTATTTAGCTGGGCAAAATGGACTTTTCAGTGCAGACAGGGCAAAGTTGGGAGTGCCCGTGTAACACTGATAATGCGTGTGGTCCTTCAGATGGCAGATTTTTAGGATGGTCTGGGCAGCTGCTGTATTGACAGAAAAAAATCACGGAGCGATGTTGGAATTTCGGGGTGACTATTTTGTATTTGAGGACTTGTAAATTTAGTGCTGTACACCTACGGTACTCAAAGAAATTTTTGGTAAGTGCATGGTTTCACATCTTCTGAGGAAGAGGTGCTATTTCAGCGTGTGCTGCAGTGAGAGAGAGGCTGTCGGAGAGCAGTGCTGCTGCTGCTGCTTGCAACAGCATCCTTGAAAAGCTGCACAGCTGAACTCCCAGCAGTTAAAAATCTGTGGTTGTGGGGGGAGAGAGAGCGTATTGCTTCCCCTGCAAAGGAAGCGAAGATTGTCTAACAGTGCCACCCAGTGATGCCTGCCATAACAGCACACCAGGACAAGGTGCTCTGCCTGCATCTCGGAGGGAACCCAGGGCCATGGGGCACCCAGCTGCAGGCATCATCTGCTTGGCATGGGCTAAAGCTGCATGAAGAGGTTGGGTGTTTGAGAAGAAGGAAGCAAAGCTACCTGTTGGCAAGGTGCACCTGCTTGCAGCTCGAAGGGGGTATCCCATTTAAATACTTGTGTATGTGATTACGCTCTGTAACTAGGTTTTGAGAGAGATGATTCTCAGCCTAGGAAATGCATTTTGTTCCATGTCTTACTCGTGCTGGTGATGTTAAACTGTCAGTGCAGTCAGCCCTCAGTCGAGCTCCTTGACTTGCAGCGTGTACCCAGAGCACAGTCATTCTGAGACTGGGCTCCGTGGACAAATATGGCAGTAATTGAACACAACGGGGCTGCTGAATCAAATCTCCACTAAGTGCTCCTTCCTGATCTCACCTACCGAGCAGTCTTTTTGCAAGCACATACATCTTTTGTGTTCAAAAATCAACTTCTAGATTTTCTTAAAGTGTTAGGAGAAAGAAGAGAGCCTGCATAATTTCTTCTTTAGCTGGCATCAGTCCTCTTGTCTCTTGCTTTGTCTTCTCAGATACAGTGGTGGAGAACAGCAAATCTAGAAAGTTAGATTTCAACTTGCAACAAATTGCCGAGTCCAGAACTGGAATTAGACAGAATCGTAGTTGTTAACCTCTGAAAGCCACCTGGAGAGGTGGAAAGACGCCTGGACTCTGCACAGGGGAGTTGCATTTTAAGACTGTAACAGCAGTCATGACCTGTTGTAGAAAGGTAATGCCAACAAGCTAGAGTGTTTTCACAGACTTGAAACCATTGAGCAGATTGTATGAAATAAAAGACTAAAGGTGATTTAAAAGAAAAGGGTGCTTAGCAGTGTGCTTGTGGTCTGAAAACTGAAAAGGACGTTTCTTACTATTCATACTATTGATGTACAGTCAGTAAAAGTCTCTCTAAGGCTACGGAAGGATGATCAGTCTCCCATTATTATTTACACTTTTTAATACTGTTACAAACTTAAAAAAAAAAAAAAAAAAAGGTGAAGAAAGTTTGTATACTGATGATATCATAGGCAGGTTCTGTTGCTTTGCATAATGTAAAATCTGAATTTCATTATTTCAAATTGTGAAAGGTTAAAATGCATTGTAATATCACAAAGAAGAGCTGAATACTCGTGTACAGACCTTCCTAGGTCTTCCTAGACCTTCCTAGACACATGGAGACACATATCCCTCCTTAAGGAGAGGAGGGATAAGGTAGACACTTTACCACCAGCCTCTGGAGAAAGGTTAAGCTACCAGTGAGGATGTATATGAGCAGTTTTGTTTCAGATTTATATATATATTTTCTTTGAGTGAGAGAGGGGTGGGGAGCAGGCTTGCATGTTGGTAATGTTAAAATAAATAAAACATACTCTGGAAAAAGGGATTTATTTCTTTTTTGGCTTGACAATACATGTGGAGTCCTTTAAAAATCTTCAGAACTGGAGTCCTAAGGCAGGTGCCTTTACATAGATCAGGCTTTTCTGTGGTGTACCATGGAAGTGCCCGCACTGGCACCCAACCTGTGAGCACTGCTTCCTTGTAAGACGGGGTTAAATCCTCAATTTTGTTTGGTAAGCCATGTGAGTGAAAGTAAAAATTGCTTGTAGGCCTTTGTTAGTCTCCCACCTTTTCAATTTCTTGATAGTGGTCAAGACCTGAAGGGATGTCTTTCACACTACTGCCTTTGAAAATCTACAGGTATAAACTGAGTTTGGCTTTTGTGCTGTCTGCTTGGAATTTGCCGAGTCTGTTGATAATATTTTTAGACTCTATTTAAGAGAGTCTCCTGCAGCTCCTCCTGCAGCTCACTCCGTTTCCTTGAAGCTGTTTTGTCTACTGAAATTTTTGCAGTAGATGTAGCTGAATATATTTAGGTATGCCTTGTGCTTGCTGATGATCATCACTTTAAACATCAGGAAAAAAAATCATAAATGCTTAAAAGGGACTGATAGGACAACAAAACCTTTAGATTGATCAGGAAAAGTTAAATAAAAGATGCTAAAAGATGAGTACAGTCACTATAGCCTGTCATAGTGGAATATGGTACTAATTATGGTTTATTTGATGGATGCAGACTGTAGTAGCTGGGAGGCTATAGGGAGCCTTGTCCGTATTTCATGGGTCTGGCTTTGTTTTGCTTTTTCTCTTGCTTTCCTAGCCCAGGGATGCTTTTTATTTGCATTTTCCTGCCTTAGGAGTAGTGGAGTTGGAGCATGTATGTCCATGAACTCCTTGTGTATTCATCGGAGTGCTGGTAGCAGGGAGGAAGCTCCTGAACTGGATGGGTTTGAAGCTGTGCCTTGAATTCACTGGCTGCTGGGGTGCCTGATCTCCTGGAGTGTGCAAGGGGACTGGCTTTGTTGTACTCGAAGAGGTTTTTCTATATCTACGTGTACTAACGTAGGCAGAATTTGACAATTTTCCTTTAGTGCTCTGCTTTTAGCAGAGCTGTGTTAGGGTAGAAAGGGAGGAAGAGCATTAAGGTCCTTTATTACTTGGAAATCCAAAGGGATAAATGGGAGTGGCTCTCGCGTTTGGGTCTTGACTATGCAATTTCTTCTTTATGGAATAAAATCTTCATTGAAGTACTAATTGCATTCTTGTCTGTGTAAGCCATTTTACTGGGGATGAAATGAAGTGGAGTGATTACTAACTAGTCTAGATGTTAAAACTTTCAGATTATTCACTTTTTTAACTTGGGCAGTATAACTTCATGTAATTACCGGTAGTACTGAGAAACTTTCCAATTTGACCTAATTTTGATAACAGCACTCTTCTTTACCCCATTAAGCTTGGCAGTGGCTCCAAAAACGGGTTTTTGTGGTTCATTTGGTGGTTTTCATTTACTTCAATGAAATTAATGAACAAGTGCCTCAACTTTGCTTTTCAGTAATCATCTTCCAAAAAAAGCCCCATGCTGAGCATTTTGGGGATGATGTGATCTCCTCTCTACCAATACCAATAGTTCCTCTTGACCTACACATTGATTTCTAATGATTCTCTATGTTGAATCTTGTGTTTGGATATGCTGTGGTTTTTGGCATTAGCAAAGTCTGAGGAAACGTGCTGTGCAGAACAAATTGGCAGTCTTCCCACTCCATGTCAAAACATTTGGGCCTCTTGCTTGCAAAGGAAGATGCACCTGGCCACCTGCATTCAGATCCTGTGTGGCCGTCAGGACACCCAGCGCTGAGCTCGTCCTTGGCACAGCTGTTTGTGTGTGGATTTCAGTAGTAATGGCTGCGAAGAGGAAAAAAAATCTCTTGGTTATCTCTTGGTAATGAGTGTGTTTTTAATAGAACAATTTCCACAGAATCCAACTTTGAGATTTGCTTGGTCTCACTTTCTGAATTCTAACGCTGAGGCTTATTTTGGCATTTGTTCTAATATGTTCCATAACTCAAGTCAACTGATTTTTTTTTTCTTTTTTTCCCTCTGGTTTCTTAATGTCAGATTTGCAGTAACATGCTGTGCATGTACCAGGACATGAGTGTGTGTAGGTGTTTTGGTCTGTGTTAGTTCTTTACTCAGATAATTGTTAGCACTATTTAAGTATTTGCTTTCCTCGCTTGGATTTGCTTGTTCCTGTTGCGTTGGAAAAAAAGTAGTGTGGTGCCATCTGTTAGTTTCAGACTGCTGCATAGCTCGACCTTTGGAGTCCTGGGAAGATGCAGCACAGTGCCTTCTTGGCTGGGAACATTAACAAGGCAGGTTTCTGCTCCACCCGCCATTTAAAAACTCAACTGGATGACTTTATTGTTTGGGGGTTAATTATTATATATTTTTGAAAAGGCTTTTCCTACCAAAGAGATTTGATTGGCGTGTAGGCTCCAAAATTACATCCTGCTCACCGTTTTCTGCTGCACGCAGGCCCTCATTTTGTTCTGCCATTTGTTTCAGTTCACTAGATCATTTAAAATATTAGGATATATGGGAAATTGGTTTGTTCTGCAGCAGTATCATTTGTTGTCCTTTCTTAAATTGGTAAAATGTTAACCCTTCAACACAGGGCACAAAACCTGGAAAAACTTTTATTAAAGTCCACATGTAGTTTTTATACTGGGAAGGGGAGCAAAAAGGCACTACGGGAATATGTGAATTGTGTAAATACCAAAATTCTCTATTTTGTTTTCTGTATTGCTATCTTGTTACCAGACTGATCGCGAATCTCCTTGAAGGCTCCATCAAAATTTTAGCTGAGAGTGATTTCTCAAATCAGTCTGTGATGCAGTTTCAAATTGATGCTGCCATTTCAATACTTAGTCTTGCCTCGAATTATTTCTGTTGTCTATGATGATGATACTGTGATAACTAAGAAAAATAAATATAAACATCTACCAAAATAAATAAGTCTTGAGATGCCTCCATATTCCCAGAGGAAAGGAAAACCCATGAGAAACCCGACCCATGTTCACATGTGGTCTGATCAACTGATAGTCCTGCCAAGTCATAACACATCAGTTGGTGGCTTTGGTTGGAATAAACAAAAACAGGTTTATCAATATCTTAACAGTAACTTTACTTTTATCTTTTTTTTTCTTCCCCCAAGAATGTAGAGCAGGTTGTCTTGAATTATGGGAAGGAAAATTTTCCTTCACTTTAAAAAAACATACAAAAAAACTATAAACCAACTGCTCTCTCAGAATCAGGATTATACATTTTTCTCTCCAGTTCAGATTTGTCTATCCTTTCAAGAGAAACTGTAGAGCATTGGATGGATTTCTTTTTTAAGATTTTAAGCACACATCTGTTAAAATGGTCACCTTCTTTCATAGCTAAGATTTCTTACTTTTTTCAATACTTGTTAAATTACCACATTTCTTTCAGTAATTGAGCTGGGAGATACCAAGCCTCTCAGTTAATTGTGCATTTCTAAGCAAATACATATGTTTTTGACTAGTAATTAGGTCCTTCGCTATTAGTTTATTTTGGAGAAATAAGGTTGGGTAAATGATGTGATCATTTTAGTCGCTGAACTGCGTGTAAGTTAATCGAATTGTTTGGCACATTAACTGAAGAAGTTGACTAATAATTTAGAAATTCTTATGCATCAAGTATTTGAAGTCCTAATGACATTTGAAACGTGTCTATATGCATTATATTTCATAGAGGCCTGAGGAATACTTCTACATATGGGGATTAACCAAAGTGGTGATTTCCTGATGTGTGAATACAAAAAATCTGGTCTTGGTGGAAGAAGGGAAAATTCCCAAAATGCAGTCTTAAAGGTGGAAGCAGTCTAGTTTTATAGATAAACATCCATAGAAAAATGCTGGCCTTAAGGCGGTAGACCCTTCCTGCGTCTGTGTGTTAAATCTTAGAAATAATCGACTGGAGAAAATGAAACTAACTATTCTCCTGCTAAGCCAAATGAACTTTGTGAATGGTGCCAAATATATAGCAGGGTTTCATAATAGAAGCAGTTGCAAGAGGTTCTCAGGGTAATATGTTACCAGTGAAACAAAAATGGCAATAATTAGAAAAAATATTTAGATGAGTTACTGCTGGCTCAAAAAGCCTTACTTGATAAAATGGATTCATTTACATGATGCGTTGCACAAGAAGTGGAAAGGTACACACGGCATGATGTTACTTAAGGCCACATCATACATATAAAATTCCTAATATTAGGTATAAAACCATGAATAATTGTATTTCAGTGAAACCATATTTTGCAATAGTATTTTCCTAAATATGTATCTGGAGCGACTTTGGATGGAAACGTTTATGTTTTTACACATGCAATGTCTATTGTGTATGTAGCACACACGTAATAAAATTTGAAGTCAGATATAAATATGTATAAAACTATACTGAAATATTTTATTATAGTAGTCACTGGGTAAGATCAGACTAGACCAGGCAGTATGGCAGAAACCTGACCCATAAATGCAAATCTGGTCCCTGAAGAAAGCCCTGCCTCAAAGCCAGGAGCTGCTGCCCTCTCCCTGCCTTGCCGTTCATCATCGGGGCTCTTCCCTGGGTTTGTCAATATGCAAACTCTTGGTTGATGATGAACTAGCAGTTGCTGCTCAAGAAAATGCAGCATTGTTTCTGCTCTCCGTAGGACAATGCAAAGCGTTGTGTGCTTGAAATGGCTTCCTCTGGGCAGCCGTGGATGTGAACCCTGTGGCTTGATTGAAAAGGCAACCAGCATCCGCATGGCACAGCTGACGGAGCGGGGGAACATGCCCAGCAGTGGTGGCAACTGACCAAGAACCTGGAGGGGCACTCCATAAATCTCAAAACGAGGAGGTACAGGATACGTGGGCATGGGGAAGACCTCTCCTGGAGCACTGAATCCTCTCACCTTTCACTCTCCAGTCTTCTTGCAAATTATTTCCGAGAATTGCTCATGCTCCACTTTAATGCTGTTGAGATGTTTCCCCATTTGCTTTGTTCATAGACTAAATAAGAGCTTTTCATGATCCACGCCTGTAAAGTTTATCATTAGCCAGACTTATACCCACTTCTCCGGTCAGCGTTGCCCACCAATTTATCCCTAGCTCATCTTTCCCCCCTGCTGGATCTGAATAATTTACAGCAGGCAGTCATCTTCCTCCCTCCCTCCCCCTTCCATTTTGCATAGCAGAACACCGCAAACTCTTGCAGCTCCTCATAAAACAGACCCAGGGCTGCTGTGATCATCTCCCCAGCCCTGCTCTGCACCTGTCAGGATATGAGATTTTCCTGATCGCAGGTGGCCAGAGCTGTACTTGGTGCTCGCAGCCATCTCTCACCAGAGCCCTGCTAATTACTGCGTCTCCAACCTGCCTCACGCATCCCAGGGTTGTGCATGGAAAATAACTTGTGCTGTTCTTCCCTCTCCTTTAAATGTATGTAGAGACAAAGCCAACGTGTGTTGTTTGCAAGGGGTAAGCTGACACTGAGCATATAGGGCCAGGACGCGTTTTGAAAATACAAAGCTGAAGAAATAGAAACATAAAACTTGGGCTAATGAAATGAAAAAAATGTAGTGGAGTCCTGCAGGAAAAAAGCAAAAGACCCTCAAACCTCCCCTAGCAAACAGATATCAGTGACAAGAGCGATTCAAAACGTTATTGCTTAATATTTGTCAAGTCAAACTGCAAAATGTCCTAAATTTACAAATAGGAACAAAATCCTGCCCCGTCAGGAGAATGCTCCGGGTGATGCAATCAGCATTTCCTTTTTTTAACCTCAATATTTCTGCAATATACCATTAATATTCCCTTCAGAAAATCATGTACAGAAGCAGTCTGAAATAAATACTGCAGTGGAAACAGCCTGAAAACATCCTCGGATGCGATGCACCAAGTATCTCAGGGCAGTAAGCAGCTTGAGGGGAACCATCAGCTGGAGTTTTGCACATCAAAAACCTGCTGTATTGCAGATTTCCCTGTTCAGAGCGTGGTATTGGAGACCTCGAGTGCTTGCATTTGGTTCTGTGGGAATACACACCTCATTTTTTTTTTTGTCAAGTTCTTGTTTCCTGCTCCTTTTTTTTGGGAGCATTGCTTACAGAAATCTCTTGAACTTGGTGTGAACTCTGACAGGTGAGAGGGAGAAACCTAGTAGCAAAGCCAATGTTTGTAAAATGAGGTAAGAGCCCAAGTTATACAGGTAGCAAGTAGATAGGAGCCCCTTGTGTGGCAACACCTGAACCTCCGAACCCGAAACTGGGGGAAGGACTGGGGGACACACAGCTGTACTGTTGGCTGAATTGTTGTGGATGCTCGTGGAGGGTTGGGACTTCATTTTGTCTAAGTCCTCACACTGCGACTCCGTGATTTCAATGCAGAATTTACATTGGCAGCAATTCTCCTTCATAAGCGGTGGCAAATCTACTTCTAATTAATCTAGATATTTTTCTCTGGGGGTGAATAAGTCATTCATGGTTAGCGTAGTAGGAGGTTTGCTTGGCAGTTCAGTTCTTTGCAGAATATTACGTCCACAATGAATACTTTCGGGAACTTCTCTTCTGTAGCATGCAAATGCAAAATATATGGGTCCAAAAACTGTATTGCGTGTGCAAATTGAGTTATTTTTTTGCAGTTAGGAGCTGCAGGTTCACAACATGCCTGTGTGTCTACTTCTGACAGGTAATACCCTTCAGCTAAGGAATCCTTTGAAGAAATCTGAGAGACCTTTGCAGCTTCCTCGCATGGAGGTTTTCACAATGATTGAGTCTTTCAGGCTGTGTGGTTCCTCCCCGCCATGGGACCACTGAAAAATCTTGGGTTTGGTCTAAACCTGAACAAAATGTGTCAGAATTCCTTCCTTCCTTTGCCAACTCTGAGCTCGGCACCCTGAGCTAACAGGGGCTGGAACTGGGCAGAGCTTTCAGTTGGTGCTTGCGGCCAAAAACGCAGTTTGAGAAACACTAAAATATTTCTGGAATTAATTTTGATTTGGTGCAGAGGTTCATCTCTTGCAGGGAGATGGCATTTCAAAAGTTGCGGGAAACCTAACCTTGACATTTAGAAAGAAATTAAATATCTTGACGCACATTTTTCATTGGTTCAACTTCTCTTAGCCTCAACAAAATAAGCGCCAGAAATGCTTTGTTTGACCCGTTTCCTCTGTAACAATCCTGTAGGAGCTGAGCTTCAATGAAGTGCTAGTGAACCAGAGCTTGTTTGCTGCCATAATGCTCTCACAGTGAGTTCTCAAATTTTTCATTGCTGGGAAAAAGAGCAGGAGAAAGCAGGAAGACTGATGTTTTCTTGGGACGGCCTTTTGATGGAATTTAATTAAAAAAAAAAAAAAAAAGTTGGCAATCGACAGAAGTAATCTGTTCCTGGTGTAATTACTGTTCAGTAATTACTTCTCTACCCATCAGCAGCTTCTGTTTGATGGGGAGAGGGGGAGAAGTTTTCCATTTTTCAGCTCGTAGACCTCGCTTGTAGGCCTCTCCTGTTTTCTCCCTGCAGCTCCCCATCCCTGAATACCTTCTGTGCCCACCTGGCCCGCAGCAGTGGGGCTGTGATGTGTGTACCGATGGCTTTCTGGTGGCTGTGGAGCCCCTTAGCTCCGTTAGGGTTGCTCTGATTGCCTGAAGTGAGGCAGCAGCACTGTCCAGGTCTTGGCCTTGGCATGCTGGGGAAGCACAGCAATGCTCGCAGACCAGCTGGAAGGAGCAAACTTGGTTTCTCCTCATCGACGTAGAGCAGGAACCATCACTTTGTGCGCCTGAATCAGCATCTTTCAAGGACCTGCACCCATTCCAGTTGGAGCTCTTTTGTTCCTCCTTCCCAGCCCTGATGGAGTGGGTGCAGGGGATGGGGGAGACAACTGAAGCAAGGATGTGGAGGAGAGGGGCTGGGGGCCCAGAGGAGGAAGGGAGATGCTCAAAATGAGCTGGCTCTGGAGAAGGGATGTAGGAGATGGTGGCATGCTAACAAAGCTGATGTAATTTTTAGTGCCCTGTTACTGATTCCAACAGAAGATACACAGGTATATTATGAATGCGACTTGCGTTGCCCTTGCGATGCTGCAGATTTACGATTCCATTGGAGTGAGTCGGAACCAGCTACCAAAATTATTTATTTACAGTCGTAACAGTAAAGAAGATGGCTCTTTGCTTCAACAGTATCGGTCCCTGTCTTTAATCTTTAATTAACTCTCTGAATTTGACTAGATCTGCAAATAGCAGATGGTGAAGTGCTGCCAAATTGCCGCTCGTCATCTGCTCCTCACATACATAATTTGTAAGAATATAAGGATAAAGAAAATATATCAAAAGTCCTCAATACAGTGTTCCAGGGTAACAGGGGGATTTGTCCTTTTTTATTTTTTGCAATAAAGTTTTAAAAGCAAGCAAGAGATAAAATAAAGCATTTGCACAAAGGAACACTTTTATGATAGATCTGGAGACCAAGCAAATGCGTTGCTATCCTAAAACTCTGTATTGTTCTAAAGCAAGTGAATAATTGGTCTTTGAACTGTATAATGTTTGAATGAAATGGTTAGTGACCTACAGATGAAGTATTTTGCTTATTTCTGGTGCTAATAAATAGCACCTTCTTGTTACTTGCAGTGATACTTCATAACTTTGTCTGGATTTTAGGAGTTTTAACATGAAAAGGGAAAGAAGGGTTCGTTAAATGCAGGAGTCCCTGTTGGGGGCTGGGGGGAGAATTGTGACTCTAATTTTTACCCAATAGAAATATCCAATATTTCTCCCTTTGGCTCTGAGGAAAACTAGAGACATAGACTGTTGTCTTGGCAGCATCTTTAAAAGCTCTCCTTGATTTCCAAATATCTGCTATTTCCTTTACAAGAAAAAATTATAAACATAAATTTAAAAGTAAAATTGAAACGTGGAGAAAAAATGCTTCTTGCCCAGGCACTCATCTCTCAATTTAACGTTATTTCATATGCAAGGCTAGTTTTGCTTTATGTTTTCAAGGCTTTTGTCTGTAGACAGTGCAGTCCTTGCTTGAATTACGGCAAGCAGAACATGAAAATGGGATTGTAGCTGTGGGGTTATGTTTTCAGGTCATATTAAGGAGGTGATCTGAAGCTTAACTGTGTTGGCTTGCCCATGTTTCGTCTAAGGATGACCTCTCTATCCTCTTAGTTGGTGTTATTTAGAGTCCTGCAGCTGGCGGATGCCTATGTGAAAACTTGCAAGACGGGGTGGGAAATCACTTCTGCCCTTTACAAATTGATTTGGTTGTGGAAGAAGGCACTACCCTAGATTTTTATCCCAGGGGCAGAGCCTTACTGCATTTAAGCAGTTTAACAAATGGACAACTGAGTAAAATATGTCTGTACAAGCAACACGGAAAGGCTTGGGGGAAGGAGGGAGGAAAAAATGAGTAGATTTTTTTTTTTAATCCATTATCTGTACTTTTTGGCAATATTTTATTAATGTTTTTTATGGCTTCTTAACTTTTCAATTCCATTCTAATTAAGTTTGCATTTAGAGTGTACCCATTACCTCTAACTGATATTTGTCATGCTGTCAGGGCTTTATACTTATTTTTGCTGTCTAGTAATAGACATGTGGAAAGCTACATCTTGAGAATATAGGCTGGAAATGAAGGCATTAATTTTTCCTTCTTCACAGTGCAGTCTGTCAAGTCACTTAAAAAATCTGTTTCAAGAAGAGAGCGCTGCTCAGTTACTAGATAACGTGCCTGTAGTAGAGGGATGAAGGAATTCCTGAAAGAGAAAAAGGTAAAATATGTTTTAAGCGTGGTTCGGGAGGTAGGTAGACTTGAATCAGATCGTCTCGGAGCTGAGATGGTGTTGGCTGTGCTCGTGGAGGCTGACTCCCTCCTGCCTGAAGGAATTATGCATGCGGGTAGTGTGGCTGCCATCTTCTTCAAAAGCAATTCACAGAAAGAAATGTAGATCTATGATAAAAACCTTCTCGTTCGTCATTACTTGTCATGTAAGGATTCAAACCAGATGGGCCAAGAGCCCAGCTTTCAGATCTAGAGGCTTACATCTACTTCTGCTACATTGTATGTAACCAGAGGATGGGCCCTGACCGGGGGATTTTTCTTCTGCTCTGTTTTAAGGGGTATGTATAGAGACTTGGGGCTGAATTCATCTTGCCCTGGGACTCCATCTCAGCTACTCACCTCCACCTCTTCTCTGGGTGCTCAGGTGGTCTGGCAGTGGAAATCTCTGTTCTGGGAGCATCTTTTGCTTTAGGACAGCATCTCAGCATTTGTCGCGTTAACAGAGGATTCCAGGGGGCATGAGAAGTGTTTAGTGCAGTTGTGTCTGAGATGGTTTTTGAGGTGGTTTTATGATCTGTGTTCAGATTTTTTAGGTCAAAATGCAATGTGGGAAAGCAAAGAATACAGGAAAGCAGCACAATTTGCTTGGAGTCATAGAGCAGGTTCATGACAGAGCCAAGAAAAGTGTACGTGACAAGGGACACGGTCCTCTGGACGGAACTGTTAGGTTCATCTAGCAAAGCATGAATAAATTGGTTGGTCTTGCTTTGATATTCCGTATACTAGGTCATCTCTGTAAGTAAAAGTATGACCTAACTATAATTTTATAACTGGGTCAGGCAGAGCTTTTTGATCCTGGTTTTGATGTGCTGAGTTTTATGAGGTCTTCAGTAAAATAAGGGAGATCCACCATGTTGAGGATGAAGCCACAGACTCCCCTAACCCTCTTTTCTATGTTAAAAACAAACAGAACCCACAACTTAGAAAGAAACACCACTTCCTCTATTTCATATTTTACTTGGAAATGAACGTATCTGAGTGTTTCAGCTGCTTTCTCCTGCATGCTGTGAAAAGATGGATATGCTGCTTATGCTAATGTATAGATTAGATGCATAAAGTCCTATATTTTGTCTCCCAGCAGAGAAAAAAAGACAACACTTGCAATTGATAGACGTAAACCAAAACTGGAAACCCACTTCTGCAAGTAAATAATGGGGATAGCAACAAGCTATATAGATTTACAGTGACAGAAGCATACTGAAACCTATGTGCAACTGTAATTTTTAAAACCTGGCATTTAACTTCTGCTTTGTAAATTCCTGCCCTTAATGGTGGATAATGAGATTTAAAGCTAGGAAGACTTCTTGGTTGCAGATTCAGTCATAATTAGGGTTTGGGCTAAAGCCTCATTGTCTCTTTGTCTGCCTTTTATCCCAATTCCAAAAAAAAAAAAAAAAAAAAGCTGTCAAGGAAAAAGAAAAGGGAGAAAAAATATGGCTGGAGTTAACAGCATGTTTGTGCTTTTGTGATTTGCTATGTGATGTAAGAGTAGTTTTGTGTGAGAACATTTAGCAGCAGTTGATGAAGTTGTCCTAATACCTTGGATGTGCAAGTGTTGCAGAAGCACCTAGGAGGGGAAGAGAGCCCCTGGCCAAGTCATGGCCTGGCGTCAGGGTGCAGGAGGTAGGAGACGGGTCTGTCTGCACAGCAGAATCCTGTAAAACAATCGGAGATTATCTACTTCTCTTCCTCCTCATCCCTTTTCTTCAAAACCCCAAGGCTATTTTCATATTTTGACCGATATAATAGCTTTAGAGTTAGAGGAGAGAGGTAGATAATAAGTTTATTGTTGCTCGTGTTACCTTGTAAGCTTGTGACCATGCTGGGCTGCACACCATGGCTTTATCTTGGCAACTGCTTTGTTTGCTATAAAGCAGATAAAAAGCTGTATAACCCTTGCGGCTGGTACTTCCAGGAGACTTGAAAAGTGGATGTGAAAGTTCCACTCAGGTGAGTGCTGCTGTCCCATGGTGCTAGCAGCACGTTCTCCCCTTCCGTGGCTGCTGTGTTCGGGATGGGAGGTGGATGTGTGATGCCTCGGTCTCACAGTGATGGTACACAAATGAAGGGCATGTGTGGGTCTTGGCTGTGAACGAGCAACCTGCTTGGAATTTGTTCATCCTCCTTGCCCCTTTTTCCAGTGACAGCAATGTCAGTGTTCAAAGGAATTAAGTTTCTAATGGCTTCCTGCAGCTGCCTCTTCCATTTACAGACATCCATGGCATATGGAGAGCAATATTAAATATGAATAGGGATGACAGAGATTGTAACTGTTGAAGAGTAAGGACATCAGATGGGCCAAGTACGTAAAGGCCTAGGTATTCAAGTGGTAAAGTCAATCTGTCGTGTGTGCAAAGAAATGAGGGCAGTAGTGAATGTGGCTCAGTGAAAGATGTATTTGTGTTTTGCTTTAATTGATTGCAAAAGATGCATTAAAACAGAGAATGAGAAATGCTGACTGGCCTTATTCTAGAGATAGTAGTATCAGACCTGAAACCTGTCATTAGCCTATTTAAGTTTCCAAGAACACTCTTGTGTACATATTTTAAGAATAACACAGTCCCCACTCCACTCTTCTGTAGGGATACCTAAATCAAAACTTGTGGGCGGTTTTGGTGTTTTTTTGTTTTGTTTATTTTCTTAGAAGAACAAAGGCAGTTTATCGTGACTAGGGAAATCTGCAGATTGATTTCTCCCTTCCCATCAGATGCTGGGCATACAAAAGATACTGTACAGATCAACAACCAATTGATCAACGTGTGTGCCCGATCTGGTTTGGCTGTTAATATTATGCTCTTTTTTTTTTTTTTTTGTCCTCTTGGAATGAGAGCACAGTAAGCTCTAATCAAAATTTGCTGATGTTTCCTGTTGTTGTAAGTTATTGAAAAAATAGGAACACAGTCACGTCTGAGGATTGCACAAACCAAGCACTACTGCTGCTTAACTGCTGCTTAAGTTTTTTGTTGTTTTTTTTTTAGATTGCAGGTTTTTTCTGTGTTAGTTACATCCCCATGAGATGTAACATCAAGTTGTGTCCTAAAAGAAATGCCTGATTAGTTTCTGGTACTAATCATAGAATCATAGAATATCCTGAGTTGGAAGGGACCCTTAAGGATCATCAAGTCCAACTCTTGACACCGCACAGGTCTACCCAAAAGTTCAGACCATGTGACTAAGTGCACAGTCCAATCTCTTCTTAAATTCAGACAGGCTCGGTGCAGTGACCACTTCCCTGGGGAGCCTGTTCCCTAATCAGGCTGTGCTGCTGCTTTTGTGTACTTGCCCTATATGATGGGGTGGGTAACCTTTCTCAATGTTTTATTCCAGTCAATAACAAACCGGTACTTTTTTGCAATGGGTGTAGGTATTGCTTTTCCTGCTCCTTTTAAGATTGTTTCCTGTGGTCTAATAAATAGTGAGGCCAAAGTAGTTCTAGTTTTGTTGCTAAGGTTGTGTGTGCACGTTATTTGATGTTTTAGCTATGTGTTGAGTGAAATGACAGCCACAAGATTGAATCTGCAACTTTATTTAGCCCTTACTGCCAGTAATACCTTTTGTGACGAAAGAGACTTGATGCGCTTAGAGGTGAGAATTTTTTAATAACATTAGAAAACTTTATTTGCAACAATATACCGACAGATGTTTTTTAAAGCATGACTGAGTTGTGCTTTCAGAGACTCTCTAGAACAAACTTGCTCAGTCTGAAGGTAAAAATGTGATGTTTCTCAGCTTGCAATTGCCAACTCTTCAGTCCTAGCCTAGAGCATGAAAACGGAAGAAAAATATTTTTAGTAGATACATTATTCCTGTTAAGTAGTTCTGCAATTAAATTTAAAGAGATCTTTTGATGATGCATGAGTCAGGAGAGAATCCAGCACCTATTCCTATAGGTTTCAGTTGCTAATTCTGTATTAGTAAGAATAGTAGGACACAGTTTTATCTCAAAGCAGGTGATGTAAAATCAGTAGAAAACATTAAAGCTTACAGACCAAGCATTCACGGTACAATCACAACGTCGGTTGTGTGATCACAAGTGAATTTCCCAAGATCTTTTTTCAGTCTGCCCTTGTCTCAGTTTCTTGTGTCCTTTGTGATCTGCTTTCCTTTTGCCTCTGAATATTAGCTCCTGTTTGCGTGCTGTTGAGTAAGGAAGATACTGTTTTACACAGTTGACTTCTTGTAGCTACTCTGCTTTTTATTAAGAAAGTTATAAATGTTCCTTATTGACAGATTTCCTTTGGCAAGCAATTCTCGATGTCAGCAGATCTGTCTTTCTGTGTGTCAGAATATGAGCTGAGGTAGTCAGTTGAATCAGAGCGCAAATGGATATTCTGGTTAGCAAATTCAAGCTTAAATCCCTGTTTGTAACTCAGATTTTTGTGCTTTTGGCCACCTCTTGACCAATTCTGCTAACTTTCAGGAGGAAACTTCAGTTTGTTTGTTGTCTGTCTGTGATGACAGTATTCTATTAGAGTGATACTAATTACTACAGGCCAGCAGTACATCAGATCACTCTGTGCTGTAGGACGATCTAGAGTGATTCAGACATATGCTCATTATTAAATATCAATGGGTGTCTTTGTACAAGGTATGAAACACTGATGCATCTCCAGCAGGGGAATAAAGAAAGCAGAGCCAGGTTCTTGTCAGTGGTGCGCACTGACAGGACATGAGGCAGTGGGCACAAAGTGAAGCGCTAAAAGTTTGTTTTCAAGTGGTTTGAAGAAATCATTGGAGTGTGGTGGTTGTCAAACACTGGCACGGGTTGCTCGGAGAGGCTGTGCAGTCTCCATCCTTTGAGATGCTCAAAAATGACTGGACAAGTTTGTCAGCTTCAGTGCTTTTCCTGTCATGAGAATCTGACATCGTAAATGGAAAACAATGCAGGATTAGTGTAAATGTTAAAGGTAGTAAGTTTGGAAAATGACCGTAGTATAGTTTTCTGCTTTAGGTGAAATCATTTTTGTCGCATTTATCAATTCTTCCTATCGCACTGGCTTTCCTGCAGCAACTTGACTTGGGCTGGTGGGAGGCTGTGGAGCACAGGCTGCCTGCCGCCTCTTCTGCTTTTGTCTTCGCTTTGACCTCCTCACGTCCTCCATTGCAGTTCCCTTTGCCATCTTCCCCTTGTTACTGGGCTGAAGGGGTGTAATCCTGTCACAACCCCTGTGCAAGCTAACCACGTTAATGGCTGACTGCCAGAGGCCGTGTGCTTCCAGAGCACCCAGAGGAGTGTTCAGGCACCGCACCTCAGACAGGCCCCGGTCTGGACACCCCGTGCTACTCATACCCTTTGTGACAAATGTTTGCAGTTCCTAAAGCCACTCTTGTTCAGGATGTGCCAGAGGACACCTTTAAAGGCCAGTCGCACCGATTCTGCTCCTCCAGGATGCTTGTGTGGTAGTTTAAAGGAAACACGAGCGAACTTGTCCTGTGCACAGAAAGCAGCACCCTGAGCTGAAGCACACGCTCTGCTTAAGCAGGATATTGGGGCAGGTGCCATCCATGAGTGGTTACACGCCTGCCACATGACAGGGCTAATTCAGGTCTCACTATGCGTTATCTTACGCATGTCCCACAGACGTGGATATCGTCTTCATCTCCATAAGTAACTCCACGTTGCATCTGTTGCAAGTCTTCTGTTCTCCTTTTCCTTCCTCTGTGCCAAATTATGAAATCTAGGAAGTGAATCTAACATTTAGGATTTAAGAAAATGATTTCTTCTCCTGTCCTCTTAATGCTGAAGTTCTGAAAATAAACTACCTAAGAGAATGTGCTACTACTGAAAAATTGGAAGAGCGACGTATGAAGAGATTATAAATGATACCATCATGAACAACAATTTAATGGGTTGAAAAGTCAGTAAGATAAATATTTGGGCAGCCAAATGTTTTATGTAGACCTTTAAAATGCTCATGAGTAAGTCTGAATGAATGAGGTACAAGGCTAAGGAAACAGGGCACACGGGTATGGCACTGGTTCCCTCTTTCTGTACTAAGGTAGGGGTAGAGGGAGACAAAAGGACATAAAGTTTAACTGTGTGGAGAAGCCAGACCAAAAATTATCTACCATCTGAAGTGCAGACTTGCAAAAGGAAAATAAGTCTTCCCCAAATGCAGTGTTTTAGTTTCTAATTGAGCTCTTTCACTATGTCTCTTGCATTCTGCTACAATCAGTAATTTCTCTTAAAATCAGAATAGAAAGAGAAAACTTAGAAAGCACTAAGTAAATCACAGAATGAAGACATTTTCCAGAAAATAAAAGTAACAACAAGAAGTTAGTTTCCAGCTCACACTTGTTCCTGCTGTTTGGTTGCCTCTACTCTGATGAACAATATGATATGGGTACAGTACAGAGCTGGTGTTATGAACCAAAATTCGTGTTTCTCTGTTTAAGCCAGTTTCTAGCTACTAGAGGTGATGAGCAGTGGTACGGTTAGACCCCAGCCCCCTCCAGTATAGGCCTCTAGTATTTTCTTCTGAAATGTTTGATAATGTCTAGTGTTGAAGAGATTAGTGTAACATACCAGCATCAGGAACAGCCAGGATACTTCACTGCATAGGGGAATAATCACAATTGGTTTCCTTTGTGTGCTTTGTAATCCCAGGCACACGTAGATACCTAGTAAGGCATTTATTCATGGGCCCAAAACTTGCTTTCACTCAGACGACGAGAGACCTCATTTTCTCCTGGCTCAGATGCCCGTAATAAATGACTTTTGATTGTGTGCATCAGGAAGACCTCTTACTGCTACATGGATTGTCAATTCACCACTATGTTTGTGATGAAACACAAGTTTTTTGTTTGTACCTGTACCTTATTACTTTAAAAAACAAACAAAAAAACAACTATCAGCTGCTGAAATCGATGGGCACAGAGTAAAATTCATTATTAGTTTTACCTATATATTGCATGAAAGCAAGATGTGGCTGAGTAGAAGTTTTATTGGTGGCTTCTGTAGCTGCTGATTTCATCTTCATCTGCTAGGTCTTCCTAGCAGAAGAAGACATTAATAAAGGAGACTCCTCCTTTATTAATGTATTAATTCCTGTATAGTCTGCTCACTAGACATGTGCTGCTAAATTAGATTTTTTTTTGAGTGTAGGCAACTGTTTGACTGCTTTTCCTCTCTAATTTTACCAACTACCTTGCTCAAGCATGAGAAATCTCACCCTTTTTGTCAGTCTTCTGTTTTGTTAACTGTTTTCAAAATTAATCCATGTATTTCCCAGGTCACTGGGGGAGGAGGCCCACTTGATTGCTAGTGCATCTTGCAGTGAAATTTCAGTAGCTACTATCTTGAAATTTCATGAAACGGGACTGAAGATCTGTTAGCAAAAGCTAAAGTATTTACTGTAAGCTTGGAAAAAGCTTTTTCTTGTGCTGAAATGACATTTGAACAATCTTATTCCGGTTTTGCAGGGAGCATGGCTTAGTGTACTTAGCCTGAAGTTGGAGTTCCTTATTTTGCATTCCCTTTGAGCCAAGTCCCTGATAATAGATCAAACTGTCATTCTTAATGGAGTCAAGAGCAATAAAAGAAGGACGAAGTGCAATGTGTTGTAACAGTGTGAAACTGGAATCAGGTCTGTTACTGTGAGACATAATGGCATATAGCTCATTCCTGCATGCAGGCTGCATCATCTCAGGATAATGATCTCCGTGATGAGACAAAGTGTTTCTGAGAGAGACTGCCAAAAATGAAGAGTATGAGTAAGACAGTGGGTTTTTTTCCCCTGCAGAAAAGCACTGTGTTCCATAGCCCTAAATGTCAAATTAAACGGTAACTTCCAAGTATAAATACACTTTATAATAGGCACTATCAACTGTGCTTTGGAAAGCTGGAAATCTTGCAGTATATACTGGAAAAATGAGACATAATTTCTGCTTACTTTATCATTGGCCATATAAATGATCTGGAAGAGCAGGTGAACAGTGAGGTAATGAAGCCCTAATTCGGTCAGAGTGTTTAAGAGCCAGCTCTGAAGAATTGTGCAACTACCCTACAGTGCTGCTTAACTAAGCCACAAAATTGTAAATGGTTTTTGATGTAGAGAAATGTAAGTGCAAGCGTGCACGTAGGAATGGGAAGCATCAAGACATTACAGCTCTGCTGGGGTGGGCTCTGGCTCGTACCACTTTATGGTTACTGTGGGATCTTCTTCCCATAGGTGGCTCTGGGAAAGCATGAGCTCTTTTCTTTGTATGGAAGGCGGGTGATAACCTCTGTCTTCTCAAGGCTCATTGTAGACCTGATTTTCTTCATTTGTGTTTTGTTAAGAGGATGTTTTTTCTCCCTCTGAGATGGAGGGGAAGGGGAGAAGAGCCATTCTGAAGTATAGGTTTCTATTTAAAAGAGTTTTGGTTTGTTTTATTTCCTCTAATAGCAAATAGTCGATTTCATGTTCTGGATGAAGATAAAATAGCTCTGAATATTGTTTGTGTTTGGGTGGATCTCAAAAGCCCTGGAACAGAAACAATCGTAGAAATAAAAGCTTAGTTGGGGTGGGGGGAGGAAAACACTTTTTTTTTTTTTTTTTTTTTTCTTTCCCCAACATGGAGTATGAAATAAGTCACTCAAGCTGTTTAGCTGTTTTCTGTGTTTAGGGCAAGGAGAAAAGTTACTTTGCTTTGGTTGCTCTAGCCCTTTGTGTGTGCCTGCAATTTGTGTTTGTTTGGTTTTTTTGTTTTTTTTTTTTTTCCCCTCCATCTCTTCTTTCCTCCCCCATTTCACATGCATGCAGACCCAATCTTTTCCCTAGTTCTCCATGAGGATCCTAAATTGAGCTTTCTATTTTCCCAACCCTGTGTAACAGTGAGACCAGGAGGGCCCTGTGAGATTGTTCATAGTGAAGTTTGGCCTTTGTAAACCAGAATTTGGAAGGGATCTAGCCTCAGAGGGTCTGCATCTGGGTTTCCATTCCTCTTTTTAAGAGTAGGTGTTAATCCTAATCTAACAAAAAGTGTGGTTGTCCTGGTATTATGCTGCTGCTTGTTTATATAAATGTGATGGGATTGCTTTGACACCTGGTTTGGTTATTAAGAAAGGAAAAGAAGAAAAAAAAAGTATGTACACCATGACGGCTATGAAGCCCTGCAGAATGATGCACAACGTTACAAATACTTCTTTCCCTCTTAGGAACAAATATGCCGGTTGGAAACCCTTATATTAGGGAGGAAAAAATTGTTAGGAATCTTCTTGGCGAAGTCTCCAAGCGTGAACGTTGCCTCACTTTTGTGGCAAACCTTGGAGTGCTGAGGTAATGCGAGCTGCCAGATGTTGAGGGAGTATTCTCAATTTTGGAAAAGATTAAGCCTTTCCTTGGGCTCTGAGGCTTCCTGCAAAGGAAGTAGGTGAAGGAAAAACATCAATAGCCTACAAAGGAATGCAATGCAGCCTTCTGTTTGAAAGAGGGACTTCCATGTGTGTGTCAGGTATAAATTTATCTTCAAAGATGTGTTCAGTACTTACACCACAATAACTGTTTGGAAATAGTGTGTTGCCTACAGGAGAGGTTACTTCTCGTTTCTGAATGTAGTCTTATTTTGTCTTGTATTTTGAACCAACTGTATCCGCCTGTTCTCAGAGAAACACGTAGGCCCCTGTTCTGTCCTTGCCTCATAGATGAGTTTATTCTGTGCGTTGTGGTTTGCCATTAAGGTTTTCTAATCTAAATTTCTGAATGCGGAAAGATGAGGGATAGAGTGCTTTTCAAATATGGTTTGAAACATCATTTCTCAAGTAATCAGGTAGAGTTAAATGGCCTTGATGGCAGCAGACTCTTTCCTAGTGTTTCAAAAGGAGAAGATAGCAGTGTGATTGCATGTCCTGGTTCATTTTGAATTCCAGAGGGAAGGATTCGCAGTTGTCTCCATCAACATCTGTATGTATAAGTGTATGTTTTGCTTTTTTATAGTCATTTTTTCCGTTGTGGCAAGATTTTTGCAATGAATACATCTTCAACATGTTTATATATTATGTGTTTGGTTTTTTTTCTTTCTGGAAAATGTGAAAATTAGTGTTACTACCAGTTTATAGACTCGTACACTAGAAAACAAGCCTTTTGCATTTGTGCTAAGATGTCTACTTCTAACCCAAGCAAGTTAGGTTTAATTGATTTCTAAGTTGCTGTGTGAGCATTGCTGGATTTGTGAGTTCAGTATGTTCACTAGGTTAATAGGGAATCCCACAGATGAGAGCACAATTGAATGCAGTCCAGTGTGCATCACAAAAATGTCAGGGTGAACCTTAAAGAAAGAGGGACTGCTGTAGAAACTAGTTCTGTTTCTTTTTGCAGGATCTCTGCCAAGGCCATTCCTTTGTAGGAGAAGGAATAATCTGTTTTATCTACACTTGTGCATTATAAAATTATAAAATATCTAATGCACAGCCCGCACATGGAAAAGATGGATATGCAATGTTTTCTTTCCACTTTCTGGGGGTCTGTGAACCTCAGAAAACACCTTACTCCATCCCCTTGCTTGCATTTGTTGTGAGGAACAACATTTTCTTCTTGCTTACTGGATTAGTCCAAACAATTTTTTCTTCTTCTTGAAAACATAGCTCAATATATAGCTTCCAGCCAGGAAGCATTCTGGGATTCCTTTTGGAAGGTCTTAAGCAGGGGGGAGAATTGACAAACAGCTTAACTTGCTGACATCTGCTGCTAAAGTTGATGTGCATGAATGTGTCAGATCATTTTGGCTGCCTGCGGAACAGGGAAATACTAAAACTGTAAATTCAGTAGCGTTTTGTTTGTCCTGTCAGACGAGGTCGCAGATTCAAGAGCTGACTGCTGGTTGAGAATTTGGGATGCAGTTCAACAAATCTCCCTGCATATCTGCCCCCGACTATAAGCAGGGTGGATTCTGACAGTGATACTTCGAGCACATGAAGTATAAGTGTAGGACACAAGTAATTTAGAAATAGCATTTTGGTAAAGCTGAGAATTAAATAGCTTTTTTTTCCCCAAAAAGGAGTTAAATTGGAAGACATTAGCTTTGACCGTTAAAGTTTTAAATGAAGAATTTATCCTTTTTGAATTTGTCATTAAGAATTTATTTTAGTACTTAAATATTTTAAATGATTAGGACAGTGACATGGATTTTAAGATCTTCAGAGAATGAAAAAAGAATGGATATCCATGTACTGTGGCTCTTTAAAGCATCCTGCGGGGTACAACCATGAAACAGGTCTGAGTTTGACTTGAAGTCCTTAGAAGTGTGCTAACTGCCCTCCTGCTGTGGATTCCCTTGTTTTGGGGGGTTTTAGGCTTTCTGTAAGAGTAAATCCATGAAAGGTAGTACCCGAGTATGGCTTTGGGTGATGATGGGGTATTTGCCAAAGCATGCAGTGTGACGGTGCCTCAGGTGGAAAATGGCAACAAGTCAGGAGTCAAAAATTAGTATTACTAAAAGTTAAACCTTAGAGGCTAAATAATCATATTATTTCTGACATGTTATACTGGACTAGTATGAGTAGGGATGGAATCCTTAACCTTACTTGCACCTAGGGAAGGACAGGGTAGTTTATGACGAATCATTTCGAACCATGTTGTTCTTTTTGGATGATGGTACAGTCAGTCCAGAAATCTTTGAGATTATTGTTCAGACGAGTTCTTAAAAATCTGAAATTTATAATGTGGAAATGATGTGATCAATAATGATAATGTGAGATGTTTGAGTTTGCTTTCTTACCTGAATCTGGTTAAGAAATGGATTCTCTGCTGCTTTGGGAAATTCCCAGAGGAGGTCTTGGACTTTGTTAACAGACATTCAAGAAATTAAGCATGAAGGATTTTGTTTGTGTCATAAACCCTACTTAGTAAACATTGTAACTTTATGTTCTTAATACTAAGATAATATTAGGCTTAGAAAAGCCTTTGTGTCATGCAAATGTAATATATAATAAATACTTGCCTTTCACTTGAGTGACAGAAGGGTAGGATTTTCTACTCTTTATCAAGTTGCCAAGCAATTTGAGACTGCTTCATTCTGCAGAAAATGATTCAGTTGAAGTGCACTTAATTTAATCTCCTCTGTTTCACTGAGTATTTGATAAAAGATAATTGAAAATGCCTCAACTTGTGCTTCAGAAAGTTGTAGTTAAACCAGGCTTTGGTTTGCTCTTTTGTTTTTTGCTCCCTCCTAAAGGTCAATGGATCTTACTTGTAATGTGAACTGTGCTGG
Organism: Anas platyrhynchos; assembly: GCF_047663525.1. NCBI lineage: Eukaryota > Metazoa > Chordata > Aves > Anseriformes > Anatidae > Anas > Anas platyrhynchos. Next base: position 10,343,210 of record NC_092590.1, read on the forward strand.
CAAACGAAGCCATTTATGGGCTCAATCCAGAGCCGATGGAACAGCCAGTTAAAGATGCTTCTAAAACGAATTTGTTGCATTATTCACTCTCCTGTGGTGTGAACGTTGAATTAGTAATTCATGCAAGTTGTCGCTGCCTATGAGGTGGCTAATAGTTGATCTGTTACCTGTCGATTTCTAGATTTATTTTTTTTTTTAAGCAAATCTCTTTATGTTCATTTATGAAAGCAATTTGAAAAGGACGTGCGAAGGGAACGTGTAAATGGCTGGGATTGTTTCTTCTGTTTTCTTCACAGATAGTGGTTTGCCAGAAGGTCGATTAGGGTGCTGGTTCTGTAACATGAGTTCCTAGCCGGTTGTCATCTAAGCCATTGCAATTGTCTTGATACTGCCAAGAGTGTCTCACTTGCATGCCCCCAGTGCTGCTTTTTCACCAGAGAGAAACAAGTATCTTGTCCTGTTTTTTCTTCCTTATAAAGTTCAGGGTGTTCGGTACTTTCCCCCAGAAGGCAATGCTAGAAATATTACCTCATCCTCAATAGAGCAAATTTGGGACCTGACCTTCACCATCCTCTTTGTTAAAAAATAGTTGTCTCCCTGTTGTCTAACAAAATGGTGATGGTTTAAAGACTGTTCTTTAAAGATATTCAGGAAAACAAAATGTCTGACCTTATCACTCTGTATAAGTATATTAAAGGAGGCTCTAGCGAGATGGGGGTTGGCCTGTTCTCCCATGTGCCTGGTGACAGGACGAGGGGGAATGGGCTAAAGTTGCGCCAGGGGAGTTTTAGGTTAGATGTTAGGAAGAATTTCTTTACTGAAAGGGTTGTTAGACATTGGAACAGGCTGCCCAGGGAGGTGGTTGAGTCACCATCCCTGGAAGTCTTCAAAAGACGTTTAGATGTAGAGCTTAGGGATATGGTTTAGTGGGGACTGTTAGTGTTAGGTCAGAGGTTGGACTCGATGATCTTGAGGTCTCTTCCAACCTAGAGATTCTGTGTGTGTGTGATTCTGTGTGATAAAAAAAACGATCAGATACAGTTTATGAACAGAACAGTCTACGAGATTAATAATGTTTGAGGGAGATAAAGGAAGGGAAAAACTTTTAAGCAAATAATGACTGTAATTAGCCTACTATTTTTTAGTTTAAATTAAATCTAAAATAGCTTGACAGTTGTGAGGTGAGATGTTCCTTCCACAGTCTGTGCTATATTACTGTTACTGTGCATTACTTTTGGGGGCATTGACGAAGAAGTAATATAGGAGATAATTGTGGGTTTTCACTTAAAGACAGAGGGAAGTCCATGGTTGCATGCCATAAACCCTTGTCAATTCAAGCATTCATTTAAAATTATTCAGAAAATGGTTCAGGAAGCTTGAGCCTACCAACTCTGGTCAGGAATTTGAGCCAGTGCACTGCAGAGCTTCTCTGTCAAGGGGTTTCCACAGGTCTTGTCTGGTCCCTATGCCCAACAAAGCAAGTCATGTAAAGATCGTGAGGCTCAGGCAGGGCTAAAATGATTCTAACAGTGCCTTTTCTTTGCTTGCTGCATTGAATCAAGAGGTCACGTAGCAACATTAGCATCATTCATTAAAAGCTCGGGGGCTGTTATGCTGGGGGAAGACTGCTGGACAAGCTTTTGCCACTGCTTGTACCAGAGCAGTCACCTTTCTGAGCAGGGATGAACATGAACAGAGGCTCTGTGCAGGCGGTGGGAGGCATGAGTGGTTAAATGTGCAACTTTCAGCTGGAGTATGCCGGGTTGTGCATTGTTTCCTGCGATGGAGACCTCCTTACTGCTTCTGCTGGCTGTGGTAGAAGGAAATCAGCTGTGGTAAAAAAAGAAGAGCGAAAACCCAGACTCTCTGGAGCTTAAGTGTACACTGAGCTGAATTGCAGTACTTAAGTTTTCAAAGATGGATTAATTCTTGGATATACTTCTACAGGCAGAAAACCACTAGAAAAACTTGTGTCACAGACGCCAGAAGGCTACCTGGCCACCTGTGGGCAGTAGGCCAGGACCCACAGACTGAGTTACGCTTGGAGAGGAGGCTGGATTTCCCTCCTGGCTGCCCACCAAGCAGGAGTTTGTTGCATTGTAATAGAAAGACACAAATTAGACTTCAGTGTCCCGAAGTATACATCAGTGATGTGTTCTCAAGACAAAATTAGATGCCAGTCAGGTAGGCCTTTGCGGCTTCTGTTAAGATATTGCAGGTGTTTGATGACAGGAATTAGCTCAGTTAAGTAAGTCTTGTGCTATACAGTATAAGGATTGTGAAACTAGTTTTAACCTATGGTAAAACGTAGTCGAGATTTTGTGTGTGTGTGAGATAGAGGGAGATTCTGGAGTCTTTTTTAGACGTGTGCTACTGGAAACCATTCATAAATGTGAAGTACATAGTAAAATACGTGCTTTCTTCCATGTCAGGACTGGAAACAGGTTAATGGAGCGGGAGCATTCTGGTCTGGAGCACAGTTTTTTTGATAGAATCATAGAATATCCTGAGTTGGAAGGGACCCTTAAGGATCATCAAGTCCAACTCTTGACACCGCACAGGTCTACCCAAGTTCAGACCATGTGACTAAGTGCACAGTCCAATCTCTTCTTAAATTCAGTCAGGCTCAGTGCAGTGACCACTTCCCTGATGTTGTTATTCTAACTTTTACCATGTAGTCTACAGGAGTATGATTTTACCAAGTATAGAAAAATGCTGTCGTCCCCAGTCATAATGTGCTCTAGGGGAAGAACAAAGTTATTCCCAATGTGAAGGTGGTTATTGATCTCTATCAACTCTACTTATAAATTTTTCTCCTTTTTTTTATACTGGGTTATTTTATCTTTTTGGTAATGTGCATCTGATGCATTAATAATGACAACTGTTGGTTTTGTCTGGTCATACCAGACATTCAGAACAGCTGCATTTCTAAGGAAATAGTGTCGGCCATTAGAAAAAGCTGCAGTTTAGCCATGAAAACCAGATAATCTACTGTGCTTAGTGTCTCTTATGTTAGAAATATCAAAAGACTATAAAAAGGTGTGAAGGCAAATTTAAATACTGTTTCAGCTCTCCAGTGGCACTCCAGAAGTCCAATTAGCAGAATGGAAGAGCTGGGGGCTGCTATCACCATACTAATTTGTCTTGCCTTGGAGAATTCATTTTAAAAATCAATTTTATTTTAAAATTGGAAATGGGGGTGTTCAGTACCTTTCTGATTGTATTTTGAGACCTTCATAACAGGGCTAAGACTTCACAGCTGATCTAAAATTACTCCTAAGGGTGAGGAGGAGACAAGCGTCTGTCCCTCAGCTGAGCACTTACCTGCAGTTTATGACTGGTTTAGCTTGTTTGTACAGGCACTTTTTGTGAAATGGGAGGCTCTCGAAAGACTCACCTTCTCCCTAGGGCCCTAGAGTTTTCTGGTGATAAAGAGGGTACTTCAAACCCGGAGCTACCCACTGGCTGCCCATGGAACATGAGAGACTCTTCTCTGCGTTCCTCTCCAAGTGATATTGCTTGTGGAGATAATGGCTTTCCTTAAGATGCTCTTTGAACAGAGACAAGGCTGTTGTAGTGATTTGGGTCAAAATGCAGGTAGCTGGTACTGAGAAATTCCTTTCAGTATGCACTTTGGGTGTAGTACCCGTTATTTTAGAAGGATCTGAAGGATCCAAATTGCCTGGAGTACTCACAGCTCCAGGGTACATTTTCTTCTTTTACATCTTCACTTGGAAACTTGTTCAAATGGAATAGGAATTTCTGGTGGTAATGTGCATTTGGGAGTTTGTGTTTGAATTCACATCGATGGGAAGTTAGTACTGTTCAGAAGCCTTACAGCTAGCCATTGTGTTTGCTAGTTATGATCCTTGAGGCTTTTGGGAGCATGTGGAGTAGTGCCCATTGCCCTTTGAATTCAGGTGGCGCATCTCATTTGAAATGGTGAGACTTTGATGTATACTTCCTTCAGACTTTTAAAAAATTGGTTTAATTTTTGGCCCATTTGAACCTAATGAGGTTCCACAAGTTGAAGCGCAAGGCGGTGCACCTGGGTCGGGGCAATCCCAGACACGAGGACAGGCTGGGAGAGGAACTCACTGAGAGCAGCCCTGCAGAGAAGGACCTGGGGGTTGTGGTGGATGAAAAGCTTGACAGGAGCCAGCAGTGTGGGCTTTCAGCCCAGAAGCTTTGGGCAATGTGGTGTAGTGCAAGGTGTCCCTGCCCATGGCAGGAGGGGTTAAACTGAATGACCCTTGAGGTCCCTTCCAACCCAAACCATTCTGCAAGTGACTCGAAGAATTTCTTAGGGTGTCAGTCTCAGAAGTGGCCAGTTGATGATGTTACCTTTCAGCAAACCTCGAGGAGTGCTCTTGATTTCTCAGCTATGTGTGGTGTGATTTTATTTTATTTTTTTGTGTGAAAAGGAAGTAGAAGCCGTTACAGGTGTTGGTACTTTTCTCTACATCTGTATAGATAGATAAATAGATAAAATATGTAATCTATATAGGTTTTGTGCACATGAAAACACAAATGAATGAAACACAGGTGTATGAATGCATTATTTCTGTAATCATGGTTCCTTCCTTTGTTACTAGACATGTAAGTGTGTTAAAAGTACATAGGCGGTATGTCTTGATACCACTGTGGTATAGATTTTCTTTCTTCCATAGATTGCATTTAATGATGTTTTATTTAGAATAATTGTGTAGCGTATTCTAAATATTTCATGTCCAGGTGCAGTCTGCGTCCACCTGATAGGTAATTCTGCAGATTGCAGATGGTGCAGGATAACAGAAGTTAAAAGCAGAGAAGTCATTCTAAGAGACATAATCACTGTAATTTTTGCAAATGTTTTAATATTGCAAAGCTGGAACCCTGCTGATTTTGAAAATGTAGGGCAGGTTACTGACTGTGGGATATCACTGTAATTTTTCAAGGTGCCTCCTTTTGTTACTCCATCCGCTATAGTAACTGTTATTTTGGTCATATCATACCCAGAGAAATGAGTTTGAGGTACTGGCTGTGTAATTCTTCACATACCTTTCTGAGGTCTTTCAACTCTATCTTCCAGTTAATGATGTTGTGGATATTGTGTCATCTTTTGAACGTCATTTGTGTGCACGCTCAAAGATAGAAGGGGTTTGCCTCTTCTCTAAACAAACCCCTTAGCAAAAGCCTTGGTTCTCTTAGCTAGGAGAAAACTACAGCAAGCCTTGACAGAGATGGTTTGAAGTGCTCGTGTTGTGTGTAAATATCAGACATCTGCAGGATCCATGGTAGAGGCTCAGCTGAGAGATGTGGCAAATATTCTGTGTTTTATGTGATGTGTTCACCTAGTCTAGTCTGGCTTGCATCATTCTCGCAGACATTTTGCTGCATTTATCAAACTTTTTCCTACCTTTTATCCTGCTTGTTTTCCCCCTACTTGTTCAGGCTGTGAATTTTTCTTTCTCCTGGAGTGTCTCTGATCTTCCTGCTGCTGCTGCCGCCTCTCTTGCGTGGGGCTGGAGTTCTGCGTAAAGCAACAGCCAGTGAATCCTCCTGCATCGTGCCTTATTGTTCCCCCTTGTTCGAGCTGCAAAGCATGCCTTTCATCTGTGGTCTTTATTATACACTTAATGCAAAGCCGTTTTTCAATGCTAAAGATAACTGCAGTCTTGGAAGGATGCTTCTTTCATTCACTAGTAGCAGGAACTAGCCCCTTGATATTTGAATAAAAGCCCTAACAGCTCCATGTTCCACTTAAGTCAAAGTTGTTTTTTGAGAGTCAAGATGATATGCAGAAATGAAGTAACGTATCTAACAAAGCAGAACAGCACAGCACTATCTCTCAGAGGAAAAAAAAAAACAGCTCGCACATTTATGATTGTATGTGCTGGGTCACTTCTCGGTGCTGGGCTTTGAATAAGGCTTGCTGCGTTGCTTTATGTCGGTAATAGCATAATAGACCAGCTCTATTATTTAGATCAGTAGTATCAGCTATATATAATTTTGGATAAAAGTCCTGTTTCTTGCTAAGGTCATCTATTCAAAAAAAATTCTGATAAACCTTTAGAGGTAAGCTCGTATCTTGGTAACGCAGCGAACGAATAATTTTGAGAGATTAAGAACCAGTGCAAATGTGTAGGCTAGTTTTATTGTTTGCCATCCACTGGTGAATGGATCTGTTGTTGTTATTTCCATGACAACATCATCTGTGGCTTCTCTGCTGGCTAATGATGATTACTTTCATGCATTAGCAGAAATATTACAGAAAACCTGACTTGAGAGCTTTGCTACAACCCTTGAGTCCTATTTGCTGCTTTTGTTTTTGCTGTTCCCTCTGTGAAAAACATGTTCATTTTATATCTGTTCCAACGTTCATTATTAATAATAATTCTTATAAATGTGCACACACTGCAAGCCTACCCTGCTGCACCATCAACTTGCACAATTGTCCACCCCTTCTTCTCCCCTCTCCCTAATTAAAGCTCATCAGTTTAAAGAGGAGTAAAACTTTCACTTCCAGGGAAGGTGCACTAGCACTCCACCTCTTCCTGGAGTAAAAGACAATTTCTTCAGCTTGAAGAAGCTGAAGAAGCTTGAAAACTTACTGCTTGGTGGGGGTGGGAGCCCAAAAGACCCCAGTCAGCTAAGGACTGGAGACAAGTTGTTTGTGCAGGAGAGGAGCACTGCCCACCTTCCTGGCCCTAGAACAGATGAACCCATTTTCTTCTGCAGCAACCCCTGAGTGTTAAATATGGGACGGGCTTTGAAGCAGAAGGTTTAAGTTCAGCTTCTTCTCTGCCTGGGGGCTGCGCCTGCCTTGGCTACAGCACCACGGTTCCTCTCTCCCCGTGTCCCTCTCTCTCTTGTAGCTTTGCCGACTTGGTGAGCACATTGGGAGTCCCCTTTTGCTGTGCTGATCTCTCCCAGGACATCCCTCATGCAGCCACGTGCCTGGTGCATGCCTGCGGGATGCAGAAGCGAGCACCCCGGTGCTGAGGTCTCTGGATGTAGTCATCGGCAAGTGAAGATTAAATTGCTTGTACATGACAGAGCTGGGAGTGAAGCACACGTCTCCTCCTCTCTCATAGCCTAATAAAGCTGCTTTTTCAAACTCAAACGCTCTGCTTAAGAACAGGATGTTTCAGCGAGTATCAGCAAAATGATACGTTTAGACAGATTTATTTTTAGCCAACACGTTTATTAGACGGCGATTGAGATTTGAGGGGAGATACGGTTTACGAAAAATATAAAAGCATCTTTAGGACAAAGAAGGAGGATTTGGCTTAAATATCCTTTTAAATACAGGACTAGAGGCTTATACCGAGGGCTTTGAGACTGTCTCTGTTTCTGCCACGTATAAAACACGGCTGAACAACAGTTTAAAAAACAACAAAAAAAAAAACACCCTTTTTTATTTACATCCTGCATGTGTTTTCCCAAGATTATTTTTTTTAAACTAAAAGCAGCTTTTTACAGCAGTCCAGGTTAGCTGATGGAAATAAATATGGATGCCGAGAGGTGCTACTTTGGAGACGATTCCAGGGGAAAATTTCCGTGTTGACACGCGGTGGTGTAACTGCCAGTAGAGCCGAGCCATGAAAACAGAACAAAAATACCAGGGCTGATTCATGGCCACATTACTTCAGATTAGTGCCAGCGTAACTCGATTTGGTTGGGTAAGTTTTATTTAGACATCTAGAGCAGGCTGAACCCTGTTTCAAAGCTCGCAGTATGATCTGCTAAGGCTGGATTAGAAAGCCCATTTGTTTAATGGAATTACAGTGGCATAACACGGTGATGAATGTGGTCCATAATCTTCAGCGCTGATCTATGTGAACTGCAGCAACATCACAAGAAAATTCGTTCTCAAGTACGCTGAAGGAAGAAGAAGGAGTTGTTGGGAATTGGTTCATACAATATATTGGAATAGTTTCAATTCTTTCCGTGAGGAGTGAAAGGCACCATTGTTTACAGGGCCAGTACACAGGACTTGTGTGCCCTTTGCATTCTTCTCGTACCCTTTCTGAAAATGCTGCGCCGAATGCCCTTAGTGAAGGTTCTCATAGGTCTTGAATAGACTTTCAAGTGGGGGTATTAGTTTGAGCTAGCAAGCAGTATCTCGGCTATCAGGCAAGACGAAACAAATTGTGTTGAGTGGGTGCTGAGTTGATTAAAGCCCGGTTCCAGGAGAAGCCAGTCATTTGAACTGCATTTGAGTATTCAAAGCATCTGCCAGTATGAGTCCATATAGATACACTTTTATGCTGATTTAAAATCTGTCAAAGGCAAAAAATGCTACTAAAGCAAAGCCATTTGGGACTGAGTAAATAAATAATCCATCAGCTGCAGTTTCCAACTACTTCTTAAGGTTAATTTGGCTCTTGGTGCACTTAGGCCAGGCACGTATCTATGGTTGTGTTGTAAGCCTTTACTCTTTATACAGCTTTGGCCTTGTCTGACTGATTTGGAAAGTGGTGTTGTAGATCTACTTTCTGCATTTCTCATGACCAGCAAAGTAATAAAGCATATTGCCATTTATGAATCAACATGATTTTTTTTATTTAGTTCACATAGTTCAGACATTGATGTTATAATGTTCTTCATGTCCTGAAAGTTAGTGGCTTAGGTAAGGTGTGCTGCTTTTTCTTCATTTTATTCTTTTTCTTTTCCCCTGAAGGTTTTGAGGAGAGGAGGGTGGATAAATCAAAATTAGAACAATTCAAACGTGCTACTTGAGGGTGGCATTGGTCAGCACTAGCGGCGTTGAGCCTGGAAGAAGCAGTCAGTAAAACACCAAGATCTGTTAGTGTTCCTATCCCAGTGTCTTTGCTCTGTTGGCTGCAGGCTCTTTGGGCAGCGTGTTGATTGCTAGATGCCAAAACATCCTAAATTTGAACTGTGACAACATAAAGGTACATTTATTTATTTATTTATTTATTTATTTATTTATTTATTTATTTAGGGATTACTTTGCAAGGATAGCAGGAAATTCTGTTTCCTCTGCTCGGTAAATAGATTAATGATTTTCATGTAACAGGGATAGGTGAGCTACTGTCCTGTGTTCCAGAAGTGACTTTTGTAGCATGATGTTTAACCAAAGCAACTTCTGTAATAAAAGATTTAACCATAAGTGTTATAACTTCTTCATCTTTCTAAGACCCTTTTTAACAACTTCAAGGATTAATGTGAGATAATGCACAGTGGTCAGTGTTTGCATGCTGAAACTTCCCTGTAGTTGAGTCTTTTCCTGACTGAGCAACTTTGGAACGGAAAAGATGTGTGCTTTTCTTCCTTGTTGCATGGCACACAGCAGGCTTTCACCTGAACTAAGCTATTTCTGGCCAGACTTGGTTATGGTACCTTATGGTGCCCAAAACCTCTGAGAGGGACTGAACTAAGATTTTGGTTTCTAGGTGAGGAATTGTCAGCAGTGCTTCTTTCTTCTATATGTGTTGCCAGATACGAGACTGAGATTTATTAGTGTCTATGGACTGAAATGGGTTGAACAAGAAATTCAGAGCAGAACGGTTCCATACTCTGTGTTGATACCTGTAGGTTATTCAGGTCCAAGGATTTATATTTTTTTCCTGATATATTTAAATAATTTCAGTTATTACCCACATGCGATTGCTTCTTAATTGCTTCCAATTGGGAACAATAGTTCAGTCTTACCATGGAAGAGAAGTTATCCATCACTCAAGTATCTTGGGGGATGGAGGAGTACGCCTGATTCCTTATCTGAGTCTTGGAAGATCTTTGGTATTTTCCATTGTTACAGGGCTTTTTTTCCTCTGACTTTGTTTTCTCCAAATGAATTGTTCCTGTAAAGGAATTTAAACTGTGGATAATGATTGTTCTCTGTTCCAAAAGCTAATAAAAACAAAGCTCAACAGTATGCAGTTGGAGGCCTATGGAAAAACTTGGGTGTAACACACAAAGTAGAAAAACAAACTTTGCTGATGAGGCCAGGAAGCTACAATCACATTTTCCAGTTTTAGCTGTATGTTTTGGTCCTAATTGGAAAGGTTTCCTGTAAAACTTAATTTTTCCTCTCTCCTTTACTTTGTAGTTGTTTTTTATCCATAAACTGTGGAGAGGAGGGAACACTGAATGTCAAAAATATTCATGTATGATCCTGAACATAGGGAAAGGATGTATTTTTATAATATTTTACAGGAACACATGTTGTTTTGTGCTCAGTAAGGCTGTTAGGATTTGTTTGTTTATTCCAACAGTTGGCCAAAAGATACTTTGGGAAGGCTGTTGCTAAATAACCACATACCCTACAATTTTATATTTCAAACAAACCCAGTTCTTTGACTTTTGAAACTTTCCTTTAAGGCAGCTTTGAAAGTGTACCTCTTTCCCTTCCCCTTTCCAATGTGTACTTTTTCCTAGGTTCCCAGTTTGTTCTGTGTGATGTGTATGTTGCCTGTACATGTCTTTCTGTGCCTTTTTAGATTTTTTTTCTTGAGAAAATGAAAAACTTTTTTTTTTTATTGCTGATTGATAATGATTGTGGAGGCAAGATTCGAGTTAGATTTGGTTTGTAATGATTCTAGTGTAAAAACTTCTTTGCTTTAACTAGCAGTAATGAAAATTTATACTCGTTACTGATATGAAGAGTGTTCGGAGCAGTTGGGATGGATACATGTCAATCACTTCATCAGACTAAAATCAAACAACCAAAGCAATTTTCTGTGTTTATCCAGGTCTTGGTATGTTTTATTACTCTTGATTGGAGCTCTGAGTAAGAATAATGTGTCACTGCTCTAACCTCTTTAAAGAATCCCTATATCTGAATTCGTCTTTATGGCTCTTAAGGTTTCTCTCATTGAATATAAAGTATACCCAGTCCTGTACTGGTGGGTGGTTCTGTTTTGTTTTTAATGACTATTTCTTTGTGGTGGCTTAAAATGGAATAGCTACTTACGGTTGTTCTTAAGTAAGAGGAGTTTTTATGAGGAGTTTATGAAGGCATTGGTTATTTTGGCTTTATTCTTTTAAAGAATTGAGGACGAGGGTTGCTATGTACTTGGCTTATTGTTAGGTCTGGAAGAGGCCAATAATTTGATGAAAAGACCAGACCGAGTCTTGAAATGGTGGAAAGGGGTAGCATTGATATTTAATCCTCTTGCCTGATAGCTATGAGAATGGGTAACTTTAATGGAAAGACTGACAGTAATTCAGATTTGAAGCTGCTGAAAATAATCTCTTAGCTGAGCCAAATAATTCGACAGAAATGACGGAGTTTCAGCCCTGTTCTGTGGGTTCCAAGCTGATGGGGACTTCTGGTGTCCTTTCTGTCCACTGTGTCAGAAATATGCTTGCAGAAGGGGCCATTTTTTCTTATTCAAATAATTGAGACAGGATTATCCTGTCCAAAACGTAGCCCTATCATTGAGAGGTGACAAAACAGTGCAGTTCCTGCTTTGCAGCTGGTGGGATGCGACTTTCTCCTGTAAAGTAGCAAGGGTTAGGTGTTACGGTGCGAGAATCGGTCATTCCTTTGCAAGCTTGAGGGTCATATCCTGCAAAAGTGCTTTGCATGAAGGATTGTCTTCCTATATGTATCACAGAGCTGTGCTACATGAGGACTGCTTGCGGTGTGCTCGGGCAGGTTGGCTTAAGTAAGGTATTGCAAATGAGGGGTGAGGGGAGGGTGATGTGTACTGGCTAGGGATGGATGGAGGAGCTTGCACTGCCCCTCTTGCTGTGGCCAGGGCTTCCAGTTCATCCTCTTTACAGGACATACAAAGTGGCCTTTTGGCTCCTGAGCTCACATGTAGCTTCCAACCTCAGGGTGAGAAGTTGCCCAAGTAGTGGAAGTAAAGCAACCGCCAGCGATTTGGTTCAGGGATCAATCTTCTGCAAAAGTGCAATTATTCCAGGTGAAACTGGTAATTTAATTCAGAAAAGCAGGTGGAGAAAGTGCACAAGTCAGCATTTTAGTTAGGTGGCCGCTTCAAGAGTCTTAACATCTTGAAACAGCTTGGCGCTAGGTTGAGGACGGTGCGTGGTGGACTTGGGCCTTCCTTTTACAAACACCTTCCCAGCACAGCCTCCATCCAGGGCTGTTGTGTTCTCTAGTTGTGATTGAAATGTCAAAAGGTATTAAAAATAGCGAGCTAATTTCTCAGAGCTGTAATACTTGATGAAGTGTCTTGGCTAGTTACTTCTTTTTTATTTTTTTTTTTCTGAACCTGCAGTTATTGAGAAATGCTTCTAGCACAATTCATCTCTTTCTGTTTTGTGCAGCAACTTCCATGCCAACCCATAGCACCTTTTGGTGATGATATAAATGACTAAAATTGGTTAACCTCTTTGACAACAATAAAGCAGCACTGCTGTGGTGGGCTTTGTACATGTGCTATGTTAAAAGGATTATGAATTGACAATTTTTAACACAACTGACTGCCCACTCTACTGGTAGTGGTTAATTTGGGGCTGCAGGTATGATCTCCTCTTCTCAAGTGCCCCGCTTTCCATGCTGCCAAATGAGGCAGCTGTTGAACGTATCTGTCGAAGGAGCTCTCTTCTTTCTATTTTTCTTGTATGTTCAGTCTATGTGGGCTTGACTGGGGAATGACCCTTCTGTCTGCTTCCTGATTTGGTTTGCAGATGCTGTTACTCTGAGGTGACTTCACGTAGCAGCACCTTCTTTTTGACGGACTGGTTCTTGATGGGTTATTGACCAGCTCGCCCCTGGTAACAGGCAGCTTTCTGTGAAGTAGCATGCCTTGTTCTCTGGGAGATTGATCTAATTACATCTTTAAACAAATACATCTGTGCCGAGCGCTTCCAACTATGCTGCAAGAACTTCTTGGCCATGGGAAAATTGATGCTGAATTTCTGTAGATAATTTGTAATCCTCATAGTTTATTTTATACTGTAGATACATTTTCCAGACTTCAGTTTCTGCTGTTTTCACCCTATTGGCAATTATTTAGTTTAGTCAAACTGTTTTTGTGAAAATCTGATGGACGTGTTTAGTAAAATAAATAAAGAAGTAGTCCTCAGGTACATAATGTCTTAAAACGGCACATTAGAGTTTGATCTTTTGGAGATGTGTTGCTAATTCCAGTGATGTTTCAGAGTCTGTCACTGGATAACTTGTATGTGGAGACAAAAACATCAGCCATCTCTATGCTGCCTGAGGAAATCTGTAGAAAGGGAGATTTGTTGTACGCACTTTCTATACGTGTCAGCATTAAAAGAGATTTTGGCAGTGCTTTTTTCCCCTCTCCCTGCTTTGGTGAGCTCTGTGCTGCCTGGGAGGCTTCGCTCTGTTCCTCCAGCAGCTCTCAGTGACAGTGACTCATTCTCTAGCTCCTATCTGTCACCTGAAGTAAGTCGTGGAGAAAAATATTTATTTCATTCTTGCCCTTTTGGTTCATAGAAACCTTGTAAGCCAAAAATTCATGGGTAAATGTATAAGAACGTAGACAGTCAGATCACAAAAGTTGGTCTGTCTGCTGCTTCATGTATTGGCCAAGCATGATCATGCGTAGTGTATGTGAAATGGGGGTAGACTTTCAAAGTCAGCCTGAAAAAAGTATTTAGGTAGCTATTGAAAATGTTCCTGTCTTTTGAAAACACAGTTTTGTTGGAGTTTCTGAGGTGGCAGGGAGAAATTGCATGTATCTGGGTCCAAGGGTTATGAATAAGTAGATGGGAGCGGGGTGGGGAAAGCTGCAGCGACCCTTTTGTGAGCTGTTCTTCTGCGTGTGGAGGAAGCATCGACCTGTTCACGAACCCGTGCTGTCACCACTGCTGCTGTGCCAATGTTTCTTGAAGTGCAGAATTGCAAATTGCCATCAAACAAAGGCAATGCGTTGTAATACCGAGATGATGGTAGGCACTGGTGTGTTGCCCATACAAATGAAGAAGAAAGCATTTACTTATTTCCCACAGAAGTCCCTCATGCTCTAGATATTACAGACATAGGGCATTAGTTGTATGAAATTACAGGACAAGTTTGTTACAGAGGGGAGATAAAATGCAAGGAACTTGGATATTGACGAAAGATAGTTTTTCTTACGGGCAGCCTCCTCAGAGGGTATTAATATAGTGTACAGCTTCATTTTGAAATGAATAATATATAAACAAAATAATGCATTCTTTGCCACATGCTTGTATTTTATTTATGTGTGCGCACATGTTCAACACTAATTAAGCACAGCTCTTTATGGTTTATTTATTTGTTCTGGAGAGGCTGCTTAATATTTGAAAGAAGCAGTAACAATGTGTCTGACCTTTAACTTGGCTGTGTTATCAGTGAGATGGGTTCTGCAGGAGCCTGCAAGAACAGGAAAATAGCAGGTTGATCTTTTTCTCCATTTGCTGGAACACGTTCAGGAGACCTGAAAGCATAAGAAAAACAACTACCACCACCACAAAAAAAAAAAACGAGTGGCTCAACAGTTTTCTTGTGTTTCCAGGTCTCGGGAGGATGCTACTGGCATGGTGAGGTAAAGGGTTAAAAATCTGTTTTGTTGCTTTTTCCTGTGGTCTGTGTTTTATTACCACATCCCGGTGATAGTATTTCATATGGCGAGCAGTTTTTCTTGTTTAATGCCAATACCAGGAAACAAATGGCGTGCCTTTAAAAGGTTTCAAACAACTATAAATGGAGGTAGCGACCAGGCCTTACGTTTTCCAGAGTATGGATAGCGTGCATGACTTTTGTCTAGTGTTCTTGTGGGATTTGTCATCAAACTTCTTCGAAACGTATTTGCTATATGCACACATGTTTTATGGCCTCTCCCTTTCCCTCATCTGAGGTTGCATCCCCATCTTTGTGCAGCAGAGACCCCACCTCTCGTTACAGAAGCACCCACCGGGGCAGTGCCAGCAGCTCTAAGCAGCCATCACCTCCTTGGGCTCTTCTCCAGGGCTCCTCCAGCAAAGCCTTCACCAGCCACCCAGTCCTGGCTCTGCTCTCCCTGCCTCTGCCTCCAGCATTTTCCCTCCCAGTGTATTTTTTTCCTCTACTGCACAGAGGCTGCTGCAGTATTTTTCCTCGCCTCTAGATAATCACAGGATCTAGCAGAGAATTCTTCAAGTACCAGAAGATTTTGCTTCACAAAGAGATCAAAACTTAGGTCAGTTTTTTTTTTGGAAAGAGGGGAAAAAGGTTGCAACTGATTCTTTTTTTTTTTTTTTTTTTTTGGTCTTAGCTACATACTCTTCCCTATTGTGCATGCTGTGTGCACAGTTGCTGTCTGGTTAGGCTCTCAGTTTTATTTCTGACAAATACAAAACCACTTGGGGGGGAAATAGTTATTTGTCGCTTGCACTAATACCACCGGTTTAAGGAAAAGTAGAAAAAGCAAGCAGGTGTGGAGAAGCTGATAGATGCCTGTGTGTTTGGATGGTAACGCTGTACAAAGCAATGGAAACGAAATGTTTGTTATGTTTATAAGAGGATTGTGATTGATCCTGGCATTTGTTGGCGATTCCAGTAATGAACTCTGTTTAACTGATTTCCACATGAACATGACCATTTCTTATGTTGTTCTGTGGAAGCGCTGTATGTGTATATACAAAATTAATATTCTCATAATGGAAGATGCAATTTGTGCTCTATTCAGTCGCTCATGTTTGTGCTAATTAATCATTAATCATCCGCTGTTGGAACAGTATCTTTTTTTCTTTAATTAGCCACTGGTACATGTTTGTTAGAAATCTGCCTGCAGAGCTCTTCCAGTGCTGCAGTGCGGGCCATATTTTTCTGTTAATCAGTAGGTAGAGTCTTCTAGCTTGCTTTGTTTGTGTGCTTGCTTGCTTGTTTGTTTTAGCTCTTTATAAATGTAAAAATCTCCTCGTGGCATGCATTTGTGTATGGCGGTTACCTCCAGGTAGCAATATGCTGCGTAGGTTTTTATACCGCGATCCCTTAGGGGAAGTAGGGAGGCTGCTGTCTTGCAAGGTATGCAAGTGAATGGTAGCGCTTCTTCCAGCCACGTGGACTGGAGATAAGCAACGACTTTCTCCTCTCCTTCCCCCATTCAGGAAGGATGAAGGATTATTATAACTAGCTGGCCTTTTATTTAAGTTCTCCAGAAGGATGATAAAGATGTGGAGAACTGCTGAGTTCTCCCTCACCTTCATTTATCTCACAATGATATGTTTGTTGTTTTTTTCTGTGTTGTATAATGAATTGTTCATAGCTTCTGTAGATCATTGACTTGCTTTTGAGGAATTAAGGCCCATGGTGGAGATACCTGAAAGAGACACAAAGCACAAAACCTCCTGATTTCTTTGAGTGTCGTGGGCTGCGCTTAACCACAGTAGTTGCAAAAAGCAAAATGAGGTTTTGGTCTTTACCAGTTTAACTCGAATTACAGAAGTAGAAGTCAAAGCATGAACTAATCTAAAGCAGTTTAGGAGTTTTTGTAGGTTGAGTGAGAAAACTGTAATGGATCTGGGGAAGGCCCTTCTGAAACCAAGGGCTGCGTTTCAACTTCCTTGTTCACTGCACACATGAATTGAGGTGAGGCCTGGGGCTTGACAGCACTTCACCTCTTCCCAATTTTGTTCCCTTTTCAGTCTGGTCTCCAGTTTCAGTAAATTTCATAGACCCGTATTCATTAGTCCACATCAGAGTATTTTAGTGCATGAACTACTGGGGTCAGGGCAGCAAAAGGTCAAGCCAAAAAAGAGAAAGTGTTTTCTGAAGATGTATGTGTTTCAAGTATCAGTGGAAAACAACTGCACGAAATGCAATTGTTTATTATCTGCTCCGCTGCTTCTGGTAGAAGTTCTTGGGTCAGGCTTTAAATGACGTGCGTGATCTGTGGGCTGCTTCCAGTGCACAGGGATCGTGAAATGTGAAGAAAATGGAAACCAACAGACATATGGGTCTGCTGTGTGTCGTTTCTCACAGTGTAGCAGAGCTCCCAGGAGGAGGCTCAGCAGGGGACGAAGGCCCTTGGCAGGGCCCAGGTTGCTGAGGGGATGCAGGGCCCAGGTCAGCCCTGTGGCTGCCTCTCCCCTCTCGGAGCTCCCCATAATCTGAGTGTCCTGCAGCCGTGGCAGGGAGCAGTGCAATTACCCTGAGGCCTGCAGGGCCTAATGCCGCTCCGACTGAGCCGTGAGGGAAAGGGGGTGAGGCTGGGATAACACTCCGGCCTCATCTTGGCAGCCGACAGCATCACCTCGGAGCCTTCTTGCTCCAGCTGGCTTCAGGAGAGGGAAGGCATTGAGGGTCTGAAGTTTGCTCCGAGCCCTGCCGTGACGGCAGTTGCTGCCGTGTTGCTAGGGCAACCCGCTGATTTATGGATTTATTTTAAACCCCAGACCGATGCAGCTTTTGCTGGAGTGGTCAGCTTTGCGTGCAGGTGTGCTTTGGTGGTGGTGGAAGGTATCTTGTGGAACTGATCTGGAGAAGATATCTCCTACCTCCTCCCAAGTCGTTAGAGAGAGCACTGTCTTGGAGTTCAGCATTTTAATTGGGGTGTATCTGTGTGTGTCTGTGCACAGAAATTAAATATAACACTGGTTTGTGTATTCATGTCGATGCTTTGCTGTGCTACCAGAGCACTGGAAGCTTCACTGCCTTCTATCCCTGAAATTGCCATGCCTTTTTTGTTTTGTTTGCACATATGTATCTGTAAATGTGGCGTAAGTCTTCCTTTCAATTTTGTTATGAACACAAAACAGTTATTCTCACGTGTGTGGATAACTCAGCCTGCAGAATACATATGCTTCAGTGATACCTTCCTTTATGTACACTTTAACCCCCAAGATATAAGAGGCAGTAGGAAATTCATTCCAGTACTGTTCAGCAGCAGAGATGACTTTTTTTGAAACGTGTCATGATTAGTAATAGAGGCTTTACTGTAAAAACTGACGACACTTTTTTTTCTTCATGCAGCTGTCCCGTTCCCTCCAAGTCACCGGCTCACAGCTAAGGAAGTGTTTGATAATGATGGAAAACCCCGGGTGGATATCTTAAAGGCACACCTTATGAAAGAAGGGAGACTGGAAGAAAGCGTTGCTTTGAGAATAATAACAGAGGGAGCTTCAATTCTTCGTCAGGAAAAAAATTTGCTGGACATAGATGCACCAGTCACAGGTTAGTATGGAGTTATATGATGGTTGTTGTTTTGGGACATGTTAAATAATATGTTAGTGGATGCAGCTTCCGAAGGAGCTGAAAGGAAGCTTGAAAAGAACTTACTCTCTTCAATTCTTTATACTCTCTTTGTCTCTTCCCACTAAGATAACGGAGGCCATCAAGAAGCTTGTAAGAGAGGAAATGATCATATTTGCTGAACTCCCTCTGTTTCTAAGTCTGACAATGTTTTTAGCCTATATGAGATGATTTGAAGAACTTTCTTAAACTTGAAAAAGGTCCCTGGCCTTTTGCACCAGGAATTAATCCAGAAATGTTATAGACGTCCTTTACCATAGTAGCACTATTCAGATATACACAGTTTAGCTCTGAAGGAACGATGGTGGTACAGTAAATGGAAATCTTAATTAAAAGTTGAGGAAAATAATGAGTACAGCAAAAAAGAAAAAAATTAACAGAATCCCAGTTTGTGTTGCCTGGGGAATTAATGAATTGTGCTGGCTGCAGAACCCATTCTGCCCTTGACTATCAAATACTACCACCCACTCATTAATCCTCAGGAAATGCCTTATATTTTGAATTTCCTTCTCTAATTGTCTCCTGCCTCGACTACATTCTGAACGTTTGAATGCATTTGCTTGCTCTAATGTGCCTCCTCCCCTGTTTTGTTGCTGTTATCAGATATTAATGCATTTTTGGCATGAGATCTACCTGTGGCATAGAAAGTTAGTTGTGGGACAAAAGACAACTAATTTTAATCAGCTTAAACTGTGAAACCAAACCGTAAACCTGGTTTAAAAAGGCAAATATTTTTGTCACTTCTTTTGTTCCTGGGAAGGCCCACTCACTTCCCCAAGCAAACAAACAATCAAAGACATTTTCTCCTATTCTTTCCAACCTAGAAGGGTTACCAGTATTTATTGTCTTGTACTGGTAGCATTCACAAAAAAATACATAGAAATAGAAAGCCTTCATTTTCAGGAAAACTCTTCTTCTCACCAAAGAGCATAGTGTCTGGACTAGAATGATGCAGAAGTTATTAAAGCCTGTAATTTTTAAAATGACATCCAAATAAGGGATTCTGGGCTGACCTGGAGAGGTAATGTATATCATCTCTTATGTAATAATTAGCTTGTCACGCTGCCTTACAATTCTGATGGAAAAGATGTCAATCATAGTGCAGCTCAGGGATGAATAAAGGGAATAGGATGAATAAAAGGATCCCCTGAGTAGACTGAGAATAGTGTTCAACAGACATTTTCTTTGAAGGGAGAATACAGGCTGTTCAGGATGTTAAATGGAAGAAGTTGTGGAGAGGCAGTACCATTGTCCCTAACTGAGTGGCAGACGTGCAGAAATTCTGCCTGCTGTTCTGTGGAATATTTCATCTACTGAGAGACAGAGACTGTGGGATAGGTCTGCTGTGTCCCGACTGATTTCCATAAGTTCATACTTAAAAACAAAAAAAAGAACATTAATTTTTATTGTTTCTTAAATCCGTTTGAAGGTGTGTGGCTTGTTTTGAATTGTGTTTTGGCGATTAATCTCCTGAAGGTTACCCGATTGTATATCACTGGTGTAATTTAAGTCTTTGATTCTTTTTTCAGTTTAGCCTACGACTTGCTTTGTTCTTGCTTTTGAAATTATTCTTCTGCGATGATTGTGGTACTGCAGCATTCTTCAGGGTAGCTGATAGGTATTCTCTTTTAAGCTAGCGTAGGAAGGCTGGACTCCTAATGCTTGTTAGTGGGGTAGCTGAGAAGTGCTAATGTTCTGTATGAACAAACATGAAAGCCAGAGTTGTGAAAGTGATCATCAAAAGAAGAAAAAAATATGAAGGGAGGTTGGCAAAGCTTGTGAGGCATCGCAGGGCCTGACAATTTGCTTTGTATGAGTAGTGTGACAGCAGATGACTGGATAATGAGAATATCAGTTGACCGATGGTGTGGTGGAAGTGCCAGGTATACAGGCAATCAAGAAATAACTATGGAATGGAGGAAGGCTTTCTTCAGGCATACAGAAAAATAAAATCACTGATATAGTGGAGAAGAGAATAAATTTATAGATTTTAGGCATGGCAGGCAGTCTTGTTGAAGAGTGTCAGTCATTAATCATTAATATGATATCCTTTGTGGGAGATGCATTCATCTTTGAGAAACGTATCCCTGTAGCTGGTTGATGAGACGATGATCATCAAAAAGGGAACAGGGAGAGAGAAAACTAACTCTTGGAATAAGAGCATTGTGGATTCGTGCAATTGGATACTTGTTAAAAAACATGAAAAGTTTATTTTTCTTGAAGCCTTATGCAGCTTGAAATGTCTCTTTTTGTTCCTTTTGAGGGGCGAGATAGTTTTCCTCAGAAAAAAATATCATAGTTCTGCTTATAAGAAGTAATATGAGATAGAGGGTACATAGAAGACCCTGATTAGAGGGAGAAGAAGGTTTGTATAATTAGGGGATGGGGCAGAAGTCTTAATGTGGAATGCATAATCTATGATTTAGTATCTGTGTAAAACTTATTCTGATTCTGTGGAGAGCTGGAAGTACCAATATGATTGTCATTTTGAGTTAATATATTTTATTTTCAAATTTGTTAGGGCTTTCCAAATTCTCCTGATTAATTCATTTGAGACTTCAGCTCAAATTCCTATAGTTTGCGTGTAGCAAACTATGCGTGTGTGTATGTTACAGCTCTGGCTTATAACCAAGGTGAAATATCCTGCAGTTGTTACTCAGGGCTGCTGTTTGCTGGTATGAGTCTGACCAGAGTCTGAACTAAGAAGAAACTCCAAGTCCGTGCTTTCAGGGATCTCTTTTTACATCTGGAAAGCATTTAGGCAACTTTGTTTTGACTTTTGAAGGTGAGTTTGGAGGGATGAAGAGAATTGCATCAAAATAATCAAAGCTATGCAGAGGGGAAGGCTGCAAGTAGGGATTAAAAATGGTCCCAAGGACCCCTGAGAAGACAGCAGGGAAATGGGCTACCAGGATGCTGTCTGGTTGCCTGCAGCACCATGGAAGTAAGTATCCCTACCAGCCTTCATCCCCAGGGGAATGGGCAGCCAGCAAGGGAACAGGGATGCTGCTACCTTCCATGGCTTTGAATTGTTTCTGACTTCATCTACACCCTCTTCTCTTGGAGGCATGTGGTCTTTTTCTTAAGCTCGTGGGTTCGATGGGGTTGATGTACCACTAGCCTACAGCTGCTCAGTGTTGAGATGAAAGATGTCCGTATAGCAGCCTTAGGA
Source organism: Anas platyrhynchos (assembly GCF_047663525.1). Lineage (NCBI taxonomy): Eukaryota > Metazoa > Chordata > Aves > Anseriformes > Anatidae > Anas > Anas platyrhynchos. The sequence continues at coordinate 10,364,527 of NC_092590.1, forward strand.
TTTCCCATCCTATATTATGTACTTAGCAATATAAAGGCTCGTAGTGAAATTAGCTCCTTTTTATTTGGTTCTTTCAAAAGGCTAAGGAAGGATAACTCTGAACCTCCCTGATGGCAATATTACTGGAGTGACACCGAAGAACACTTGGGAATGCCAGATTCAGGATTGCCTGAATAGTTTTATGTGACCTTATTATATGCTTTCATTACTATATAGAGTGTTTCTGAGCAACCCTTTCCATAGCGACTAACTAATTAACTAATCGTTTGTATGGGGCCTCACTTGCAGATCTAAAATCTGCTGTCATTAAGTACTGAACGCTCTTACCTGCATGCTGAGCACTTGCCTCTTTGACTTCAGTGCACAGGTATATGTGTAGACTTCTGTGGCATTATCTATAACATGGTAATTCTGGGGAGTTTTGGAAGTGTTCAGTCAGGGAAAAAAAAAAATGTAGGTAGAGGCTTTGATGGGAATGCTGTCTTGCTTAGCTCCCGGGCTGTAAAATGGACTCCTTGGCTCGCTTGTGTTGCAAAGACAGTAAGTCATGCATGTCTGTCTGAAGTGATGCGATAGTGTTATGCTGAGTGGTGGTGAAAGGATGTGAGCAAGTTGACCATGCTGTCTTCAGACCAGGGTTTATAAAAGTTTTGTAACTGAAGCATGCTTCATGCAAGTGAAGAGACCACAACTTGGAAATTGCTCGCTGTCAATGGTTTATTCTGTCCACTGCATTGAAAAAAGTGGAAAGTGACAATATGATGGAGGAATTTGTAGCATATACAAGAGGGGTTGTACTTGAAACCTTAATTTTGTCGCATCCTACATATGGAGGGTTTTTTTTTCCTCATCATATTCGTAGTGTTCTCTTTAATTACTAGGTGTATGATTTCCTGTCATTAGTGGGCCTCAATTCACAGGTCCTTTTCAGAGCAATGAAACCTTTTGAAACATGATATATTGTTGTTTTCCTACATCTGCAAAAATCTCTACAAAAGGTTAAATAGTGTTATTCCATCCCCTCCAGATTAATAAAATTGAAGAACTGAACGGTCACATTGCAGAATTTTATTTCAACAGTAAAGTAACTGATGGCAACAGCCAATTCTAACTTTAAAGCTGGATCTAATTTTGAAATTGGCCCAGTTTTGAGTCTAGTGTGTTGCACTTGATGACCTTCCAACCTTAACATTTCTGTGATTCAAATTTATACCTTCTTAAACAACATCAACTCCAGAGTAGACCTAGAACCTGAGTGGTTTGTCTGATGTATCTCATTGTGCATTTCTTACCTTTTGAGTTATGTTTCTTGAAGACCTTGTTAGTTTCACAGATACTGAAAGGAAATACCATGATAACTTTTGTATGTAAGATAGCAGAAGTGAATAAATTTGTAAGAGATTTTTTTTTTAAGGTAAGTCTGTTTTTCCTGTTTATCTATTTTAAAAGAAATCAGCATGTTCTCTGCTTCTTCCTGTAACATGTAGGATCTCATTGTATACTCAGTGTGCACACCTTTTGGTTAGTCTCTGCCCATCGTTACTAAGAAAAGCGAACTAAGAACACAAAAATCTTAAGTCGTACACATCTTTATAAACCTGTGCATTGTTGCATATGGTAGTTACATGTAATACACCCACATCGTGCAGGCAGCTAGCTGCCTGTGCATAGATATTCTCAATTCTGTTTGCCTGGGCACCATCACCAGCAGTAGCAATGACAGCAGTTTCTGGCGTGGTGACAGTAGCCAGGCCACGTGCAGGCATGGCGTGGAGCTAGCATCTATCAGTTTCTCATTTAGAAGAGGAAAACAGAACCAGAGCGTATATTTGTTTTACCAAAACTTTCACATCCTTTGTTGAGAATGCCCTATACTATGTGCAAAGCTTTCTGAAATGATCTCTTCCTTGGCTATGTTGTTTGCCTCTACAAGTGCTAGTTTTTGGAGTGTGCATGTTTATAGATGTTGTAGACACACAGAAAACACTGTTGCTTGCAGAGCCTTCCTTGTTATTTGCATTGCATAATTTAAGGTCTGTAAATACACACGTCCAATGGGTATGTCAGTGCGTTAAAGGGTAACGCTCCCACTTGCAGTTTCATTGTCCTGTCTTTGGGGGAGGGGGCAGAATTTCATTGGCTTGGTTGAATGTCAGAATGGTACAGAAATAAAACTTAAATGTTCATTTTGCTTGCTACGCTTGTATTGTAGTGAGGACACAGAGTTTTGGCAATTTGAATGAGAAATTGATTGGCTGGGGGGAGGCTGTCGGCATCTGAGAATGGCCCGTGTGGGAACAACTGCAGCAGCTCTGGTGACTGTCAGAATCGTTTGTTGGATTGTAGGCTCATAAAAACTAGAGAGGGAAAGCCCTTTCCTGCCAGCGTGTGCCTTTCTGATCTTTGAGGCTTCCGGATATTCCCCGGGGGCGTTATTGCATGGAATGGTCAGGCCTCCTGGGTCTGAATGTTTCCTCGTGTTCCACGTACATTTTTCCCTTAAACTGCATCACTTAGATCTTTGTAAGCATAGGAAGCTTCTAGCTAAAGTGATCAATGCTAAGATGAGCTAATAAAAGTATTTATGCCCACGTTATAGTAAAAAGGCAATAATGCTTAAAATTGCCTCAAACTGTAGCACACATTTAAATGAGCTGATGCAATTGAAGAGCTGAACTAAAACAATTCTTTCTGTTTTTTTAACTTTTGAAGCAGTTTGAGATAGAATTCCAGCACAGAAAATAAACAAGATTGCTTATTAGTGGCCTACAAGTAATGTAAAGCCTGTCTATATTAGCACAACATCAAAGTTTGTCTGAAATTAACATTTCAGTAAAAGCAATTTTAGTTAAAACTTTTCTATTTCACACTCCAGTAATTTAATTTATACTCTAAACCTAACGTACCATGATTACTGTTGAGGACACTATTGAATTTCCAGGACACTGTTATAACTAAAATATTTACTTGTCTCGAAGAAAACCATTTGCGTGGTCAAATCCTAAAACTTCCCCCCCAGTAGCTGGTGTTTTCAGACGCCAAGCCTAAATGCTTTAATGCTAGTCGGAAGCCTGGATGCCTGCTGCTTCTGAGGGTAAGCGTTAATCACAAGAATTCTTCTTTTCCCATCTTTGCCATATCGCATTCATTAAAATTATCTTTAAAGGCTGCCGTTAATGTTGTTTGTGATGCTACAAGTAAACAGGTGACGGGGTCTGCACTCTGAGCAGGGCACTGGGGGTCCCATGTGAGGTTGTTTTCTGTACCTCAGCCAAGTGGTCGTATCTTTACCTTGTGAGTAACTTCAGCTGCTTTAGCTGTATTATACACTTGCATCCTTATTGAAGACGTATTTGCTATAATTTTTGAAGTGGTTAGGTTTACTCTCAGTGTATGCATGAGTGCAGTTTACTATTGTAGCAGTTATTTGCCTTTACATGTCACTGTTGAGAATGTTATTAGAACAGAGAACCTCCACGTTAAACTTCTGTTAAAAAATAATTTGATATAAACATACTGTTGAACAGCTAAAGTGAACTTGATTAAATCCTTTAATTGGCTTGCTGATTAAAGCTGACACTGCTCCAGCTATTTTGCATGCTTTATTGAGGATTCATAATAAGTCGAATCACTCGCGGCTTAAAAACTGAGACTTCTGAAACAAGGTGGAGATGTAAGGCTGTATGTATTGCAGTTTTTTGATCTGTTCCTTCGCTAAATGCTTCTGTCAGTTCCAGATATGGATTGAAATATGCCTGCCTGCATCCCTGGTAGAACAAAGTGATTGCGTCTTGTAGCTTAATTGAGCTTCCTCAGACATTAGCATCTGACATTTTGGCAGAGCTGATGTTTTCTAGTAGCAGCTGCCTAAATCTATCATTATTGCCAAGGCAGTGGATACTACAGACAGTATTCTTTACAACTACCTCTCTTGTTCTTATAAATAATCCATTTATAGTTAACTTGCTGTGGTGCAGAAATCCTAGTCAGATAATCCAAAGCGAAATCGTGGAGTCGTAGATTCCCTTCAGGTATGAAGCTTAATTTGAGGCTGTGAAATGGAGGATCAGATCTGTACTGGGCTTCAAGTCAGCACAGAAGTTGTATTGATTTTAAAAATAACCACCAGTGAAAATACAAAACAAACAAACAAACAAAAAAAGCTGCTTGCAAATACCTAGCCCTTTTAGGCCTTTGTTCTGACTATTTAACTTTTATTTCAGTGTGGAGATGCTTCTTCATCAAGTAAATGCCAATGACTCAATATTTCATGTTAGCATTTCTTCTAGGGCTACTCCAAGAAGACACAGAACAGCACAGTATTTATTTTGTTTTTCGAAGATAAATTTTTTTTGAAACTCACAAATCAAATTTCATATTTGTTTTATGATCATTTAATCAGTGGCACAACTGTGGTTAGCACTCGGTAGTTCCGTAGTTTTGCTCCTTGGGTTTCTTTTCAAAAATAAGCATGATGTTCGCGCCTTGGAGTGCTTGTTAGAGATAAAGAGATCCTTTGTTCTTGCCTTTTGTGTTTTCTTCACTTTGCCTAGTTATCTCTCCTTCTGATCCTGGCCTCAGGTTAATTTAGCTCCATCTTGGGTCGTAGTTTATATTGGAAGGAGGTGTGGGAATCCAGTGGGATTGCTGCTGAAATCACAGCCACCCACGTTCCCTCCTCCTCCCCCAGTTTGGATTGCGGAGCTGCTGAAATGAGTAAGACAGAAGGGGGTAGAGGGAAATTCCAGCACACGTTTGCCTTTTAGTCCTTCGCCCCCGGCCAACCCAAAATCTAACAGTCGTGCACGATCTGGAGTGTCCCCCTCTTTGTGCGTGTGTGCGTACGTGCATGTGAGGAAAAAACAGAGGATAAGGATTTATACATAAGGGAAGGGAAAGGGAATTGCTTCTGTGTTACTCACACCGTACCTGCAACTGTAGAGCAGCCAGAGCATAGAAATCAAGCTGGGAACAGTGAAGAGTGAGAAGAAAAGGAACTGGAGGAGTGTGAGGGGGTGGACTAATAGCAAGACAGAGACAAACAGCATTTGTGTTAGCTGATCATTGCCACTTGGAGACTATATCCTGATGAGATAAACCACTCCGCTTATCTGATTTGGGAGCTGCTGTGCAGATGCGTGCCCCTCTTGCTTAGAGTCCGGTTGCATTTTCGGAGCTAACACAAGCTGTCTCCTGTTTTCATCTGTGCTTGATGGCTGTGCAGCTAGCCTTTCACCAAAGCCTGGCAAGTGCAGAGGAGATGGCTGGCAGGCTCTTTCTGAAGAGATACTATAAATATTACCTGCCTTCACTTAGGAAGAGCATGACTCCGAGAGCATTAGTAGTTGGAGGTGATGCTTATAGAAGGATGTTATTCTGGGCTGGGTTCTGTTTCTGCTTCTCCCTGCCTTTAGATGCTTTTCCATTAGCATTTTAATCATTTAAAAAAATGCTATCAGAGCTGAGATGGATACTTTATCTATTTGGTTTTCTGCAATTTATCAAGATAAAACATTTATAGAATAATTTCCAAGTGTATATAATATTCTCTGTGAAGATTTTGCCTTTTAAATGGAAAATCTGCTATAGTTCAAAACATTTTAATTAGTTTAAAAGAATCCAGTACTTCTAAATTGCTTTTAAACTTTGTAAAATCCGTGCTCTTTAAATAAATGCACCAGTTGTGAAGATTTCATTGTGCTGAACGGGAGCATGTTTTCAGTCTGCAGTTGATTCCAGAGAACCTTGGGAAGTGTCACTGGTAGGATTGTGGCAGTAGTGTATGTAATTTTAGTGGTGGTGTGTCCAGCCATACAGTCGTCCACTGACTCTAAGGGTCATTATCTGCCTTTTTAGGGTATCAAGCTATAAAAAGGTGAATGAGTTTCAAATGGTTCCTCGGTGGTTTTTTTTTGTTTGTTTGTTTGTTTTGGCATCCAAATCTAGTTGAAATTTATGCTTTGATACCATTCAGGATGCTAATTACTTTGTGAAAACATTCTCGATAAGTGAGGAGCATCTTGTTCCTGGTCCCAAAGCAGGAAGTCCTATGCTGTTTGGTTACTGCCTTTTGTCATTGCATAAGTGATACCTGGAGCTTAGCAGTTGTGTTGAACCTCGTGCATCACTTGCTCTGAGTCTTGTGGCTTTCTGTGAGGTTTTTTCAATCCAGCTTGCACAGTCACCTTTAAAAGAGGCAACCTAAGGCAACAACAGCAGCGAAGTAAGCTCCGCTTAAGAGCCTGTGACTAAATATCAAAAACATTCTTCTGGTGCTTAGCTCAAGGGAAGGCACTACAGGGAGTCCTTCTGGCTGGTTAGGTACATCAGCATCATTGCTTTCAGAGGTTACGTCTGAAAATTGCTGCGTTGAATTGCAAGAAAAAAATATTGGGTAGACACTTTTCCCCTCTGCTCCAAATCTACCTCCATATGAAATTCTACTTTTACAGGTGGAAAACACCATGAAAGGATTGTTCCAATCAAAAGGCACAGAACTCTGAAACCCGAATGAATTGCTCATGAGAATTCACCGCAGGGTTTTATTCACCCAGATCAAAAATAATTGTCTGCATAATGAAGGAGATGGAATTGAGTGAACTGTCAGATTTATTCTTTATTAACCCGTATTAATAAAGAAAACTTTCAAGTATCATTTTAAATGTTGAAACTTAAAAAAAACAAGCCAAGCACATTTCAGCTCGTCTTTCATGAGTCTCCTGTGTTCCGTGCCCTCTGTACAGCAGTCTGAGAACTGCAGGGTGGCAGCATGGGTGGGAGGCACTGCCGGTGGTCACAGAAATCAATCCTGTGACTTCATCCTTTGGCAAAGTGGCAATGCAAAAACACTTCAATTTTCTTTCTGCTTGGCTTACTTTCTGTCACAGGCAGTAGTCGGGGCTGTCTAGAACAATAAATTATGAAAGTTAATGTTGCTTCTTTGTTCCACTTCATTTCATTTTTATTTTTTTTTATCAGGCTTAAGAGAGAAAAGGCTAGCTTCCATGCAGATAACACAATTAAAAATTAAGAAAAAAAGACTGGAGAGCTGTTTGTAAGGTTAGCCTACATATTTAAACCTGGGTATATTTTTTCCCTAAAGAAACTCAACAACTGTGGTTGAAAGGGTAAAATACTTTTGAGAATCTTGCCTTCTTTAGACTTTGAACTGATGAGAAAATGTATATTGCTATTAATTATTAGAGCCTAAGACAGGTGATAACCATTTAACCGAAATTTTACCTGCTATAAGATTAGCATGATAAGCCAGTGTTGAAATGAGAGTAGGCTGCTCTTTAATTATGGCTAATACAATCATTGTTAAGAATTTGAAGGTGGTTTGTATGTGATGCTTGTTATTTTAATGATGGATTGCAGCAGATTAAAAATAGGTTTGTAGTCTGCTGGTACTCTTAGAATTACTTTGTTTATTTTTGTTTTCATTAAGGTAACTACTACTGGAAGTAGAGTTGCTAATTACAGAATAAAAACCCAACAAAAACAACAGCTTAATTGCTAAATGCATATAGGAGTTACTTAGGGCCAAAAATACCTCTTAATATAAAGGGTTAGAATCAAATAAATCAAATCCTTTGCAAGTCAGTAGTCCCTCCATGGCAATTCAGTGGAAATGCACCTAGATTTTTTTTTTTTTTTTTGTAAAATTAAAGAGGAAGCACTAAGGACATGTGGGGAGAAGTCACCAACGAAGCACGGTGTAGACTATTTGTATTGCTCCCTGAATTCTTGTTAAGGGAACAAATCTATCCTCAGTAAGCTGGTGACTTTAGCAACACAAAATGACTTGTGACCACTGCCTCCAGTCTAGGCATGGGTAAGTGCCTCTGCTTTTTGTAGTTTGGAGGCTTGAGGCTGCAAAATACGGAGACTATGTCAAATGCAAGATCTTCTGAAGATACTAGCTGCTTTGAGTGTAACAAATTGCAGATGTCATCTGGTGGTATGTGTTTGGTACATCTGGCAGCCTCCATCAAGGCCATATACTCCTCCATATGCATGAGGGCAAGAATAGCCACAGCCATTATGGTAAGTCCAAAACACCAAGGTCTCCAGCTGTTGCTGCAGTCATAGGCCGGAAAACTCCAACAAATGTGTGTGAGAATATGAATATAAACACTTAATGCAAGTCAGCCTTTTATTTTTGAAGTGCAATTTCCTTTTTCGAATTACACGTTTCAGAGAAATTTTGGTTATCTTAATGGCGCAGGCAGGGACAAACTGGATTTGTTTTGGATGGAGGTGGCAACGACATGATGAAAATCTGCCACCTTTGCTTGGCGCACGTTTTTATTGCAGAAGGAAATTTGTTTCAGTCGCCTAAGCGGAAATTTTAAGTTTTGGCTTCAGTTGGTCAAACCTTGTTGTCTCTGAGGGTGTTGTAGCACCTCAAGGGCTGTATTTTTAAAAATCAATAAGAATATCAGGAATATATCATCTGTCCTGATCTTTATATAAAGCATTTTTTTCTTTAAGAAGTGGTTTTAAAGTCTAATATTAATTGAATGGGTAAAGGTTAAAGCGTTGCAGCAGTAGCAGTTCTTCACTGTGCTATTGAAGCTAAATTACTCACTTAAGCTAGTTTAAACAAAATCAAAGCATTAGTCTGCCAAAAGACATCTATCTTCTGTCACATTTGCAGGTTCTGTTGTTCTCATTTCATCACATGCTTTCCCCAGGCATCAGTGACTTATTCTCCAAACTAAGTCTTTATTTTCAGCATGGGATTTCATTCAGTAATGAAGATGATAATGTTTTTATGTTCTTGCTACACAAGCCCTTCCCTTAAAATCACAGAATAACTTAGGTTGGCAGGTGCTTTGGAAGGCATCTGGTCCTGTCCCTTGCTCAAAGCAGGGCCAGCTTCAAAGTTAGGTCCAGGCTAAATTCTGCTGATTGGTTTCTCAGCTCCCAACTTGCCTGCATTCCTTCTTCTGACACCATGAACAGACATCCTACTGTTCTGACTGTACGGCGAGGGAAGGAATCGTATTCGTTAAGCATCAAGCCTATCCCCTGTTCTATCAATTATCCACATTGTCTGTTTTGCTCCACGAACCCCAGTGACTCATTCTGAGCTCAGACCGTTTCACACTAAGCCTATGAAACATTTCTTTGACTCTTTGGACAAGGAGGACTAATATGTAGTACTCCCTCTCTTCCCCCACCATCCCCCTACCCCTCGTTTTTTTGTCTTTTCCCTCTTTTCCTTGTGACTTTATCCATGAAAAAGTCTGGCCATGGACAAGTAATTTTTTTTCTGTGCACTGTCTCGTGTTTCTCTTCTAAAGACCAAGTTTTTTCACATGTATTTCCTGGGGCAGGCACTGCTGACACTTAAACCATTGTTAATAGCTATCATTTTGCATTGCTTGACTGATGATTATTCACCACGAAGAGTACCGAAGGGTTTAGGCAAGAGCATGGCATTCAGAAAGGCTGTCATGAGTTTCTATAGCTGTGTTGTCTGTACCTTCCTTGAGTAGCTGCCTCCTCTGTCTGCCTTTGGAGTTGTAAAGCATTGCTTGTAGAAGACTTCGAAGATACGTTAATAACAAAGAGAATCCACCTCTCCACAGTTTTCCACAGAAATTCCTGATTTCACTTTTAATAACAAAGAGAATCCACTGGATGGGTCGTTGTTCTACCTGAAACCTTGGCCTCTCTCGTAGATAATACTTAAAATTTTAGTTTGGTGTACTTGAAATGGAATCTGACTTGCAAAAAATCTGACTCATCCTTTTTTTTTTTTTTTTTTTTTTTTTTTTTTTTTTTTTTTTTATGTTTTAAGGTCATGGCCTAAATCTTTTGAACCGTTGGAAGTGAAGTGTTAGGTTCAACTCCTGTTAGCAGTTTGGGTTACAGGGGTATAAAAACAACTTGTCTCCTCAAAGTCTGTGTCTACAGGAGCAGTAAGGGGAGAAGTGTTTAAGGAGGGCATGCTTCTAGTTGCACGAAATGAATTCACATTGAGAACTTTGTGGAAAAAATAGATGCTAATGTTTGAATTTTTGGTTCAGTGTCCATCCTGTTCCAGTTCTTCCTGGTGAACTGGAAACCTTCTTCCAGTAAATAAGTGTTTATATTTACAGGGTATACTACATGTGATCTCAAAGCATGGTTATTGTAACTGATGAATGTGCTGTGTGGGTGCTGTATCAGTTGTGAGGCTCTGGTATATTTGCATGCATACAGGGAATCATGTAATTAACCACATTAAACTGAATAATACACAGCCTCCCCATTGTTCCTCTTTATGGGTGTAATTAGATGCTGAGAGAACTATAGCAGGAAATAGGAACAGTTTCCTCCTGCCACCCCTCAAACAAGTTTTCAGTTCCAATTAAAATAAATTACATTTTCAACCAGAAGAGATTACTCACATGATATCTATGTCATTTAGAAACAGGCACAGAAAGCCTGGTGCAAAGGTAAATATTAGAAAGGAGAGAGCGGAGGAGAACAATTTAGAAATTATAACCAAGTGGAATTCCAAAGCTGACTCTCTGAATTGCTCAGTTACTCTCCAGTATGAAATTTCTCCTAGAGGTTGAATGATGGGGTGGGAAGCCTCCTCAGGAAACCTTGGGTACCAGAGATTCCATTTGTTAAACTGGGTGTTGTGCTTTGATGCTTTGATTGAAGAGTAAAATTTTATAGGTTTAAAATTTTAGGTTTAAATTTTTTAGATTTTACATTAAAAACAAACAAACAAAAACAACAAAAGATTTATTTTGTGAAACTGAGTAAAGAAGTAATATGTGACACTTGGTGCCCCAAACCCTCCTATTTTGATCCATCAGATATTCCAAGAGTGCATTGTTCCCTGCACTGCTGCAGCAAGAGGATTTGCAAAACAAACAGAAGAAAGTCCTTCACTATGATGCAGTTAGATGAAAGCTTGTTTTGTTATTACCATTTTTTTTTGCTGAGGCATCACATTTCATGTCACAAATAAAGCAGATGTTTGGTTTAAAAGCATAAATAAGAAATGAGAGGGAAAAACACAGTGAAAATCATATGAAAGAGGAAAAGCCTAGTCTTCGGGCTAATAAAGTATGCAAGGGAAAACAGCTGTCTACTTAGGCGTTTTCCAGTGCAGGTAATTTTATTCCTCTTCATGAGGATAAAAGGATGGGTAAGATGGTGCGAGAAGGAAGTTCTGGGAGATTCATAATTCTCTAGCATCATCATATATTTTCAGTGACTAAGTCTTTTGGTAGAAGTCATGGCAAACGATGGTAGTCCCTTTAGTTTAAGCGTGCAGGAAAACAGTCTCCTGTCCTTTCCTTAAGTATTGTGGCTGTATAAAGATGGTTTAATTAGGTATAATTAGTATATTAATCTCATTGGCTTGTGTATGTGGAGGATGGCTCCCTAGGCTGTGTCTTCATGGTACCAGCTACCTACAGTACCTCCACGTGATGATCGTAATGTGAACAGAATGTGGTTTGGGGGAGGTTCTTGGGCGAAACAGAAGGGAGCAAGTATATATATATATTTATTATCACGCTGCTGTATATTTTTCAGCACTTTCTTATCCTGCAGATGCAGTCAACCTGTGTTTGTGTGTCTGTTGGAGGATGCTATCTGTCACCTGTCCTTTCTTCTTCCTAAGTATGCTTTTGAAGCTATGCGTGTGATGCATCTTGCAGTCCAAATTCAGCAGTATCAGAGGATTCTTGCAGGTGAGAGAGCTCCATTCTCAAAACAAAACACACACAAAAAACACGGGATCTGAAGCCTGACTAGTAGAGTAGTTTTTCAGAGGTTATGGCTGAGTATCTTGATAAAACATGAAAAAATAAAAAGTTACCTGGTTAATTGTTGGATGGAAAAAGCAGGGAGTTGGAGAACCTGGCCAGTCAAGCCATGCTTGTTACGTTTGGGTTAGGAGCAACCTCACCTCGTTTCTGTGAATTTTCAACGTGGCTTATCCTGTGAAATTTAGTATAAAGGTAGTTTAGATCTGGACTGAAAATCTGAGCTGCATTTGCGAGACTGGGTAGCAGTTCATGTTTCTGCAGTTGTGTGGTAAACTCTGAAGTACAAGCATTGCTATGACAATTCAATTGGAAAATTAGCAGCACAGTATGGGAGATAGCTCATTCTCCTCCCACTTCTTCCCCATCTTTTCATCTACAAAAATAGTATAATTCCTGGCAATCTTCATATTTTCTCTGCAATTTTCCAGTGTCCTTGATGATATTGGAAAAAGTACAAGGCTTAATTGCTTCCTTTTTTTGAGATATATGAAGAGATTGCTCTTCATATATTTTTTTTTCAATGAATACTGTTACTTTTTTAGGTTTAAAGTTAAAATGCTGAGACAGTTTTGTGAAATTGGCTGTAATGGTAAGTTCCGCTCATTACATAAGGAATTTAGAGCATGTTCTGGTGCAATCCCCACTGCTAGTTTGCCAGCTGTGAAGCTACAACTCTCCTTTTTGGTCTGATGCAATCCTGGAGTTATTCTAGACAACATTATACCTGTTGGTTGAAGGGTGAAACAAGTCCTTCAGAAGCCGCTTCCTCAGGTTAGCAGAGCTGAGCATCTTGAGGCCTTCATTTTCCCTCACCCGCTGAGGAACTGCTGAGCCCGTCTAAGTGACATTTCCTCCGGAGTGGTGGTGACCCCTGGAGCTGAGGTTGCTGCCACCTTGGCTTTCTGGATCATTTGTATGTCAGCAGCCTGACCTACCTGCTGGCTGTCGGGGCTCCCCGGGCTCCAGAGCGCCTCTGAACCTGTCTGCAGCTGTTTCAGTGTACGAAGCGCACTGAGACCTAACCTGGCAAAAATTATCTAATTAAATATAGCGACTGACTTTTTGTCCTTCAGCTGTGCTGAAACGGTTCATTTTGCTCAAGGGTGGTTGGGATCAGGAGCTGGAGCAAGGGGGACTGCTGTGGCCAAGGGCATGATTAGCTGAGGCTGCCACAAAACCCCAGGCTGAAATTACTTTTACTTCTTAGGGAAGCTGAAGCTGCTGTGTTTCTTTGAAATAAGGTGTTTTCCTGAACGCTCAGGAAAGGATAAATACCAGTACCTCAAATGCGCAAGAAAGTCAAATATATAATCCAGGTTTGTTTAATATGCATAGCCAAAGTGTGTAATGCTTTTCTCATTTTCTTATGGTATGATATTTAAATTATAGGAGAGATGCAGTACTTCTTGAAAAGTAATTTGCTATGGTCCTGTGTTGCTGAAGTATTGCTATTATATGGAAAATCTGCTGGTATTTTTCTGACTGTTGTGGAATTATCCTAGACTCAATATTTGAGTCATCCTGTTTCAAATGAGCTGTGATGCTTTTGTCATCAAGGAATTCAGTACGGCATGACGCTTCTTCACAATGATCTCTATCTGGTAAATATGCTGAAATTATACTCATGAAATTTGCTCAAAAGATGAAAAGGTTGCATTTGGTTTCGCTGAAATAATTCTCTGCGGAACCAATGTAATGGAGGTCAACTGTTCACTTGTAGGCTTACAGAGAGTGTGAAATCAGTATGGGTATATGAACGCACCAGAGACAGTTTGTTTTGGCCTGGGTTTCATGCAATTGTGTGTATAAGCACACACACGTTACACTTGATCCTAGTGAAGCATCAGAATTTATATTTTATATGCTTTTTTAAAGATACTTGAGTATTGATAGTAAATAAGCCTGCGTTCTTCTTCAAAAGTAGTGGAGTCACTTGTGCAAGTGCTCAAAATTATGGCTTGCCTTGCAATTGTTTGTAACTTGTATTCTAAATACCAGATAATTATATACTAGATGAATCTTTTGCTGCAGTCTTCCTTGGGTTTTGAATTCTCTCCTTGCGAGTTTCATTTTGTTGTACTCCAAGGAATATCAATGAGAAAGGAATTTCTGATAGTTTAGCATCCATTCGTTACTTGTTTTCAGTCATGCAGTCTGTTTATAGAGATTTTTTTGTCTCGGGTGATAAATGATCTACTTCCTCTTGGCTGTGTTGCCTCCACGATGCCCGTAAAGAAGCCAGCTAACCTTGTGTGAGCTTAGGAATGCCAACACGTAGTTAGCTCTGCAATTAGTTCCGGCAGGAAGCTTTTAGCTATATTCTTCATGTAGGCTGTGGTGACCTGAAGTGGAGGTTTTTTGATGTTATCTCCTCCCCTGTGTTTTCCACTCATGCTTGTGTCCTTCTTGGGGCAGGCACCTAGCATTTCATCTTCTCTGTTGTGTGCTTGGGTGGAGGCTGCTCGAATACTGGGGCCAAGAACTACTCAAGTCTAATTTATTTTTTATCCCATTTTGTTTCATCAGAACCTTTTGCTGAAAGCATGGAAAAAAAAAATGTCATGTTGGGGAGCACTTAGCACGCTCTCTCAGGTGTTCTCTTAAATGAAAAAGCAGCCCCTTTCAAACAAGAAAACCTAAATCACCCAGAAATGTCAGCTTCTTACTGCATCATGCAGTGTTTTTCTGTAACAATTCATCTTGCTAATTCTTCTTGTTGAAATTACAACGCCTTTGCTTGTCAAAAGCCCTGTGCAAGTTAGTTCTCTTCCAGTCATCTTTCCCCAGTTCTCCTGTGTGAGTTTTCAAAGCTCTCTCTGACCTTCCGCTCACTTCTGTTTTCTCAGCACATCTGGTCTTAGCTCTTCTCATTGTTTCTTTTTGCTATCTGAAGCCCGCTTCCTCTCAGTCACATCCTTCCGCAGAGACACGTGAGATCGGTGCAAGTGTTCACTTTATTTTGGCTGTCATTTAAATGCTGTGGCCAAAGGCTGGTGTGTGGATTATGTACAACTTCGTTTGACATCCTTTATCTTGGTGGAAACCAAGCTGCACCTTTCTAGGACCAGTATGTCAGTTCTTCATCGGGGTTTGAGGTTCATGGATGAGGTTCAACAGCCTTCTTCCTTCTTTTGAAAGGCAATTGTTGTGTTTTGGTTTGGAGTGTGTGTATTTGGTGGTTGTTTTTGTTGTTGTTGAATCTGGTGTGTGTGCCAAGTCCCGTTATAAACAGAGTTGAAAGGACTTGCATCTTAAAAACAAAGAAAACCCATTCTAGTTCTGTCTTTAATCCTGATTCCCTTCAATAGTCTCAATTACACTCAATCTCATTGAGTTGCCTTGGCACATTGCATTTTCTGTGCACAAATATTCAAGTTTGGTACAGTTTGAAAACAAGCTGTATGACTTGCCTCCTGTGTGAGGAAGTGTGGAGATGGATTAGTTAATATCGAGTATGTTTGTTAACAGATTTTAGGAAATTCTGGAGAAAGATCCAATGTTGCCTTAAAAAAAATAATAAAATAAATCTTAATGTAAAGAAGTGTCTCTGCTTCTGTCTTCCTCAAGGAAAATGGGTTATGCTTTAGATGTCTCTAAGCAGGAGGTGAGGAGAGGGAATTGTGCTTAAAAATTAAAAATAAAATAAAAATTAAAAAAAAACCAACATTTTATTTGTGAAGGAGTTTGAGTTTATCATAGTTCTCATCTCAGACTTCCTACAAGATGAGCAGCTATGACAACTATGGTATTTAAACAGGTTTTATGTCTTTTTTTTTTCTTCATATCCTTTTGTATGAAATACATTTTGTCTGCATTTGGTAATGGCAGGAGTAATAATTCAGCTAGCACTGAAATACTGCTATGGAGTCATTTGGGATGTTATATCCATGTTATACTGCAGTAGTGGATGTGACATTCCTAAAGTACCTAGTGCAATATCTCATTTAAAGGGATATTAAATGGCCTTTGTACTTCCGGAATCAGACATTATCAGGCCCTTTTTTCTATGGCATCGGGCATGAGTGTTCTCTGCTCCCAGCTTAGAAAGAATCAACTTCTAATTCATTTACTGAGAGCTGCTCTTGAAATAAGAATTGCAGCGAGCACTGTTTGCGGCGGTTCTCAAAGGACATGTAAAGCTTGGCTCTCTCTCTCTAATGGATGACTGCTGTTAATCCTGAGTGATGATTCTTGCTGTAGTTAATATTTCATAACCAGGCAGCGTGTTTGCTGAAGGGAGTTTTAATATAGTGGGCCCTGGTTTTGGGAATAGCTTAAGGGCTCTGTACCCGCGTGTGTTCTGACAGAGCAGAGCACGCGTTTTCTCTTCTCCGTGGTGCTGCTCGTGTTTGCAGAGCTTTCAGCTGTGCTTTTATTTACTTACCAAGGTTTTATTCCAAGTACTTCATCTTGCAGGCACCTTTTAGGTGCCTCCTAATTTTGTCATAGTGGAGCTGCAGGCAAGGTTGAAGCAGGTAATCTGAAGGTTAATTGCTGTCCCAAGGTACTGCACAGCCTTCCACTTGCACTGCTTCCAGCAGCAGTAGAAAACTGTACTGAGCCCTGCTTCTTCTTTTTCCATGAGATAGCTAACACAGTATATAGCAATAAATGTCACAGAACTATGAATTAATACTACTTTGATTCCTGTGTTAGTAGCAATTTTTTTCTGGAATCTAATGTTCCTTTTCCATTCCTTATTTTATTTGCTAGCTCATTATATACTGCTTGGGCAGACTGATTGCTCTTGGCAGCTCTTTGCTGTTCTTAGCACAGGCAGCTCCCAGGCAGCCACTTTGTTGTTGGGTTTGGGTTTTCTTGGGTTGTAACAATATTGACTGTGGAAGCGACCACTCACATTATTGGTGCCTGACACGATTCAGGGCTAGCTGTAGCTCTGCTGAGTATCCTGCTTGCAGTGACGTTTCACTCACTGGATTTTCTCCAGAAGAAGAAAAAAAAAAAAACAAAACAGATATTTCTGACAGGCTGAGTTAACTCTGCGGTAGCAGGATGGAGCTGTAAGCCCTGAACCCCAGAGGTTGCAGGGGCTGCAGTGTCCAACCACTGCTGGGACAGTGCCAGGGCCCCTTCACGAGTCTGGAGAGGGGCAAAAAATGGGCACAGGAGGGCCCTACTACAGAGAGGTCACTGGGAAACTTAGTGTGCTGATCAATAAGCTGACTGGGAATTCTTAAAGGAAAGCCTCTTCTAAAGATAAAAGCTTTATTTTATTTATTCAGTCGACCTGGGAAGAACACAAGTCCACGTGCTTATTCCTTGGTATAAAAATTCCTAGGGATATTTATCTTTTGTGGTTGCTATTACCCTTAACGTTTGAATCAAGCATAGTCAGTGACTGCATATAATATTTTACAAGGTTCGGTATAGTTGTCTCAGAACAGATGAACCCTAAATGGTATTTAAACACTGTTCTTAATCATGCCTGTTATGCTACGTATGCATCTCTCTATATGTATTGATTTTTTTTTTTTAATTAGGTCTGTTCATTTGGACTACTGTTTGTTCCCAGCAGAGTCGAGGAGGTGCTAAAGAATGATCTGGTTTAGATGCTCTGATGGAAAATGAATTTGAAAGAAACAGCAGAATGTGTGTGCTGTATGGAGTGGCCAGGTATATTGCTCTAAGCTTTGTGCCAGAGACTTAGGCACATGCCATTAAAACAAAACAAAACACCAAGAGAACCAACCACCACCACCAGAAAAAACAAAACTTGAAAGTTGCATGGCACGGCCTTTTGTATTCTCTTGGAGTACGTTTTGTTCTTTGGAAAGGCACATTAACTTGATGTTCATCAAACAGCTTTTGTCAGTAGGTGACTCACATGGAGTACCCCATAAATGTGTGATGGAAAGAGGACACTGAGGGGGCGTGCATTTTGCTTAGTTGTTGTCCAGAGGAGCACAGTATCAAATGGGCAATTCAAATAATAATGGTAACATTCTGGAAAATGGAATATTCCAGGAGTGAAAAAGGCAAAATTGAATGGATTTTGAGCTCTCAGGGAACAGCACTCAAGCAAATGCTGGGATTTGTAGACTGAGTTAATTTTCTTGTGCCTTTTTTCCCTGAGGACTTGTGTATAATGATGTATACAGCAGGTTGTCTGTAGCCAAAGGCTTTTAGAAAGTACTCTGCCTAGGTCTTTGTTTCATCCTACTGAAATGGGAAAGGATTTCCAAGGGACAGAATCAGGCAGATGTTGAAAGGTTTTGAAAAGCTCCCTGTTCCTACATGCTGACTGGATTAACGAGGCACTTCTCAGCTCAGAGCATAATTGTATATGCTGTTTATCTTTTTCAACTAAAAAAAAAAAGTTCCTTTTTTATCACTAGTCTTTGATATAGCTATTCCATTTACCTGTCCAAGCTTCATTTTTGACTATTCCTTCCAAATTTTAAATGAATATCGAACCTTCACGTATGTTTTCTAGATATCCGCCCTGATGAAAAGACAGTAGGGCTGATTTGAAAGAATCCATCAGATTCTGCAGAAGGTTATTGCACTGCTCAAAAATACCCTAAATTGAAACAAAGCAATAAAACCAAGAACTCACTAAATACATGCTATAGTAACTAGAAACTTACTATATATATTTAAAAATTACATATTAAAATGCATTACATATACGCTATTGTATATGTAATGTATTTTTAAAAATACAGAGAGTATGTTACAGATGTACATCCTAAGTAAGGGGAAGTATGGTGCAGAAGTACTTTTTTCTATTCTTTTCTTTTCCTTTTTTTTCTTTAATGAAGTTGCTTCCACCCAGGTGGTCAGCATCTTAAACCTGTGGAGCAGATGGTTCTCGCCGGGAGAGTGAAATGCAGAAATGCAGAGTGCAATCTAATGGTGCCAGACCATGCAGGACAATCTGTTGCCTGAGCTTGCCTTAAAAGCAGAACAGGAACAACCCAGAATTCACAGATGAAAAAACAGCCACAGTCCAAAGTGGGACAGAATAAAATTTAACGGAGTATTTCCTGGGGAACATAAAGAAATGCTTGAATAGCAGTAGGAGAGAATGGATTTTAAATGAATGTGTAATTGCATTTGAATTTATTTCCTTGCTTTTACCTACTGAGTGGCCAAACTGTACAGTGAGGAAAGATTACTTTTAAGGGCTGTCACCCCCCTTTCCTGTGATGAGCCCATCAACACGTGCTTTGCTGACCACCTCATGCATAAATAGATGTAGAAGGAATCCTATCATTCTCGGCCATACAGTAAGCACAGCAAATCTTGTGTTACTTTCTCCCCTTCTCTAAAAGCAGAGTCCAGTCCTTTTTGCAGTCATGCATTTGTTGTTTATTTGAGGGGTTACATTCCTCTCCTTTCTGTTATGCTCTTTAAATTGCAGAATTTCCTGCAGATAATGTAACTATACCTTGCATGAAAATGGTGGTGCTTCCCATCTCACCATGGAAACATCTTTTTTTTTTAATTTTCTTTGGCCTTCAGTCACATTTTGTTTCTTTAACAGATGCACAAGCAGAGTTTGAAAGGCCTCTGCATTAGAAATGTGGGCTTGCTCATATTACCTTTTCTCATCTTCTTCAGTGCATCTGCTTCATGTTTGCCTTTGGGAGGCTTCTGATGTCCTGCCTGAGAGATGGGGTGGGTTCGCATCTCAGAGAGCAGGCTCTCAAGGCAGGCCAGTGTTAGTTTCATGTCTTTGTAGCAAGTAGGTAGGTTTGATGCAAATCAGGCAGCAGATGGAAACTCAACTAGGAATGGGAGTGAGAAGGAAGGCATCTTGCAGCATCGCTAGCTGGAGAGGTTTCTTGAAGTGGTGCATTATATTGGTTTTTCAACTGATTAATGTCTGTTGTTCCATCTTAAAACTTAAGATAAGTATGAGGCATTTTTCCTTTCAGTTTAATTCTGTCTGCAGCAACCAAGAATTCCGGTGTGTAACAACGCTTTGATCTATGCAGTAGTCCTTCCTAAGCAGCCGATGGTTGAAAGAATATAATTAATTTACAAGCACATGCTGCTTCCTACTTGGGGCACATTTTGCTTTTGTACTTCCTTTTGCTGACATACATGTAAGCGTGAGCCTGTCAAAAAGAAGTATGAGGTTTTGTTGTCTTTAGAATAAAAGAAGGCTGAAACATCCAGGAGAGAGCAGGTACTGATATGTGTTTGTCCAGGGAAAGCTCACGGACCTCTCTGCGGTACGTCAGCATTCCCGAGGACTCTGGGCCAAGCTCTGCCAATGGTGTCCTGTTCACCTGCCTGTAATGGCTCTGTTTGGTGTAAGGCAAGTGGCTGTGGGGCTAAACACGACACCGAAACACAGGCATCTTCCACGGGGGCTTCTTGTACGTGCCCTTAGCCTGCTGCTTGGAGTAGGAGGCGTGGAGACAAAGCCATAGGGGTCAGCATCCCTGCTGTGATGTACACCTACAGGTGACACGGAGCAGTTCATTTGGAGAGGGAGGGTCCTGACGACCAGTTCATGTATATGCTTGAATCTCTCCGAGAAATCAAATTTGGGCATGCATTTAGCACCCCCTAAACTTGCTGCAATATTGAATTATTTTAATCTCTACCGTCTGAGGGTTCATTACTGTAAATTATTATTTAATAAAAGTAGTAGTGAGCCATGCTAATCAGATTGCAGCACCATTATGCCGAGCTCTCTGCAGTCATCTAGAAAAAGGCAATTTCTGCTTCACAAATAGACCTCTTTCCCACTCATTCTTGTCCCCTCTGCTTTTGTTTGCCTGCTTCCTTTTGTTTATGTGCAATAACTGGTGCTAAGGAGTCAAGGTAAGAATTTGAGCTAACCAGCATTTGGAGCAGACTTCACGAGCTGTTACCCAGCACGTTTTTTTCAGAGGTACATTGGATAGAGGGAAACGATTGGTGTTTTCCAGTTTTTCATTACCAGCTGTGAGTGAAAATACTCTTTTTTTTGATCCAAACAACATTTTAAGGCACTGTATAATCCTTTCTAAAGAAAGCCTTTAAAGTCTTCTCTTTTATCCTGTGTTGCTCTTGAACCTTCCCTGATGTGATTTTTAAAGTGACATTGGCCTTTGCTTTGAACTCATCATTGTGTGGGCGCTGGGGAAGTAGTGTTGAATGGTGTGCCTTTGCTCCTTCCAAAGGAGAGTAAGAAGGCTTATCATTTTGTATGACTTGACATCTCTTATCAGAGTATAAAGAGAAGGAAGAGAGAGATGAGGAATGGAACAGGAAAAGAGTTGGGGTGAAGCACACGTGCCTGATACACACAGTTTCTCTCTGTGTGTCTAGAGAAGCATCAGAAATTGTGTTTTGAACATCATCACCACAGAGAAGAAAAGTGGGTTCAAGCTTTATTTTTTTTCTGTAACTTTCATTTCCATTAAATAACTGTTGTTGGTGATGTTTTGCTCTACAAGCAGAGAACCTAGGCTGTGTGTCACTTGGTAGGTCAAGTCTCGGGAAGACCCCAAGGTGTGTTTTCCACCCCTCTGAGAGCAGCATCAGCTGAGTCCTACCAGCCTTGGGCTGCAGCCATGGCTGGGACGTCAGTGCCTAGAGGTCAGGCAGAGCACTGAGGGGCATACTGCTTTTGTCTTCTGCTAAATACATCTCTAGAGCCATAATAGTTGAGCAAACTTCTTCAAATTTAGCTGCGAGTCGGTAGGAATGTATGGTGCGTGACACAGAAGAGGATGCTCTGCTTTTAGATAGTTGCATGAAATGGAAGGATAAACATGCGTTAGTATGGAGCCAGAGAAGAGGCAAATATTTAGCACATATGTGACAGTTTAATTTCATGTTTTCTATAAAATACTTTAAGCAATTTTTCCATGGTTTTTGCAACTTTCTTCATTTACAAATATTTCCATTCCCTCAGATTTTAAGTCTGGAGGTTCAGTATGGGTAGTATCAGCTACATGATGTGGAGATTGTCAACCTTATGGCCATTTTGGCTCTACGGATGTGTGAGGCAGCTTTTGCAAGTTAGGCTGATACAACTGATTCAGCCCAAGAAGGGGAGAGGGAGATCTGTGAAGGGAGATGAGGTCAGAGAACTACATGTGGGAATTACAGAAATCCTAAGGATGGAATTGAAGGAAAAAATAGTTCCAGCTCTTTATCCCCAGGTATATACTGTACTAGGAAGCTATTGAAACTACTGACAGTGTAGAATTAAACCTCCCAGTTCTAATGTGCATCTACAAACATTATTTTATTTTTTATTAGAGGCCATTAGTGAAGATGATGGTTTCTTCTTACATCCGGATAGGTTAGATTTGTGTAGGGAAATCCAGCAGTTGCAAACTAGGTTGTGAGAAACAAAAGCATAGAGCAAGTTTAGTTTATTTCTATACAAAATATAATGTAACATTAAGTATATGTGAATAAGAGCAGATGAGGAATTGTTTAAATTCAGATTTTTATTACCTAAATGGGATTCTTAATATAGATTGAGTATTCTTTTAATTATTTTTTAATGGAGGGAGGAATGGGGAATGAATCTAACCACGATCTCTCTCAACAAAATGAATATATTTAAAATTGACAATATGAATTTCTGAATTTAATGGAAAAGTAGGCTTGCTCTTCTTAGAGTATTACTTTATATTGCATTCCCTTATGCTAATCACTACGGTGCAGTGTGTTATTTGGTTAGAATATGTGCGCCAAGTTTTGACTGGTCTCGAAATTGAAACAGTAAAAGATGCTGTCTTGGAAAACTCTCTGAGGAGCATACAAATGGTTGATCAGCTGTTGCTACTGCACGCTTTAAGGGGTAAGTTTTAGTTCCTGGGCATGTAGCTGTGACTGCAGGGACATCAGCATTGCTCCCATCAGCAGCAGCTTGTTGCCAGGCCAGGGTGCTTTGCCTGGTACAGCTAAAGGTGAGGGGTTTCTGGAGACAGCCATGCAATTTACTGAGAGCAGTAACTGAAATGCCAGCGGAATAATCCCTCATCCGTGCATTCAGCCGTGGTAAAGCTCTGTTATGTACACTTGCACACTCCCCAGCAATGTGTTTCCAAGTCTGGCTGAACAACAGAGTTTCAAATAGCATCACTCTAGCTACAGAAGGGTGTTTTTTCGACAGGAGCGTTGCAGTGGCTTTGTACTAAATGGTACGAAGCAGGGGCCTCGTCTAAGTTCCTTATTGCAGTGCAAGTTAGTTTGGGGAAGGGTTAAAATCCTTTCAGAGCCTGAGCTCAGTGGTGTGGGTGGATGGCCCATGCTGCTCGCCACCGCCACTCGATTGTGTGCGCCGGGGGTTGTTCTCGCCGTGGGAGGTGGAGCGCAGGGAGGAGGTGAACAGAAAGTCTCTGCAATTCCTTGCCTGGGTGTCGATGTCAAGAAAAAAACAAGCCAACCCTTAATTCCTTTCTTGAGTCGCCTACGGAGGTGTCTGACTCACGGTGCGTAGCTGATGCTTTTGTCTAGTAGGTAACGGATCGCTCCCGGCAAACGGTGCTCCCCCTTGCCATGCTAATGCCAGGCAGCACTCGGCTGCTCTGCAGATGTTTGCCCCCTTCCTATGTGATGGCTCCCCAGGTGATGTGCTGCAGCCTTGCCGTTTGTCTGAAGTTGCACCAAAAAGAGAATGAGGATAAAAGAAACAACCGGCTCTTGAGGGCTTTCCATTCCCTGCTGATGGATGCATAGCGAGGCTTCGGGAGGAGCATTGTCCTCGTGCTAAGAGGGTGCTGTCAGTGCATCTCTCAGAGCTTGCCAGTTTTTTCAAGATACAATCAGTGACTTTTGCATGTGGTTTCTGTCAGGTAAAGCAGGTTGCTAGTGTTTTCCGAGATCATGGATGAACTTCGCAGCAGGCGTATATGAAGGAAGATGAACTTCTCTGTTGTGCTTCGGTGGAGCTCTTTCAGTTCACCAGAATTTATACAAGCTGCTAAAGTTTTCCTGAGGTTAGCTTGATACCCCTTCCCCCCAACATGGAAAAAATACCCTAGGTCTGTAGTACCGTAGCTCTTTAAGGGATTTGTTGAGCCAAGCTGGGATGACAGCATGGTGTTTGGGGAGACAAAGGGAACCGATTGTCAGTAACTAGAAGAAGGCTGCCAGTTGTTACATAGCTCACATATTGCAGCTGTACGATGTTTCTCCATTTGCTCTCCCTTGTGCATTTCTCTGTCCTTTTCAGATCTTGCAAATGCCCTGCCTCTGGTGTTGAGAAATGGGAGGATGGAGAAACTACCTACTGTCCTGGGAGTTACACAAAGATACCAAATGCTTACTTTGGGTTATTTTCCCTCCGTTCCTAGTTTTGAAAGCCCCGGGTGTGCTTTTAACTGAGAAGCAGCAAGCAGTTACTCTGTTGTTGTTCTAATTGTTCTGTATTTTATACAGAAAATATGAAAATATATATTACATTACAATACGTTGCCTTTGTCCCATTTTTTTCCTGTCCTCATCCACAGGACTTCTTCCTAAGCATGGGAGATGCTGAAACTTGAAAGTTCTCTTACCGCAAGTGATGGAATCCTCTACCATTTTATATAATATATAAATATATAATATTTATATAAATAATTTATTTATGGTTTTAATTTCTTATGGTGTGTAGTTGTTCTTCTTGACTGTGTTCACATTTCTGGATTTAAGGTTGTAATTTAAGGCACAGTGTTTGATTAGAAAACATATGCAGTTCTGCAGAAAGTGCCAGCCTTGCAGCCCTGACCTGCAGGACCAAGCGACATGGATGGAAGCAAGCCAAACGAAGCCAAGGCACATCGCACATGGGCACAGTCAGCTGTGTTGTGTTGGGTGACCGGAGGAGCTTGGCACCTAAAAAGAGCAAGGAAGGAGGCAAACCTGTCTTGTAATGCCCTGCAAAAGCAATTTATGCATCTGAAATTGCATCTTATACTCCCTGTGGTATGATTATAGCTGGCTGGGCATTGAGGGTTTTTCATGGTGATGTTAGGTACTGGAGGCTAATCACATTTGAGGCTTGTAAATAGCTGTGTGAATTACAAGTGTCTTAGCTAGAGTTTCAGAACTGCTGTATTGCTACCTCTTGTGGGTTTTATCCCGATGATCAGTTCTTATTAAAGTACGTACTGAGGAGAGGATAACCCAGCTGTTTCTCACTGCCTACCTGATTGTATTTTCTACTTTCAGTGAACATGTGAATGATCTGATTTATCTTCTGTTGTTGGACACAGTGGGCATTGCAGCCAAGGACAGGGTACTGAGAACAATGTTGGTCACAGATTAAAGCCTTGTAATGAGGAGATGAGGTGGTATGAGCACTGCTGAAGCAGAAATGCCTCTCTCCAGAAGGCTCAGAGGTTTATCAAGAGCCAACTTACGTATAGTGTTTTCATTTATTATCTTGGCATAAGAAAGAGGGAATGTGCTAATAAAATTTGCAGGGGACGCATTGTGGGAGGCACTGTCAAATAGAGAAGGATTGGAAATGAGGGAAGAACAGGAATGTATGAAAGGTTGCAGTAGTAGGAAAGAGATGAAATTCTTTGGTTTCACAGCATGAAGCTGAGAGTATCTGCTGCGAACAGGTCGTTCCTCAGCTTGTCTGGGGGGGGAGAAAGTCCTGGATTTGGTGGCTAAAGACAGAATGGCTGTAATTGCGGAAAAGGTGAATTCTGTCCTATCTGGAAAAAAACATTTCCAATAAACACAGAGAAGTGTTAAGCTGATTTCTGTCTGTGTGTGTGTGGTTCAAAGCCCTGGTGAAACCCTGTCTGGAGTGAAGCACAGAGTTCTGATTTGTTTGTATTCAAGGTAAAGTTAAACAGAAGCAGGAATAGTGAAAAGGCCACAAGGACAAATGATGGAGGACTGATGGAACAGGCGAGTCTGAAAACAAAAGGTTAAGGGAAGATGCTGGAGGGAAGATGACCTACTTTATTGAAAAGACAGTGTTGGTACAAGAACTGATGGTCACCTATTAATAAAGATAAGGACTGAGCTGTGAGTGGGACGAAATGTTCCTCATCTTCACAGCAAAAATGTTCTGGAATGATTCCATTAGAATTAGTAAGAACAAAAAATGAATTAGTTTAAAACTAGGCCTGGTTAGTTTCTGTTTTTTGTTTTTTAAATGGATTTTTGAACACAAAATGTGTTTGTGAAGCCTGTGGGCTTTGACCGTCTCAATCCTCTATTGCAGTGCCTCTAAGAATCATAACTGAGTGCTCACGTAGATTTAACAAGTCTTGAGTGATTAAAGATTTTTGTTTGTTTTTAAGTATTTGATCTATGTATGTGCTTGTGGCTTAAACTGGACTGCTGTAGGAAGGCAGCTGAATTCGGACATGCAGAGATCAACTGATTTGTTCTCAGTGCTCAAATGAGTTCTTCCCATGATATGGTATCACCGGAAGATCTTTTTTTTTTTTTTCCTCAGAAAGCGATCTTAAGGGAGAAGTAGCCACATGGTAGTGTGTGTGTGTTTAAATTTCATAGCACATGAGGCAGAAATCCTGTTGGTGATTCTTGTTAAGATTTCATATTGCAGTATAAAAAATGAAACAGTATGCAGATTATGAAAAATTAGCCCCAAAGACTTTAGAGTAGCTTTAGTGAGGAAAGAACCTGTTGAAGAACAGCATAATAAAATTTCCTTTCAATAATCTTGAAAGGAAATAAAAATTGCTTCAGAAAAGAAAGAACAAAGAGAAATATCTCCAAAAAAAAAAAAAAAAAAAAGCACGAGTCTATTGTAAACACTTATAGTTGTAGCTGCTGGTGGGAATCTGATTTACAGGGGTTGACTGGACACTGAACAGAATTAAGAAAAGGAATGGAAGAACGAAAGAGCGATCTACTTAATCAGTGTTTTCTATTTCAAAACATTGCTGGCATACTTAAAGGTTTGAAATCTCATGTATTGTAGTTTAAGATGTTGGAGATGATATGGCAGAAGTCCAAAAGGAATTCTGTCGGGTTTTGCAGCATGGAGGCTGTAAAGATCACCAGACGGCTCTCCCTATATTTAATCTCTGCGGTACAGCATTGGTAGAAGTACCAGGGATGTTAACTTAGGGCATCTAGGCTAACTATAGCTGTAGGGAGAACTTTAGGCTTTATTACCTCATTCCAATTTCACATGTGTAGCGTGAATGAGGGAGCCCCCACTAACACTGTTAAAATGTTGATGTAGACGAGGTACGTGACCATGGCTTTGCTTATACTTGTAAGAGTTGTGATTCAAAGGCATCCCAAAAGAAAGGACACAAGCAGACGAACAAGTCACTGCAAGGTAATCATGAAGGTGTGAGGTTTTCATAGTGCCTCTGCTGTTACTGAAATCTTCCTGGCTGCCCAGGCCTCTCCCACTGGCAGAGCAGAGCAGCCTGCCTGTAGGTGCAGACGAGGCATTTTACAGCTGACTCTTCGTTAGATTTTTGTCTCACTTTGTGGGCTCCTGAGTTGAAACCCCAGGTTATGATTTTGCTGAATTGCTGGTTAATCATTTCTGCACGTGAAGTTGTCAGGGAGTGTGGTTGAGTTCATCAAGGGCTGAATGTTTGTGGTTGTTTTTTGTTTGTTTCCCTTCTAAGAGTTTGAGTTAGCCTTGCAAATATGTCAAGCTGATGTGTAGAACTGATAGGTTTTTTTTTGTCAGTAGTCCACCTGAAGCCCCCCTTGTGTCTGTTGCTGCACGTATTGGGAAGAATTTTTGAGGAAAATGACCACTTCACTGCTTGAATCCTGGTGTGAGAGTGCAAAGCCTCAGCATGGACCCATGTGTTGCAGTAGGAGAAAAACAGAACATTGCTCTTTGAAACAAGCACGGTCCATCCTTTGCACTCCATCGGGCAAGATGCCTCGGGAGGAAAGGAGATGATACCCTTGTCTCAGATAATGCATGCAAAGACGGCTGAACTCTGCTGAACACTTTACTTTGTATTTTTGAAATGTTCTTTTAACTCTTATACAGTACCTACAATTTAGGACTATTATTTGGGTTAATGCAGACAAGGATTTAAAAAAAAATAAATCATGAAGTTCCATATGTTCACTTCAAACAGAAAGGGGAAAAACAAAAAAAGAGGTCAACTGCAGAGAATAGGCCCCAAAATGAAGGTTTCAAGCTCTGTGTGACTCCTTCTGTGAATTAAAAGGAGTTCTTTAAGCTGAAATAGCCACTTTGAAAAGGGGTGGGGAAGCTTAAGCTTCATGCAAAGGAGGATATAAGTTCAGAGGCAGGGGCACCGCAACTCCTTTATCTTAGATAGTAAGGAAATTCTTTAAGTTAGACAAAATGTCCAGTATACAGCTAGACAAAAACATCGTATGATGGGTGAATAACTGGCTCACGGGTAGGGCTCAAAGGGTTATGGTAAATGGGGCTGCATCAGGCTGTCGCCGGTCACCACTAGGGTCCCCCCCAAGGCTCCATTTTAGGGCCAGTTCTCTTCAGTGTTTTGATAAACAGTGTAGGATGTAGGACTAGAGAGGGATCTGAGGGCTGTGGTTTGTAGCAAGCTGAACATGATCCAGCAGTGTGCCCTGGCAGCCAGGAGGGCCAACCGTACCCTGGGGTGCTCCAAGCACGGCATCGCCAGTTGGTCAAGGGAGGTGATTGTCCCACTCTGCTCTGGTGCGGCCTCACCTCAAGTACTGTGTGCAATTCTGGGCACCACAGTACAGAAAGGACATTGAACTGTTGGAGAGTGCCCAGAGGAAGGCTACAAAGATGGTGAAGGGCCTAGAGGGGAAGACGTATGAGGAGTGGCTGAGGACACTGGGCCTGTTCAGCCTGGAGAAGAGGAGGCTGAGGGGGGACCTCATGGCGGCCTGCAGCTCCCTCACGAGGGGGAGTGGGGGGGCAGGCACCGATCTGTTCTCTTTAGTGGCAAGTGATAGGACGCAAGGGAATGGTGTCTTTGCTATGCATTTGATTATGGTGGTGTAATATTAGAGGTGCAATAGAATGTGTACAAAGTTGAATGTTGTACATTTATTTCAAGCATTGTGGCGGTATCTTACTGCGTGCACTAGGGAAGTGGTGTCTTCCTTATCTGAGGCAGGGAACAGACAGAGATACTAGTGCTCAAGTTGCATTAAACAAGCAGAGATAAATTTCAGTTTGATTTCATGAGAACTGCTCTAGTTCTTTAAGTGTAAACATGGCTGTGGACTTAAGTGGTCTGATAGTGATCGTGCAGAGATCTCTAACAGGGCCAGGAAATGAACCCATAGCCCGGTCCCTTACATGTAGCATGCTGTGAAGGAATCGCAGCTTTGTGAAGGAGCTGGTGTTACATGCTTAACTGTTCAATGTAACTAGCTTTGGACAACGGATACTTGTTTGTTCATTTTTTGTGTCCTCTTGGGGTGTGTGTGGTCTTGCTTGTGTTGTTTTTATTTACTTTTCTATCTTTTGGCATACTAGCGCATTGTCAGCAAGTTTCAAGGAAAGCAGCCTGAACATCCCAAGTCACCAATATTTGGCACCTGTGACAGGGCTGAGCAGGCCAGATAACTGCAGTGGGCACTCTGCAAATTGAGCACGTGGGTAGTCGTGCTGGCAGCCAAACCTCCAACCTATCACTTAGGAATATCAAATAGGTTTGGAAGAGGAGGCTGGGGTGAGGGGACAGGAGACTCTGTTGGGAACGTCCATCTGTTCTCCCTGTTGACAAGGCTATGTGCCTGTGATTTCTTGGCTGGAGAAACTTGAGTAAATAAATAATAATAATAATAATAAAAAGCTTATGTGACTAATAACAATACTTGTGCCAGAAGAGTACGCTATCAATCTGGGTGGGATGAAGGAGATAGAGATTAAAGATATCTGTCCTGGGGATCACTCAGCATCAGTGGGAAACTCAGTTTTTGCTTTTTCCCTGTTAAGATCTTTTAACACTTTATCTTATTCAAACCAATAATCGCATGTTTTGAATCTGCTAATGCACTTTTTCTTAGAGCCGCCCTTCCCATGTGGGAAATGCAGTGCTATTAACACAGCCTCCTGCTGAGGATATAAACCTTGCTATTACGTGTTGGAGGACAGGATTGCAGGGAGCCAATTTGGAGGAGATATAGATTCATTTCTGCAAAACTGCACTGTGCTCTTATTTATTTTAGCACCAAATGTCTGGCATGACCAAAAAGATGCGAAGTTGTCATAGCTGGCAAAGCAGACAGCTTTTTGTAAGTCATGTAGCGTTACGCAAGGAGTAAATTACACTTCTGGTAGCTAATTCGGTGAGTTGAGTTCAGTAAGATGGAAGATAAGGGACAGATTCTGTTATGAGATTGCTTACCTTAAATTTTTGAGAAGGGAAATAAGAAGAGGGACACTGATATTTCTGCCTTTTCATGAATTTAATATCATGCATGTTTTTAGTCTCTCCGAAAGTTATTGACAATATTTAAGTAATTTTTTCTTCCTGTGATTATCAGCATCATATAGTTACAGAGACTTTTTTACACTAACGTTAGGGAAACAGATTTTCTCAGGTGCTTGTATTTTTCTACTGGCTTATAGCGGCCTGTCTAGTCATCTATTTGGAGTCACAAGGCAAAAGAATACCATCTTTTGTGACCTTGCAGTGAATGTTCTAGTTTATGTTTTGGAAGGCAGGCAGAGCCTACCCAGTCTTCTCTACAAATCCATCCAGAAGTCATTTGTTGCACGAAGACTTGGGTTAAGTCATGCAGCTTAACAAGGAACTGCTGAAATTTCTATCAGGTGAGGAATAGCTTCTGCTGCCTCTTTTTTTTAAAAAAAAAAAAAAAAACAAAACAAACAAACAAAAAAAACCTTTAATACAGGTTTCTAAAGAGACATGAAGGCAAGTTATAATTCGTACTGTGTGAATGTCTGCTTAAGTTTTGGCATGATCCGCATGATAGAGAGATGTCAATATCTGTAGCATCCGCTGATTTAATCGTTTTCTTTCCTGAGAGAGGACATAAACACTCTTAAAAGAAAAAACTCTGCTGCAACATGCCATACAGTTACATTACTTGTCTGTAAATGTCCAGAACATGTGGAGGCATTTAATTATCAGAACCATTTGTTATTATTATTTCATTTGCTGATAAGGAAAACAGAAAAAAAGAAGTAAAAAAACAAACAAACAAACAAGAAAAACCCTTCTTGGAAAACCAAAAGCTTTTTAGATTTGTTTTGTTCTTGATGTTTCATACTTGTTAACTCCAGGATTTGGTTTCAAAACCTTTTTAATAGAGATGCTAATAGGCTTCTCCATCTTGTAATATGTGTGGAGAGCTTTTGTGTTAAGAGGAACATAAGCTGCAAAAGGTGATACACCACTCAGGAACAGCGTCCAGATTGCCATGAAGCTGGTGCCAGCAGGATTGGATGGACATATGAGGCAGAGGAGGTTACTCCCCGTTAATTCTCCTTGTTGTAGTCTCCTGGTCCCTCTCCAGCTTCTAACAGCTCGTGTTGGTTAGTACTTGATCCTACGTGGCCAGTGACGATGTTACGGCTTTACTTGTCATGTTTGAAAATACATCCTTACCTTAGGGGTCTTTCATTTCCTTTATTTTAAATCTATAGGTGCTGTTACTTAGTGTCTCCTGCCTGGAGTTTTAGTCATCCCAGGGGTAAGAGTTACTATACCAAGCAAAACAAACCCCTGTTGTAAGGTTAGTTTATTATGTCACGCAGTAGATTTTATTTTGAGCTGTGGGCTTCTGCTCTTTAAACAAAAGTTGACTGAAGTGACTATAAGCTCAGGTTTGTTTCCTTGTGCTGTTGCTCTGCCAAATGTAACCCCTTGAGATGAATAGGTGAGGTGAGGGATAAGGATCTAATGATACCTGTTGAAAATTAGTTGTAAAAAGAGGGTGTACTCTGGATGTCTTCCTTAATTCCTGTTCATGTCTAGGCAGTTTAAAAACAGGTTTTGTTTGGATTTTGTGATTTCTGGTTTACATTGTTTCTTTTCAACCGGGGATCCTATAAAGCCTTTTCAAATAATGTATCTGACTATCAAATGTGTTCCCATGCCTGTAGTATCAACATCAGGCACACCCTTTGTACACTTAATAAAACAGAAACTGTTTCCCCTGAAGGTGCAGAGAAACAGAATTAGGTTTGAATGGAAAATCAAATAAAGCAGAATTGAAAAGGAGAGAGAAAGAAATCGCATGAATTTCTGAGGTGAGAGTTGAGTGTATTGTATTGTAGGCTGTAAAACTGCTTAATACAGTGACTAATGTAACTGCGGCTACTCAGCATAGCATGGTGCCTACCCCTGCACTCTATTGACATTGTCCTTTACAGTCCTTAAAAATGAATTTGAAGTGCTGCCAGCAGATATTACCTGACTTTATTGTAGGCTGTCCGCCTAATGTGCCACAGCTGTTCTGCACCGAGTGCTGTGCTCTGAGAAACTAACTGCACAAAATCTTTCCACAGAAGTACTTCCCCAGAAATGCTTTTATTTTTCTCCAGCAAAAACGAAGGAGGGTGCAGGTGACTCCTGGGAAGAAATGCCAGCAACCTGAGCCTCCTTTCCTTGCTTGGCCTGGCAGCACGAGGAGGGATGCTCTGGTGCCACGCCACGTGGTGCAGTGCCACGGTTCATTTATCACTCGTGATGCTACTTTTGCAGAAGGATGAGGCCTTTGTACTGAATCTTAGGAAGTTTGACTGCCAAACCAGAGTCTGAGCTGATGCAGCTATTTGTGATAGGTAAACTTATGGAAATTAGAGGACCCCAGCAGAGCTTAAAGGCCTGAAGAGATGATAAAACTTTAATGATGTTTTGCAGCCTCATCTGCATTTCTGTATTTTTGAAGCTGCTAATTTCCACTTTGTTTTCTTGATGGTTTTCAAGGGAAACAATGAAATGCTTCTTTTGTGCTGTTTTCTGCTGAAATAAGCTTCTGTCTAATAATAAGAGGAAAGCCATGAGGGAGAACTGGTTTTATCTGGGATGCAAGATCTGTGTATGACTCATGCCTACGGGTAGCATTAGACTGTTGATTGCAGAAGACATATTTTCTCTAAAAATGCATTGAACTAAGCATGAAACTTGATATCGAATATAGCTTGAATATATACTTGTTTTGTTTGCTCAGTTCCTTTCAGAGTAAAGTATTTCTTCCTGGTTTACAACATCTAAAAAAATAATGGTAGTGCATAGTAGTGGATTATTAGATAATGGTTGTTGTCTCAGGCTTTTCCTTTCAGAAAACCATTTTTTTCACTTCTGTGCTTCATTTACTCTTGGCCTTCCACTTAAGTATGGACCTGTTCGTGTCCTGAGATGATGCGAATCGATTGTGGTTGACCCAGATTTTGATGCAGTCCAAGTCTCAGTGCAAACAGGAGCCTTGAAAGGTGCACTCTTTTCCTTGCCTCCTGCAGCAGCACTTTCGTCGTTGTCCAGATGAGTTGAAAAATAGGGAAAAAAAAGAAAAAGCACAAGGGAAAGAACAAAATAATGAGTGGGAATTAAAACAATTATAAAGCCCTGTCTTCAGATCAATTTTAACATTGTGTTTGCACTTCATTTTGGAAGTGTATCAATATTTTTGCATGACCATATATATTTATTTTTTCTTAGTATTGCTCTTGCTGTAATTTCTGGCAAGGTCTGCATCTGCCACTTGAAACCACTCACTATCTTTATTACTGAAGAGTAAAGTCAACATCAGATAGCTGACCTGTGTGATGAAATCACTGATTTTTTTCCCCTCAGCTGCTTTTAGGCAGCATTTTTTGTCCTGTAACGATTATCCAAGTAGCAAAAGAAAACATTTTTTTTCTTGCATTATTTTTATATGTATTTTATTCAGAATACACATGGTCTTGAGAGAAAAATGCCACTTTGCTTTTTATTTAAATTAATTTTTTTCCTGGATGCAGAAAATGACCAGTCTTTGTTCTTTTTCTCCACCTTATTTAGGCTGCCAAGCTACAGTGGCACAATATGAAGATGATGTGCTTAATTGGTGGTGTAGTTTCCTTTAATAATTCCAGACTATCTAATTAGGAGATACCTAGTTCTCAGATTGTGTGGACAAAGCAACACTTGTACATTGCGAGATCATTTTGCCCAGTAATTTAATAAGGAAGATGTGTCTCATGTACCTCCCTTATTTATTAGTCTCTTTTTGTTCTGGCCAGGCCAGTATGTTTAAAGTACTCTGGAAGCGGGCAATCCTTTAAACAAGTCACCCTTTCTAAGGGCAGTAAGCTGGAAAGAGACCTTTCTGACTGCTGCCAGCTCATAATTTGTATTCCTGTTGAATGAAGTAATCTTATATGCAGTTCAGAAGTCTTCACATTTGCGAAGCAGGTTTCTTGCAGTAACTTCTTCTGCATGAGGTTCTCAGATGCAACAATGAACTGAGATTTTTTTTTAATTATTTTTACTGTTATTTTGATGTATTTTGTTTAAAAAATAATAATTTAACAACCTGATTTTGTGGTGATAAAGGTAGTGGTATAGACACATACAGAAATTGGTGATAAGAAAATGATTATTTGTAGAAAAATCCATATTCCTTGTACTGATTTAGAATTCAGTGGCACTCTGAAAAGCTTGTGCTTTGCATGATTTTGGCAACCAGAGGAGCATCAAATTAGGCTGAGGTTAATTAATTTATTTTTTTTTAAATGAAGAATCCCTGTAAACCTGGTGAGTTCTGATCTCCCACCCCAAGTGGGTGTGTTTCCAAGGAACTGAAGACTTCGTCCCAGAAGTTTAGGGGACAGGCAGCATGACCTCCTGCATCTCGTCAGGTTCTTCTCTTGTGCTTTCCTCCCTTCTCCCAGCACTTCTACCATTTCTTTGTTTTGACAAACATGTCCTTCAGCGATTCCAAAATATGAATTTTCAGTTTCTAGAGGCTCACTAAATTAAAACATTTAAAAAAGGCAATACGCAGTCTTGTGTGTAATCGTTCTCTGCTTCTTACAATGGCTAACAAAATGACTTCATGCTGGCTAGCAACTCAAAAACTGTGTCAGTCAGTAATGAATATTCGAATACTGTATGTAAGAATGATGAGAAACTTAAAATGAGGATACAGGGAGTAACATATTATATTCTCAAACAGAAGTGGCCTTTTAAGGTACCCAATAAACTCTTTTACTGTTGCAATTTTCAATGTAGAAATATTTCTTGATTAAGCAGTAAACTGAAGTAGAAGAACAGACTGGTGTGGATTCTTCTATTACACTCCTGATTCAGCTGAAAAGACGAGTTTTACCATGTACTTGCATTGTCACTAATTGAGTTTTAAATGTTGCAGTCTATTTCCTGCTGTAATAATGATTTATATCTTTGCAGTTAATGAACCCAGGTCGTTAGTGCATCCACGTTTAATGGCTGCCTAGAAAAGTGCAGCTGTTGCACAGCCCATTCAAAAAGTTATCTTAAATGATGTCTCTTACCTAAAAGAAACTCACCCTCTTACCTAAAAGAAACTTCCCAGAAATGGTGTAGGTGGCAAATAGAACCTCTGGCAGCAACCTCAGTTTGAAGAAGTATTTTGGCTACTCAGATATGAAATGATACCACAAATCCTAACTATAAGTGCTCTACAGAAAGAAGGCAGGGCTAGTCCAGTTCATGGCTGCGGCTTGTAGTTCTTCTTCAGTGGTGCTAGACTCTTGAAGTTTCACAACCTCGCCTTCTATACCTAAGGGACACCGTGATTAAAGAGAGGCAAGTAAGTTGATCGTATTTATTAGCTGTAACTACCAAAAGCAACAAACCAACCAAGCAAAACCAGAAAACAAGCAGTAAATGTTTGTTTTGGTGTTGTGTTTTTTTCCCCTCTTTGGCAAGTATTTCTGGAGATTTTTTCTGAACTGACAGTAGTCTAAGCGAGACCTGTGTGAGTCAGATATTTTTGTAAGTGGGTAAGATTTTCCTTTGAAGGGAATGCTGAACCCTATTTAGTTTCTTATGTATAAAATGCACAGTAATTTTTTTAAACGGCAAAAAAATATGTTCTTTAGTTGAGACAGTTTTATTTGTATTCAGCTATATACTGCAAGCCAGGCAGCAAACAATCTTGAGACAAGTTCAGTGAATATTAACAGCCATTGATCCAATGCAAATCACACTTGTTCCTTATTGTTTATCAGTGTTACTGATGGCTTGCTAAGAACATGCAATTTAAATGGTTTGTTTTTAGCTGAGGTACCATGAATAGCTGTAGTAGAACTTCATTTCTAGAGGAGAACAAGTGAAAACTGCTTTCTTAACTTCTGTGAGACTTGTTTAATGTCTGGTACTGAAGACTCACTAGACAGCAGAAGCCCTCTGGACAAAGTTTTGGGTTTTGGTCTGCCATTGCCTTATTCCTGGTGTTGACTTGTAAGGATCGGTGGACAACAAGGGTTGGAAGGAAGCTGTGATGAAGGTCGGGACTAGAAGCTGCTCCTTTTAGTGGGTGACATGGATAGTAGGGTGATGGTTGGACCAGATGATCTCGGAGGTCTTTTCTAACCTTTATGAGCCTGTGATTCCTTGTTCAGCTTGGGAGGGACAACTCAGGCTCTCTGTATGTTGGAGGAGGATCTTCTAGACTGTCCGGATCATGACATCCCTTCTAGCTCAGTTTGCTTTCTCGGTCCTTGATGGAATGGTTTATAGCAAAGTAGTCGATGGGTTTCTAATCCTCTGTCCTCTTAGAGAAGTTGTCTAAACAGCTCTAGAGTTTTAGATTTTGTCATTTGGTCCATTTTCACAGTGTCTTTTAAATAAGAGTTTAATCAAAGCTGAAGACGTGTTTGACATGAACCAAGAGGACTTTTTTTCGTGTATTTAGCTCTTAGTCTTTTAGACTTAAATAATTCTTAAAGCACTAACATTTATGAAAGGTGGCATTGTCTCTTCTTCTTAGTGGTTGTGGAGATTTGTTTGTAGTCTTGATAAAATGCTGTGCCAAGGAATGTGTACTCATCTTCCACATTGATATTTTCCTACTTAACTGGCTCTGTGTTATGTAGCTTGTTACTTTGATGGAAAAACTCAAGTATTTCCTAGATCTACATGCTTTCTTTTGAGTTAAAAGTATTTATTTTTGGATTATATTTAGAAGTCGTGTATTGTCTGAGACTGCATGAAAAGGAAGGGAAAAAAAAAAAGGATTGAAAGCCTATTCTTCTCGAATTGTGTTTCTTCATAGCAGATTCATCAGCTGAGCTTCCTGTGATTAGACACTCCCGTGTTCTCTTACACACCAGAAAGACGCACCCACAATTACATTCTTCAATGGATGATGATCTTCTGAGACCCAATCACCTTTCCTACTTGTTTTCTGAAGATGAGATCCTATCTGTACTGGCTCACGTTTTTAAACATGACTATGCATCCTGCTTTTTTTTATATATATAAAGTTTTTGGTGGCTTTTTTTCCCTCCTGACCCACATGCCCTTGAGCTTTCTAGCAAACTGTGTGCAGCAGCAGATCAAACATTGTCAGTCCAAGGTCTTTAATGATTTTTGTGTACAAAATTTGGTAACAAATATCTCAATGCAAAATGTATATACAGGAAAATCATTAAAATTTCAATGAAAGTATAGGTTGTAAAACCTTTGGAGTCCATGAAAACATTTGGGTGTAATAAATACAGGTTTATGATCCAGGAGGTATTATTTTTTTTTATTACCTGGCTGGATAAGAGGCTAAAAAAGAGACTGCCAAGCAATATCTAAAGTTTCAGTTAAGTGCAGACAATCTTTAACAAACATATGAATACATTAGAATTTTATTATTTTTATGTGCCTGTAAGGTTTCTGCTTTGCAGTCACTTCAAATAACCTTGCTATCGCAGTCCAGGGGGAGTAGTCTGAAAAGCCACTGAACTGCAA
The DNA here is from genome assembly GCF_047663525.1 of Anas platyrhynchos. Classification (NCBI taxonomy): domain Eukaryota; kingdom Metazoa; phylum Chordata; class Aves; order Anseriformes; family Anatidae; genus Anas; species Anas platyrhynchos. The sequence continues at coordinate 10,402,109 of NC_092590.1, forward strand.
ATAGTGCATTTTTTTCCTAGCACACATTTTTCACTTGACAGTAACAAATCCACGAGAGAATGGTTTCCCTTGAATTGCTGGACTGCTGAGAGCCAAATTTGACCAATCAGTCGTGCTAACTAATACAGCAGCAGAAACTGGGCTTCATGGAGGAATGTGTAATGCGGGCAAAAGATTGCATAAAACCAAGACAGCATGTTCTTGGGAATAAAATATCTTCCTTGCTTATTACATCTAGGACTGCAGTAGCTAGAAACATACGTAAAAGATGAGCATAGACAATTTCCATCCTAAAAATGTGTTGTCGATGTAGAAGACAGCAGGTCAGCTTTTTTTTTTTTCTTGAAAAGATGGTAGAGCTTTGTTTGTCGACTGCTTTCCTTGCTAGTGACAGGAGTTTTATTGCACAAGAAATGGTACAGATGTGGGGTTAAATATATTTTTCCTGAATGCATGAGAAAGTTGGCTCTTTTCATTTTTTTTTTGCTAGTAGTTTCTGTTTCCTAATGAACATTCAGCTCCCCATGATAATTCACCGTTCCAGTGAGTAATATCGTAGTCTGAGTGGGGGGTGCACTTTTTTTTGTGGTTTTGCTTGGAGTTGACCAGCTTAACACAGCTTGATTTTTTTTTAATCATTTTTTATTTGTCTGTGTATGTGTGCAGGACAAAAGTGAAGCAAACTATAAGCAGGGTTTGGGGTTAGTATTGTAGTAGTTGTAGTTGAAAAGAACATTTTTGGAATGAACTGAACTGATAATATTATGTTTTATCTTAGCCAGAAGTAGACAATGTTTTTTTCTGAAAAATGAGTCACTCTACAGAGAAACAAAGTTAAAAATATATAAAATAATAATAATTTAAAAATAAAAAGAAGAAAAAAAATCTAATGAAACAAGGGCTCGACTTCTTCAGTCTCACTGCATTGTGTTAGGTTAACAAATGACCAGTACCTAACTTGCGTGGAGTAGAAGCAGGAAAATGGTCATCTTTTTATTGCCCCATTAAGACATTGTTTTTTTGTATGCTGTGCTACAATAGTGTTACATAAAATATTCAAAGGAGTATATGCATTGTGGTCTGAAATAATGATCGCAGAGCACACTTAGCTTTAGTTATCCCAGTGTGTTGTGGAAATACAGCAGATATTAACCCAGCAAGGTTCTGAACAGCAAGCATCTCCTGCTAAAATACAGATTTGTCTGATTGCACTGGGAGTAGCAGTCTTGTAGCAGTACAGTGCTCCTTAAACACGCAACACCTTACAAGAGCTGGAGTATTTTGGCTTGTGTCTAGACTCAGTTCATGCACCATCCTTCAAGAAGAACAAGCACAAGGGACACGTTCAGAAATTATTTCAGTAAGTAAAAAAAAAAAAAAAGTCTTCCTTGGCTGACCTATTTTAAGTTTATCTGTAATTTCATTATTAAAACCAACTGGTGTAAGAGACTGGAACTTGTCCCTGAACTGGGAAGAGTTGAACTGAGGTTTAGCTACTATCGTAGTGCTGAGAGGACAGGGTGAGTTAGGGCACTAACACTGACCAGTACATCTGGAAAAAGACAGAGCAATAGGTAATTCCCAAACTTTTGGAAGCAGCCAAGCAACTTTAATGGCAGTTCTTCTCTTGGCAAGCTTTCCCTTGGTCGATATGACTTGACAAAATGAAAATTTAGGAAGTAAGTTGTGTATCTAGTCCGATGTAGTTTAGAAACCCCTGTAACAGATGACAGGGTTGTATTGATCAAGTGGAGCAGAAACTAATTTGGCCTGTGCAGCTGTCGGAAATCAATGCCAGTGGGTGCAGGGTGAAGCTGTGTGTCTTCGCATCCCTGAAGGCTGCTCTCAGCGCTAAGAAAGCAGCAAGAAAATGGGCATTTTGTAGCATTAAGTTGGCCCAAATATTTTCTGGTTTGGGTATTACAGCAGTATGCAGTGCTAGGCACTTCTCTGTAACATGACATCGATAAAAGGCTTTATTTTATTTATTTACTATTGCTGTGGCAGCCTCTTGGTATGGCCATACAGGTCTGGCCACTGCCATCAGCAACATGCACCTACAATTGCAGTGTAGTTTGTTTGCAAAAATCTATATTTGAGGGGTTTTATGCATATTTTTTGTCAGCAACTTTGAATATTTTTGCATTAAAGGATGGTAATTGTTTCTTCTGGTGCATAGTGCAGTTGGTTTCTGCTTCTTTCACATCTACTCTTGGACTTGCTCTCAGAGAAGAGCTGGTGTCTGAGGGAATCAGTTGCTGGTCTCTTGTATTTTCTTTTGTATTTTCTGCTAAAAGCACGTGCTTCTGAATGTTGCTTTAAGAAGAAAAGCACTGTGTTATCAGATACTTTATTGTAAAGACTTCATTAAAATGGTTGTACCTGATGTTGGGGAAAAAAAAATCATAAGGTCGTGTAAATACCGTTTCATATTTCAATGATGTGTGTCCGGGATTTTGTTCTTTGTAACTAGAGAGTCTGGGAAGTGCTGTGGAAGAAGTAATCACGTAGCTCCTATCAGAATCAATAAACTCTGAACGGCCTGAAAATCACGTTGTTGCAATACCCAACATTACAAAAGCTGACTCAGGAGTTTACTTGCTCTCCATACATACAATATTTTATTAAAATACCAAGTCTGTGAGGTGATTTTTCTTATGTGGCGTTGTGTTTGGGGCAGTTCTCAGGCCGTACGTGTTGTTATTGCCTATTTATGTATATGTGATCTGTTCATGTGAGGCTAATTGAAGCAGGCCTTGATCCTGCAAGTGGAATGGGTAAGATGATGGAGATCCTTGGGCAAAGATGCTTAATTCACATACACTTGATTTGCATGCAGTGTTCATCCTAACCAAATGCCAGTGAAATCCCGTTTGGCTGATTGGTAAGGTATTTAACATTGACCTCTATTTGGAATGCTTGGTCCGCAATTATTAAAAATACATCTGATAAGTCTACATTTGAAATTACTGGTAAGACTACAGACCATAAAGACAAACTCAGTATAATAATAGAGTATTTTTCACCCAATATTCTCTTTGCAAAGTGTTTTTGATGGTGACATTGTCATCTTTCCTCTGTTTATGAATAGCAGTACTCAGCTCCCTCCCAGAACAGCTCACTGTATAGGGTGTGGTTGGCTGCTATTTGCCAAAAAAAAAAAAAAATACTTCTTCCCTCTGACATACATACATACATATTTATTTTTATTTCCTCAGCCAGTTCAATATAGTGGGAGAGACAGCTTAGTTTGCTTGAGGAGCAAGGCACAAGGCCTAGCCCAAATCTGCCTGGTTGCCACCCCAAGTACTGCCAAGTGCAACTAAGATTGCGTCCACTCTTTTATATCCTTAATAGCAAGGTTATAGGAAGAAATGTAGGTAAGGTGGCTGATTTTTTCATCAGCCTCACCTTTTTGGAGGGGCTCATTTTCATAATTGTCATTAAGTAATAAGTTTTTTTATGGGCTATTTTTTTCAGTGCCATATGTAAGACAATATATATATATTTACTATATCATTCATTTTTAAAGATCATTTCAGGAAAGCTGAAAAACCCAGCTATTACATGATTTTGTTCTTCATCACTTTCAAATCCGTTTACACAATTCTGTCCATGCTGATGCCAGGCTGCCATAAAGCGTGGCATGTCTTTCCTTAATCAGTGTTAGCTTTTGGGAAACAAACAACCTTTTTAACATAGTCATGTTGAATTAGAATCAGCATGTGAATTTTACCACCTACTCAAGACCATGTTTAGGCATACGTTTTCAGCAAGAAGAAATTAATGGGGTCAACTCTTCTTCTCAATAATTGTAAGATGAGCTTTTACCAGGATTGAAATCACTGTGGAGAGCTTTCTCTTTTCTCAGAATTTAATCTTTTTTTTCCACAGAGAATTACATTTTCTCAGCATAGTGCAACATCAGTGCTTCCTGGATAACCTATGTAGTCTATAATCTTTAACAAATGGTTAATTTTGCTTGAGTTTTGTATAAGATTTTGGTTGCGGAATTTGGATCCTCTAATTTGAAAAGGTCATCTTACGTGGCTTGAGTGAAAAACGTGAAAATACTTGCTTTCCTTAACCCTGTGCCGTCACTGTCCTGGAGGTAGCCTCTTAGCATATGAACACCTGTACTACAAAACTGTTGGAATAAAATAATAGCTGGAGCCTGTTAAAGACAGGGGTGCACAAGCTGAGGTTAAAGCTCTGTAGGCCCTCACTGCCTGTTCTTTTTCTCCCATGGCTCTCAGTACAGGTCATTAAATCCCAATGCTGAATTTCACAGCATTCCTTAGAAATTAATCGTGCCTTCTCCTACCAGCCAGGGTGCCTACAAGTATCACACTGATACTGCCAGTTGCTTATTAAAAGCCCAAGAATTTGAGAGCCGCTATTTTTATTTTCCTTTAAGGGCTGTTTCTGCGAAACGCAGGCGGAGTGCTGCAGATCTAAAGGTAATAACCAAATGCATTGGTTCATGTCGAGCAAATGTTCACCTCCCATTGATAAGACAAACTGTCGTGCTGAAGGAAGAAGGATGCTTTTTGTCACAGAGTACTGCTGCTGGTTCTTAATGAAACACCAAGTTGGGGGTGGGATGGAGCATAAAGCAAATTTGTTATGGTTTAGAAAGAAGAGACTGTGACAACACGGTATTCTCTGGTAAAAATGGAAAATACTTATTACAGGCCAGTGTGAACATCACTTTTTTCTTTTTTTGTGGTTAGGTTTTTAGATGCCAGGCATTGATATATTGAAGCTTGAGATGATAATGCTGCTGCCTTTAAAATCTTGTAAATACTCGGGTGCTTGGAAGGTAATTAGATTGCAAGCTGCTAGGGGAATAATGCTCTGAAATTCTACTTTAGGAAGCTCAAACGAGCATATCAGAGCTTTTCTTTTTCAAAAGCCCTTTTTCCTATTCTGCTATTCCCTTATTTCCCTCCGTTTCATTTGGAGCACTGTGCAAGGCCAGTCTGTGCCTGCTCCTTGTGCAGGACCTTCCTCCTCTCTAGGAAGGTGTCCATTGCCCTGCTGAGACTGGATGAAGCACTCTGAGGATGGATTATTCCCTCTCTGCTCTTCCACTGACTGAGCTTGTGACCTTATAATTTATGAAGCTTTTTCAGGCCTTTGCTTTTCACGTCTGTAAAGCTGGGGATCAGAGAATTTCCCTACTGCTATAAATAACCTTGGTCTAAGGATATGAACTGGGAATCCTAGCCCGTACACCAGTGAAGCACTTCCCTCGCAAGTGATCCTTCTGATGAGGTTATTTGGGGAATAAGCATTGCTCGCTGATACTGAGGATGCATTAACAAGGGATGATGACAGCGTGCTTGTTTTTCCATCTGCTGTGGAAGATGCTCAGGGGCAGTGCTGCCCTTGGAGGGTGGCAGGGAAAGAGCCAGTAGGTTTTGATGCAGTTGGGTGTGGGCTGGGGGAACTCACTAGACCGACGTCCCATTTCTACTCCTACATTGCTCTGACTGGGAATTGAAAGTCTCTGTTTGCCACCTCACTGCTGTGTGATACCTGCTTGCTCTCCTGAAAAATGCAGGTGGGGTAGGAGTGGGGGCCGAGGGGATTCTTCTCTGCTGGTGTAGGTTTTACAGCAGTTGGCAGAGGCGGTTTATTGAGAGCTGCTGTTTCTGGTGATCTCCTGTGTATAGAAAGGAGCTCCTCTGCTTGCCAGGTTTGTGTACCTTTGTTGTTGTTTTGGGACACTGCAAGTACTTTTACGATGCAAATGGGAAAGTAGTTTTGCAGAGCTATTTTTAAAAACTTCTTGCTGAAGATATTTTTGTAGCCTTAACATCTGAAGAGTTTGCTGCAGCGCGTCTTGGGTTTTTGCTCTCTCCTTCCCTAGAGAATGTTACCGGCTGCTGTCCCGAAGGTCTTTTCTGATGCAATGTTTTCCCTTCCCCACTCTCTTTCACTCTACCTTCCCAAATCAAGTGTCATTAATTTGTTCTAGCCTCCAGGGGATGGTGGCAGAAAACTACCTCCTATTACCAAGAGTGAGTGTGGGTTGATCTTCACAGGCACTAGCATTTGGGTTGTTCACAGAGCAGAATGCGGTACAGCATCCTCCTCTCTTGCACAGCAAACAGCTTTTCCCAAGACACTTGGTTTTGCTCAGTACAAAAGAAGGAAAGACGGCAACCCAACAGCGTTGTCAGCTGCAACATTGATGGTCCATTTGCGGTTTCCTTTGCTGCACTGTAGGGTCTAATGGTTTCTGGCATTATCTTCGATAAGGCAGGCCTCTTTATAAAAATATTTAATTGCAGTTTTTTTATTAACGCCAATTCTCCCTGGTAGGATCAACTCTTCAGTTTGCATGAAGTGACAGACAAAGATGCACGAAAACCCATTTTAACCATATAAGATAAGCAGGTAGGGATATGAATGAAATCATGGTTCCTTTGGAAATACAGAGCTATGCTGTTAAATATACTTCATATAGCAAACATTCATACGAAAGACCATTGTGTCAAGTCTAGTAGATGTTTTCTTAGGATGATACGTTACCTAGTGAGCTGTCTAAATGCTTCTGACTCAAATTGAAGAACTTGCAGACTTCATTACTTCCACGTAAAGAGAAATAAAAGTGTGTGACTGTAAAGCAATACATACAACACAACCACTGGGCTTGTCTTGAGTGGTGTTACAATGAGCAGCTACTGATCAAAATTTCTGGAGTTCCTTCCTTTATTTTGTACTTTTCCTCATTGGGGTGCGCAGCCTCCTTACCGTGTTATCCAGCAGCCCTGGGTGAATGCAGTTTTCAGAACATCCACAGAGTCAGCTCAGAGATGTGCAGGTTTACAGTGTTCTCGCCCCTTTGGCAAGGCTTTGTAGGTCCTTGGCAAATGGAAAGCTCTTGGAAGCATGTATTGAGTAGTGAACTGAGTAGCCACACAGCTCTTGAGCAGTGTGTGAAGAAAACCCATTTGCAGTCTGCATTCTGCAGCGTAACTCAATCGGGTGGTTTTCTCCCTCTAGATTTAAAGAATTGCACGCTTCTTTGCTGAAGCACAATCTCTTTGAGCTCTGTGCAAAGACATTCCTGGCTTAGTGAACGAAAACAACAAGTTTTCAAGCAATGCATACTCCTCCCTACACAGTGCTAGTTTCAAATTTAAAAGGTAGCTTTGTTTCATTATCGTTAATTGGTATAACAATACGAATTTGCAGGTGTTGCTTCCGACGCTGATAATGGAGCGTTACATATCTGCTGCTAATCCCTGATGTTATTTGAAGAGGCAACATGATCTTGTGGTAGATGGAATGTGAATTCATCTGAGATACTAATAGTGTCTTACTATTGGACCATAATTCATAGCAATTAAATAATTACATGATAAATGTGAAAATAAGTGCAGTATATCCAAGCTCGTATATACAGAAAAACGTGTTCAATGTACTATGAATATACATTCTGTTCTTAATTTTCAACTGCAGTGGGAAACTGCACATAATCGTCTCTGGACTGAGAGTGGATGTAGTGAAGAGCATTATTTCTCTGAACTAAGACATCTGAAGAGCATTTGCAGACTTCTGTTTGTTCCAATAATAATGCAATCTGAATTGCTACTCTGCCACTTTCCTCTATAAATAGTGTGGCAATGCAACTGCTGAGCTTTGGGCTTCCTTCACTGCTGGTGCAGCTTTAACTCGCTGGTTTCTGTTCACTGTTGTTGTTCCTGTGACATAATTCAGAGGGACATCCTCTCTGTGAAGCCACCCAAAACATAAACTAATTTGTTTTAGGATGACAATTTCTTGCAAGAAAAAAAGAGAATCCCTTCTCTCCCTTGTGTCCAATCCCTATTTTTATATTAAAATAGTGCTTTGCACACCGTTTCACTGGATAAGTTCTGGTGGCATAGTGCAAGGAGGCACAGTGTATGAAAGGACTCATTATAACAGGTAGGAGATGGTGCCAGTAATAGCAAGGACAGCTCTGTAACCCTGGATCTTTTGGAGGGGCCCATTTTATCTGTGAAAACTGCCTCAACAAAGGTAAATTTCTAATGAGTCCCCAAATCAACAGTGTTTCTTAAACCTTTTCATTGCCTCTGTGAAGTCAGTAGATGACTGTAAAACTAGTTAAAATTAATTTTCTTCATGTAGTTTGCAGTGCACTTGTGGGCTTGGTGCCATGCGAGGTTAGGTAGGTAGACACTATCAGATTATCCAGATACACAAATTCATGGTTAACAAGCTTGGGGCCAGAACTGAAGCTTACCGAGAGATTGGAGGAAGCATTGCTTTGTTGTTAGAAAAAATGCTGTTGTGCAGGTGGCAATGGAAGGGCACAAAGAAGGTTGGAAACAAAAAGCACTGGATAAATGAAAAAGGCCCTTTTGGGCAGGGGGTTAAAAAGAAAAAAAAGGCACTCAAATTATTTAGTTACAAACTGATGAACATAAAAATCAGTTCAGTGTCATGATACGACGGCACTTTCAGGATTCCAGTAATACAGGAAAACAGGGGCAGTCCTAATAGAAGCCATACCATATACAGTATTCCTCCTTTTGAGGAATTTGTTTTTGTATAAGCACAGCTGCTTTTAATGTTAATTCCACACACACACAAACTGTGTTTTATGTCCCCCACGCTCATACTTTAAATCCATAAGTGTATTGATCCTGGAGATTTTCATTAAGAATTGAATTTCCTGCTTCACTGTGCTGTTGGAGTGGAGAGGTTTTATTTTGTTATCATTTAATGGAAAAAAATCGTATTTTGCAACATAGGTTGTTCAATAGCTAGAGTTCCGATACCAAAAGAGTATACAAAGGGAAATTTTCAGCAAAACTGAAAGGAACCAGAGATCCAGTGGTAATGCTTGTCCAAGAATAAGCACAGACCCACAGCAGTCACTGGGCTTTCAAAATTTTCGTCTGTAACGTGAAGGGGGAAGGTGGTGTGGATGTGGACCTCTGCTGTAGGCTGTTAGCTGGACTGTGCTGCAAGGGTGCGAGCCATCAGAAGCTCAAAGACCTGAAGGGACACAGCAGAGCTATGGCTGAGGGATGATTCTGCCTTGATGAATGGAAATACAATGCTGGATCTCTTCTGTCCCCACCTAAGGAGAGATAAAGCATCGATTCGGCTGCCTGGGAAATCTTCCAGATAGGAGATTTGTATGGCTTTAGAGCTGGAAAAGAAAGAAGGCAAAACTACAGCTTTAAAGCAGTTGATTTCAAACTGCATACAGTTCTTAAGAAATTGCTCTTAAATTTATTTCCGAATAAGACCACCCGTCAGAACACGGGTACCCAGGCTTCACAGTCAAAGGACGTTTCGGGTCTGTACGTTCAGACCTGGAAAGTGTGAGATCCTTAAAGTACTTCACGCTGTCCCAAAGCCAAACACTGCTCGGGCTGCCGGTATGTAACACTGTGGTCTTTCAGTCGGAATTCTGGGATCTCGCTGAAAATTAAATCTCAGCGTTAACTCTTAATTTTGAGCATCTTCCCTTGCTCCCACTGCTTTTACCTACTGATGCGATGCTTCTATTTTGGAACTACTGCAATTGCTTGGCAAGACTGAGCTCGAGGGCTTTTTAGCTTTCTCTTTTTTTTTTTTTTTCTTGGATGTATTTCTGGATCTGTTGTCAAGTCTGGAAAGAATAGGCTGCTGTGTGTAAAACGTCTGGAGTTCCCATCAGCTATCGATTCTCCAGCCCGATTCAGAAGTTTTGCAAGCCGTGGGGTTGCGAGGCTCTGCGGTTTTTATTTCTGTCCTCTTCACCGGTTTGCTTTCTGCTTTTCTGACTCGTGACAAGCTTGGGGACGTGTAGCTGCTTGGAGAAAGCTTTTCAACCTTGCTGGTTTCTCCATAATGGCCTCGGTGTGTTCACCTGTCCACACAGAGGGCGATAAATAAATAACTCCCTTCTTCCTTGGTGGTTTTGGGAAAGAGCAAAAGTTGAATCCATCTAAAAATCTTTCAGTCGCGTTCAGCTTCAGTTTTTTTTTTTTTTATGGTTGGAGCAAATGGGGGCGGGCGATAATTGGGAGAGCTGTACAGTTATATAACTAAAAGCTCTTCTGCTGGAAGTTAGGAGAGCAGATTGCCTGGCCATCGATGCACGCCACGTGTTCATAATCTTCCCACAGTGTCCATGCAGAGGAGTACAGGCAGGCACTGTGCTTTGGTTTCGTGGATGAACATGTTCAAACGAAGACACGATAAAAATATTTTCTCCTTTTGGGGTACACATTTTATTATTTTTTTTAAAGAAATAGGAGTGGTTTTGTACTACTTGAGGATTTAAATAGTGTTGATGTTGCATAAATGATGGCAGTAATTATTCTTAGCTAGAAATTCTAGCTGTTGATCGCTTCAACGTGAAGGCTGTCATCTAAAACTCATGGGGGAAAAAATCGACTTGGAAAAAAGAGATTATGCAATGTAATTCGGTGGTGACAATGTAATTCGATGGAGGAAGACCCAGTCTAAAAGCAGGAGGAATGAGATTCATGCAGGTGTCTTTGTGTTTACCAAAAAGGCCTGGAGAAAGGGGGAGCCACGTCGCTTCAGAAGCTTGTGAAAATCCCCAGAAGCCAATGGTAACAAGCCAGTTTTGTTAAACCTTGGAAACAGAACAGCGTTGGAGGAAAGACTGAATCAGGAGCAGCCCAAAACTGGTCTGGATATCGCCATACCTAAGGCTGGTGTTTGACAGACGTTCCTAGGCTAAACTCCTTTTCATCCACTCTCCTGGGGGACCAAGCTGCAGTGCTTCTCCCTCCATCCCTTATCTCTTTCAGTTTCAGGCCTTAAGGCTGTTAACATTTTTCTTTGTTAAAGCTTGTTGCCTGAAAAGGCCTGGGCTTGGCCCTAAACTGGGGCCAAGTTGTGTTGTTTTGTTTTGTTTTTTCTCCCCTTCCCTTGGGTAGAGGAAACAAAACAAACCAGGTTTTGACACGGCATTGTTAGTTAGGCTTCCATGGGGGACTCCAAAAGCTTTGCCTTCCTTCCTGCAGATGTTTGAAATCACCCAGCAGTGAGTATGAAATTTCACAGGACAACAGAGCCGATCTATTGAGTCTGAGACACAAAAAGAGGCGTCTCTGCGTAGCCCTGGCTGCACATTGCTCCGCCTGGCGTCCTGGGAGCTGCTCTTGATCGAGTTGCTGCTGGTTAGGTTGACTTCATTGTAATGAAGTGAAACAAATCATAATTATGCAAGGTTACATAAAGTGGTAAAGGCTAAAGCATGAAAAATCCGTGTCGTCTTGTCTAAGACATGCTTTGGAGAAGCAAGCAGGCCATTTTTTTATGGTTTCTTCTAGTTCTAAAGGAACCTGAAGTCCAACATTTGTCAGTTCTGAAGCAGTGGCATGCACAGGACTGGCATGTTTTGTCTTTCCCAGAAAGTCTGGCCTTGTTCATCTGGGGCTGAGACAAACAGAGGCGTGATGGTGAAAGGAAGAGTAAATTTGCTTCAGCTTTTTCTCTTTTCACGCCTTCTTTGGCTCATCTTACTCCTATTGCCAGTGTTG